>NC_054601.1:3840888-4152972 GCF_004785595.1 Juglans microcarpa x Juglans regia | reverse complement strand
CATATGTATGATTTCTTTTGATTTTTCTTCTTAGTTCAATATATTAGTTTCTCTACAAAGTGAGTAATTTGTTGAGGCTGAATACTTAGATCTAAAAAATAAATACATAAGTTGATACTAGAAATTCCTTTAGATGATTCCAAAAACAACAACAAAGCAAATTTGGATCCATGTAAACGAGAAGAAAGGAAATTCAAACCCAAACACAATATGTTGAAATTTCTACAAAATCACTAAAACAGTATATCCATATGCACGAGAGGGAACCAAATACAAAAAAATTTGTAAAACATGTAGATCTAAAGAAGAAAGTTTAGATCTGTTAAAGTTTGTAAGGATTCTGAGAAAGACAGATTGATGAAATCGAACAATTCCAATCAGGTAAATGGATTACTCCACCTGAAGTCATGTGGATAATTATATATAGTTTCACACTTAATGAAATGTATCCATCAATTTATAGTTTGCATCTCCATCTTGAAGATCCACATTTAGGCTGGGTTTGGATACACAAACCTTCTCATCTCATTTCATTATGTCATTATAATTTTATCAAATTCTCATACAAAAATATAATAAACAATTCAATTTTTTCAAATCCCAAAATAAAAATAATACTAAAAAATTATATCTAACAATATTTTATTCAACTACTATTCAAAACATCTCATCTGAACTGTCTATCCAAACTAACCTTAATAGCTTTCTGTACACATGAAAACTTAAATAATGTCTTAAATTCGGATTTCTCAAGAAAATCAATGTTAATTGAATTTTTTTTAACAAATCAAATTGATCAAAATGCACGGAATCTATTGTATAGAAAATTTCCTGAAAAACTCGTTTGGAGTCCACAACAGAAAATTTGGACTCCAAGAAAAAAATAGTGTTATAGGTTGAATTATTACTGTCAATCCATTTGAAGGTGAAATATATTATTTATGAATATTATTGAATCACATTAGAGGACCAATATCATTTGAAGATTTGAAAACAGTTAATGATGTTGTCCTACCAACATATCATATGTGAAGAAGTTAATTTACAAGGTCTATTGAATAGATATAATAGTTTAGAAGATTGTTTAGAAGCTTGTTTGTATCAAATACCAAGCGGCTTAAGGTGTCTTTTCGCAACAATTTTACTATATTGTAAAGCACTTCTTTCTGAAATCAGATCTAAACATGTAATAGTACTTGCAAGTTCATCATCTGGTATTGCTACATCAATTTTACCTGGAGGCCGAACAACACATTCACACTTTAAAATTCTATCAAATGTAGACAAAAGTAGCACATGTATTGTCAGCAAACAAGGAAGTCTTGCAAGATTAATTATATGGGATGAATCACCTATGTCTGCAAAACATTCTATAAAAGCATTGGATAAAATGTTGCAAGATATAAATGGTACAAACATTCCTTTTTATAGAAAACTTACTTTTTTTGTAGAGATTTTCGTCAAGTATTACCTATAATTGGTAAGAGTACAGGAGAAAAACAAATTGATGCAAGTTTAGCCTCTTCTTATTTATGGTCTATTTTGAACAAAAACAAATTAACAAAAAATATGAGAGCAAGATTAGATTATGATTTCTCGCTTTATTTAATTCAAGTTAGTAATGGTACTGCGCCAATTACTGTTGATGAAAAGATTAGAATTCCAAAAAAAATGCTTTTTTCTTATAACAGTGACATTGAATCTCTAAATTCTTTTACTACATGCTGTTTTTTGAGATAGTTCTAATTATTTAAAAAATTTAATGAAAATGAAAATCGAGCCATATTGACACTAAATAATCAATCAATTGATGAAATAAATGTTATACTCATTGAAAACTTTTCCAACGACATAATGCGATATTACAGCTTTAATGAAACAGTTGATGTATCTGAACAAAGTGTTATGGAAGATTTCTTAAATACCTTAACACTAAACTGACTCCCACCACATGAATTATTGCTTAAGAAGAATTGTCACATCAAAATCTGATATGTACATCAAAATGATGCCGATATGTACATCAAAATTAGAAAATAAATATTCTAATTATAATTAGAATTCAAATAAATGAAAATGTCAAAATCTATTTTTTAATAAAATATTGATAGATTTAGAAAGTTTTTTATTTGGTATTGTTAAAAAATAACTAGCTAAATTTACACAAGTGAATTTTCAAATCAAAATTTGACTAAACTTTCACTGGGCCACTCCTAATGCTGTTAGACCATTCAACTAACAAATAGTCCAGTAGACAACTAAAAAGGGCCGCACCACGCCGAAAGTGGTAGACATAATTGAGTTTGGGCTTAAAAGAGCCCATAAACATCCGAGAAGGGTGTATTTCGATGTCGCCAATGGATCTGAACACGGACTAAGTTGGATGCTTGTTTTAAGTTGGGCCAGAAACTATTTTG
The DNA here is from genome assembly GCF_004785595.1 of Juglans microcarpa x Juglans regia. Lineage (NCBI taxonomy): Eukaryota > Viridiplantae > Streptophyta > Magnoliopsida > Fagales > Juglandaceae > Juglans > Juglans microcarpa x Juglans regia. Next base: position 4,150,555 of record NC_054601.1, on the reverse strand, counting down.
TTCTGTTATGGACTGAATGCTCGTGGGCTTCCGTCCGTAGATCTGTTAGCACCAGGAAGTCAATATTACATTCTTTTTGTTTAAAAAATATCTTTTTTATTTTTCTTTTAGGCCATAATTAGATTCAGAAAGTATTTCATCTCATCTCATTTAATTTCATTATTACAAATTTATCAAATTTTTATATAAAATATGATAAAAAATTAAACTTTTTCAAATTCTAGTTCAACTTTTTCATCCCAAAATAATAATAATATTAAAAAAAATAATATTCTAACAATATTTTTTTTCAACTTTCATTTTTTATCTAAAACCATCTCATCTTATTATATATAAAAAAAACATCACATCTCATCTCTGAATCCAAACTTTCATTTTTTATCTAAAACCATCTCATCTTATTATATATAAAAAAAAACATCTCATCTCATCTCTGAATCCAAACTAATCCTTAGATTCTGAAAAATTTACATCAACAAAATATTTGTTAGAAATGTTACAGCTACAAAAGATCTCATAAAAATAAACTTACTATTTGAAAGGGCCTTATACTATACATTATATTTATTTTATAATAAAAATAGTTTAACGTGTTGCGTGCAACGATAGTCTGTAAGATATATATTTTTTAAAGTATTTTTCTTTATTTTATTATATTATAGGATCTTCTTGGTACGTGAAAAGGTTGACGATGGCAGCGTCAATGAGGAAAGTGTCCATGGTAGACAATGAACCAAGAGATCAGTCATCAAATGGAGTGGCGAAGGATCAAATTACCTACAAGAGCAACTTTTTACACGAAACAAGCATTTCGGAAGAACAAAATTTTGGGCACAGAGAGACGACGAAGCACATGGTTTACCAAAACTGCTGCACAACATCAGTTTCATGAGGTCCCTTACTTTCCCCATGACATGCTCCAGCTTGTCGGTTCCTCGCTCATGATAATTTGATTCCTTCGATAGAAAATGTTGTAAATGTGGCATTAAATCAATAAAAACCATTTATTATCTTTTACTTATCTAACAATTTTTTGATGCCACACGTTAAACACTGTCTGTGACAAGTCTTTTTGGCATTAGTCGTGGGGGGGGGGGGGGGGGGGGGGGGGGGGGGGGGGGGGTGGGGTGGTGGACTCTGGCTGCTGCGTGCAGTGGACTCCAACTTCCCAGTTACTTAATATAACTTCTCCATTAAATTAATGGAACGTTAGTAGTAATGCGCAGGATTTTGTTTAAATATGTGATGTTGCTGGCCGCAACCAAATACATGCATGACAGTAACGCATGGCATAGATTTCCGGATGCAGGATGGATCCAATTTCCAGCTTTAACATGTAGGCTGTTTACTATGTCTCGAAATGGTTGTAAAAATGATATTTTTTCTATGGTATTGGATTCTTTAATATTTTACCTCAAGGTTTTCAATTCTCTTCAAATCAAAAGAGTGCCTCCATGTGGCATACAGCTTACTTTCTTCCATTCTTGCAAAGAGCTCTGATTTTGTGCGAGTAATTTGGAGAAGTGAGGAGCTGGTTTTTTGGCGTCACAGGAAAGGGGATGCTCAACTCACAGGCACAGCCAAGGAAACTCGTGGTGGATTGAGAAAGCAGTACATCAAGGCGCACTAACAAACAGTATCTTGTACTTAGATGTGTATGTCATGTTTACGATATTTATTTGTTCTATTTTTACTGTAAATGGGATAGTGAGGCTGTTGGTAAAACTTAGGCTAGCTGTTATATTTCCACCAGTTTGCATTTATTATTACAATGCTTTCATTTTTTCGAACTTGGGTAAGCTGTCTTGGTGTCAAGTTTTAACTTGAAGTCGAGTTGCATGCAATGTCTGCAATTGTCGCTTTCCTAGTTCATCTGCATCAAGGTGCTGAAATGGATTTCAGATGGGAATATAATGACTGCGGTCGACGGTTATGGTCCTGCAGGAATAATGACTTAACGACGATGAGATGTCATTCGTAGAGGCGGCAGCAGAAGCCAGCAGGTCTTTTCGAAGATGGAATCCGTTTCTTTCGTACTAAAATGAACTTTAGAATGATTAGACAGAACATCAAAATGACATGAATCTGGGGCTCATTTTCTCTCGATTGACCTGCTGAAGTGAGGGATCAAAGTGTACTGATTGCGTGCTCGCTGAATAATCTGTGTCACTACAATGTGTAATGGTTTGGCAGGGAGCTGAGCTTGAAACGAGTGGCTCGAGACTTGTGAGAGAGTGTACTCTGCCAAACAGTAGTGGTGGGGAGCTTGTGTTTTTGTTGGAATATAGAAAATCACATAGAAAAATTAGAATTACAGTCTCTAGAAGCCAAACAGAAAGTTTTATCTTAAAATTGTAAATAATCAATTGAGTTAGTTAAATCTGTTACAGCTATACAGTTAAGTTGGTTAAGTTTGTTATAGCTATGCTTGGGTAAATAAAGTGTATAAATAGACCCTTTGTACAGTCCTTTTATTTTCACGAAAGCAATGAGAATATATACAAGTTTTCATGCAGTCCTCTGTTTTCCATTATAAAGTTTTACATGGTATCAGAGAAGTAAAGAAAAGTCTTCCGCTGAAATCTTCCATTCTTCTTGCTTCTTAACATTTTTTTTCTGTTTCTTGCTTTTATGGAAAACTCTGAAACTCCTTCTGAGAGAGCTTCTATGGCTAATCCTCCTATGCCGAATCCTTGTGATGATTCCTCGAGCCAGTACTATCTTCATCCTTCTGACAATCCAGGAGCACTTCTTGTATCTGAAATCTTTACAGGTGAGAACTATATTGCATGGAGTCGATCGATTTCAATTGCACTCACTGTCAAGAATAAAATCTCCTTTATTGATGGAACTTTACTTCAACCTAGAATTGATACTGATTCTAGACTTCGAATTGCTTGGCTAAGAGCAAATAATCTAGTGCTTTCATGGTTAATGAACTCAATTTCCAAAGAAATCCGTGGCAGTCTTCTTTATTTTACAACTGTTTTGGACATTTGGGAGGAACTAAAGACAAGATATCTTAGAAGTGATGGTCCGAGAGTTTTCTCTCTTGAAAAATCCCTCAGTTCCATTTCTCAAGGTTCTAAAACTGTTACTGAATATTTCAGTGATTTTAAAACCTTGTGGGATGAATATATCAGCTATAGACCTATTCCGAGTTGTAAATGTGGAAATCTTGATAGGTGCACCTGCAGTATTCTCAAGAATCTCACAGATCGACAACAGTCTGATTATGTGATAAAATTCTTGGTTGGATTACATGATTCATACTCAGCCATCAGAAGTCAATTACTCCTTCAATCCCCCCTACCATCAATGAGTAAAGTATTTTCTTTGTTACTACAAGAAGAAAGTCAAAGGTCTCTGTCTAACAGTATTGGAATTTCCTTGGATTCTCATGCCATGATTGCTGCTCAACCTCAAAGACAATCATCTGCTGGTGCTAGATACACGAAGCAAAAAGGGAAAACAGATTTGGTTTGTTCTCATTGTGGCTATTCTGGCCATCTTGCAGACAAATGTTTTCAACTCATTGGATATCCTCCTGGATGGAAAGGTCCTAAAGGGAAAAGATCACTCAATATGCAATCTGGAAATTCATCATATGCACAACCCATTGCAAACAATGCATCTTCATTAGAACAATATTCAAGTATTCCCAATATGATATTTTCTCAAGAGCAAATCAAAAATCTGCTTACCCTAGCAAATAGCCTATCCAATTCCAATATTAACACTGATTCCACAGCTAATGTTGTCTCCACTTCAGGTATATCTTATTCTTCAGCTAATATTGTTTCCTTTTCAAAGAATTCCTATACTTGGATTCTTGACACAGGAGCAACAGATCATATGATATGTTCTCCTCATCTATTTGATTCCAAAAACTTACTTAGCAAACCTTCTAAAGTCCATTTACCAAATGGACAATCTGTTCCCATCATTTTTTCTGGAAATGTTAAACTTTCTCCTGATATAATCCTCCAAAATGCACTGTTTGTTCCTTCTTTCAATATCAATCTGATTTCTGCTTCAAGATTGACTAAAGATAATTCTATTGGATTGTTCTTCATTCAATCCAAATGCATTTTGCAGGACTTGAGCAAATGGAGGATGATTGGGCTTGCTGAAGTCAAATCTGGTTTATACCACTTATCTTTTCCTGCCTTAAATAAAAGAAAAATGCCTGATTCGATTGGTCCTTCTTCTACTGCCTTAGTTCATTCATGTTTAACAATCCTCATATATGGCATCTTAGATTAGGGCATATTCCATCTATAAGATTACAAATAATTAGTAATCTTGACCCTTCTGTAAAAGTTTTACAAAATCATGTATGTGAAATATGTCCCTTAGCTAAACAAAAGAAGCTTCCATATCCTGTATCAAACAGTCAATCAAATAAAAATTTCCAGTTAGTTCATGTTGACATCTGGGGTCCCTTTTCTACAGTTTCTTATTCTGGATATAGCTATTTTCTTACAATCATAGATGACCATAGTCGTTTTACATGGCTATATCTCATGAAAGCAAAATTTGATACAAGATCTATACTTACCAGTTTTATCAAATATGCTCAAACTCAATTCAACACAAATATTCAAACTCTTCGAACAGATAATGGTCAGGAGTTTAACATGCCTCTTTTCTATCAAGAGCATGGAATAATACATCAATTATCATGTGTTGAGTCTCCACAGCAAAATGGTAGGGTTGAAAGAAAACATCAACACCTACTAAATGTTGCTAGAGCCCTTCTATTTCAAAGCAATTTACCTCTATCTTACTGGACAGATTGTGTTTTGACAGCTACCCATCTCATTAATCGTACCCCTTCTTCAATCTTAAACAATCAGTCACCATATTACCTCTTATTCCATAAACAACCAACTTATAAATATCTCAAAGTATTTGGATGTTTGTGTTTTGCAAGCACACTAAAAAATAATCGAGGGAAGTTTTCACCTAAAGCTTCAAAATGCATCTTTCTTGGTTATCCACCAAATGTAAAAGGATACAAAGTGCTTGATATACTTACTCTCAAAACCTTCATATCTAGAAATGTCACATTTCATGAATCCATTTTTCCATTTATTCCTAACTCTATCCATATCCCATTTTTTTTTCCAAATTCTCCTCAAATATATGACTGTCCTACCACAGAAAATTCTCTTTCACCTTCTACAGAAAATTCTGCTTCACCTTCTCCAGAAAATTCTGTTTCATTACCATCTCATAATATTACAAATCTGAGAAGATCTGAAAGAATTAGGCATTCTCCTCAATACTTGCAGAATTATTATTGTGGTAATTTGATTAAAAGTTCTTCAGCTGTCCATGAACCTCCTTGCTATCCTTCTTCAGGTAAACCTTATTCAATTCTTTCTTTCATTTCTGATTCTAAACTTTCCAACAATCACAAAGCTTTTGCTCATGCTGTCTCTTCTATATCTGAACCAAGAACTTTTAAACAAGCCATCTCACAACCTCAATGGCAACAAGCCATGGCAGATGAAATTAAAGCTCTTGAAACTAATAAAACTTGGGAACTTGCAATTTTGCCTCCTAACAAAAAGGCAATAGGTTGCAAATGGGTTTATCGCATAAAATTTAAAGCTGATGGCACATTGGACAGACACAAAGCTAGATTGGTAGCCAAGGGCTACACTCAACAAGAGGGACTTGACTTCTTTGATACTTTTTCACATGTTGCTAGAATGACAACAGTGAGAATATTACTAGCTGTAGCCGCATCAAACAATTGGTATTTACATCAACTTGATGTAAATAATACTTTTTTGCATGGAGATTTAAATGAAGAGGTATATATGTAGCTACCACCTGGTTTTTCTACCCCTAATGACCCTCGAGTATGCAAACTCAAAAAGAGTTTATATGGCCTAAAGCAGGCCTCAAGGCAGTGGTTTTCAAAACTGTCCACTTCATTACTTCAATTTGGTTTTACTCAAGGAAAGTCAGATTCATCTCTTTTTATCAAGAAAACTGAAAATAGTTTCATTGCTCTATTGATATATGTAGATGATGTCATTGTTGCTTCCACCAACTTAGAACTTATATCTGTTGTGAAGGATTTTTTGCATAAATCTTTTACAATAAAAGACTTGGGTGAATTGAAGTACTTTTTGGGGATTGAGGTAGCTAGGTCAGCCAAAGGTATTGCTCTATGTCAAAGAAAGTATGCCCTTGACATTCTACATGATAGTGGTTTTTCTGGATGCAAACCAGCTGCTTTCCCTATGGAATCAACCTTGAAATTAACTGCAAATGACTCATCAGACCCTCTATCTGATCCAGCATCTTATAGAAGACTAGTGGGTCAATTGTTGTATCTAACAATTACTAGACCTGATCTTGCTTATTCAGTACAGGCATTGAGTCAATTTATGGCCAATCCTAGCACCTCACATCTCAAGGCAGCAGAGAGAGTTCTTAGATACATCAAGGCAACACCAGGCCAAGGGATTTTCTTATCTGCCAAGTCTCCACTACATCTAAAGGCTTACTCAGACAGTGATTGGGGCGGCTGCATTGATACTAGAAGGAGTGTCACTGGTTTTGCAATATTTCTAGGAGATTCTCTCATCTCTTGGAAATCAAAGAAACAACCCACAATCAGTAGGTCCTCTGCAGAGTCTGAATATCGAGCATTAGCATCAACTACTTGTGAACTTCAATGGTTAAATTACTTGTTATCTGATTTAACCATTGAACATACTCAAGCTGCACTTCTATACACGGATAGTAAACCTGCCTCTGAGATTGCATCAAACCCAGTACACCACGAGAGGACAAAGCATATCCAATTGGACTGCCATTTAGTTCGAGAAAAGCTGCAGGAAGGTCTTATAAAAATCATTCATATTCCTTCCAGATTCCAAATAGCAGATATATTAACTAAGCCTCTCGGATCTCTCAATTTTCATCACCTTATTCGCAAGATGGGAATAATTAATATACATTCTCATCTTGAGGGTGGGTGTTGGAATATAGAAAATCACATAGAAAAATTAGAATTACAGTCTCTAGAAGCCAAACAGAAAGTTTTATCTTAAAATTGTAAATAATCAGTTGAGTTAGTTAAATCTGTTACAGCTATACAGTTAAGTTGGTTAAGTTTGTTATAGCTATGCTTGGGTAAATAAAGTGTATAAATAGACCCTTTGTACAGTCCTTTTATTTTCACGAAAGCAATGAGAATATATACAAGTTTTCATGCAGTCCTCTGTTTTCCAATATAAAGTTTTACAGTTTTCATCCTGTTTTTGATGTACTATTTTTGAATGCGCGGGGGTACGTTCTTCTAGCTAGGCCCTGTTTTTGTTTCGTCATTTCGTGTACCTTCTAGTTCTGTTGTTGTCTTTGTTTTCTTCTTTCGTGAGTTCTGAACCAGAACAACAGCCATTTTCTCTTTGTACGGGAAGCTCGTGCTTGGTCTCTTCATTGAGAGGGGAAATATTGAAGCCTGCTGTCGAACTCAGCTGAGATGGACGTATTGGGTTATCCAATGCTGTCCCACTCTTATGTTGCCCAGCACTGACACGAGGCTGGATTTCTCATTAATCCAAATTCAGAATCCTAGGCGAATCCAGTCATGAAGTTGAGGTGATTTCATGGAAGCAGCTAGAGCTTCATTTCACAGTACAATTATTCATGATTTCTGTAAAGCATTTCCGCACTTCCCGCTTAAAGAAGTACAATATTCATCTCTATATATAATCCTCCGAGTATTCTGATCATGTCGATTAGATTATCGTTTGATCCAGCTAATTAAAATAAATATCAATCATCTTCTTCGCCATCACCCATTAATGAAATGGGAGAAAAGTTTTGGAAAAAATAAAAAAGTGATCAGAAGTTTTGGATTTTTATTTTTTATTTTTGGAACTTTTCTCCAAGAGCATCCTGTCTGTCGAAAAGAACTTAAATCGGATGGGTTTGATCATGTGAGCGAAAAAAATAATCATATTCCATGAGAAAGGGTGGTGTCAAAAAGGGGGAAATATTGAAATAAATATGTTTTGATCAAAGAAATTCATATCCAATATTGAAATAAAAAGGGTGGTGTCAAAGATAATCATGTTACCAAACAAACCTTCCAACTTTTCTTTTTCTTTTTTTCTTCGTAATGAACAAATATGAAGCTCAATGATCAGTGAATTATGCTAATATTACAACAAAAACCGAGCTATGCCGTTTTGTTTTGTTTTTTTTTTAATAAAAAAATTATTTGTTATTAATATAATCCAAATAAGATATACAAAAAAAATTGTATATTTGAAAGTTAAGTTATTTTTATTTTTTGGCAAGCAAACTTTTGATACCCATGCAAGCTGAAGCTAGGCTGTAGGCTAGGCTAGTTAGTACCTTTCCCTCCATGTGGTAACCTCGTGGCTTTATGAAATTGAGGCCTCTGATCACGTAGCATCTTATCAGCCGTCAGGTCGTCTATTTATTTTGCCATTAAATGCTAGCTAATTGTGTAGGGTCCAAATAAGACCCCAAAAAAGAACCACAACATGCATGCTTTGCAATCCGAATCCAATGTGTGGGTATTTTGTTAGAATTTGGAACTGATCATGAGGTGAAACATCCTGCACAGAAAAATTAAGGGGGAGAAAGAGAGAGTCTAAAATAGGTATTTGTGTAAGAAAAACAATGATTTTGTACTCAATTTTAAAGATAATTCGGGTATTTTATCTAATTATTTGATCTAAAGGCTAGCTGCTGTAATATTACAATGATAAGTTTACTTTGTAGTATTGATCTAGTCCCCAAGTATTAAGGCATCCAGTCCCAATGAAGAAGAAGATACTACCAAATCTATTCTCAAGGGTCAACACAGCTACCATAATCAGAATCTTCTGGAATGGCCTCTGTTAACAACAAATGCAGACCTTGATACCTGTCCTAACTCTAGAATATTTTAGTATAACTGAATTGCTGATGTGTAACCGTTAGAGTGGTGTATGTGATGTATTTTCTCTACTATGAAACTGTATAAAGGGATGGAAAACTGATTGTATGGGCGGGTGTGATGAGAAATTATGAAAAACTGAATGAAAAAGGAAAGCCTTCGTTGAGCATTTCTTCAAACACGTGCATGGTGTGTTCTTCTTTATCTTTTATCATTTTACTTGTTTCGACACCAAGTGAATGGAATCAAAGACATGACCGACCCTTAATAATCAGCCTCTCACTCTTTTTCTCATGCATCACTTCATGCAGTCTTTGCGTGGCATTAAGTAAAAATGGCTCAAATTTTCAGTGAATCGATAAGAGAGAAACAATTAATTGATTAATTAAATACACAAGGCATCCAGCGCAGTTCTCTTTCTCTCTTCCTCCATGGATTGTTTTTTCGTTAACTTGTTGTCTGACATCGGCTAGCTAGCTCATGTATCTCCTCCTGCCAATGGTGGCTTGGCCGGGAAACATGTACTTCATATTCGGAACAGGTCTCTCTGCGGGGGGAAACAAAGAAGAAGAAGAAGAAGAAGAAGATCAGAAGATCAGGTCTTTCCGTCCCACAGCTACAATTCTAAAAACTACATGATTATCAAGATCTTATCGTACTATACATCAGTACAAGACAAAACATTGGTCTAGCTAGCTAGTCTAGAAAGATGACAGAGAAAATTGGATAATAATTTATGCATGTGTGAAAAATTACAATTATACGTACGTTGAATAATTTTTATATTAGAATACATAATAATTAGCTAGAAACTGGATGATTGCTTTTTACATGCCCATGAAAGCTGAAACAAAACCTCTTGTAGCTTTTTACATGCTAAATCACCCTAGCTACTCATTTTGAACCTCCCTCTCTCTCTATCTCTCTCTCAACACACACGTATGAGAATTTTCCTTGTGAATGAGGTAGGGTCTCCTTTGCATTTATAAACATCCACCTTGACCCCTTAATCAGGCAATCAACACCTCTCTCTCTCTCTCTCTCAGAATTATGAGAAGGTGTTCTCCCTGGAGATCAAGAGGCGAGGCCATGCGCATGAGGACCAGAAGGAAGAAAAAGCTGAGGCTTTCTTTTGTTGAAAGCAGTAAGACGACCGTCAAACCATCCGTTCAGAGAAAGCTCATGCAGCTGCGAAGGATCATTCCGGGCTGTCTTGAAATGGATATGGAAAACTTGTTTACAAGGATTTTAAATTACATTCTCTTACTAGAAGAAAAGGTGAATGTTCTTAAGAATCTGTCCACTTTATATGGGGTCTAAGGGAATATATAGAACAACTAGTACTTCAAGAACATGCTCAACTACAAGCCGGTTCCACTTGTGGAATTAGAAATGTATTAATCTGCAGCATGCAGCTATTATATATATATATATATATATATATATATATATATATATATATATATATATTTTAAAGAGAGCGAATGTCACTTATCCATAAGCGACCCCTCCCAATTTTAATAATAAGTCTTCGAATAAATATAGATAGAAGTCACTATTGAGAGCATCCATTTTGCACACATGATGTGGCATCATCTAGACCACACATCTCCCCAAGTGAATGTTAGGAACAATCAACTAGAAGCAGCTATGCAGTGAATGCAAAGTGTGCACTGTTACAATGGCTTCTCTCTAGCATTACTCCAAAATCCTCACTTATAATTGAGGAATACCGTAAAAATAAGTAGGTCACGTGGAGATTACAATAAACCAATAGAACCACCCCCAAATATCCACCCAAAACAACTATATTTATATAACTTCTTGTGCCGATAAATTAGTAGTGATTGCACGTATTTTACGCATTTGCATACGTGAATAGATGCAACTACGAGTAGTAGTACTGGTACCAGTATTACTTGTAGTATTGGGTACGTATTAAGAATCTTATTTTTATATTTAGCAAGCACCTCATGCATATATCTCTAAGTACATTGCTCTCTTTTTTTTTTTCTCTTTTAACTGCATATATATTGATCTGCTGGTAATTTAACATGGTTCAAGTATTTGAAAATTACGTCAATATTTCATGACGTTCCATCTTTTAGAAAAAATCTACTCAACTATTGGTTTATTATCACACACCACACAAATCTAGTCTATGTCCCCACGTCACGGTTCTTTCCTCTCACCCATCACTTCCCTGCAAACTTCCCTCAGTCATCCTCTTTTCCCTCATACTCGGCCTTCTTCGTTCCTCACCCCAGAGCCCATCTCTTCTCCCTCAACCCGATCTTAGTCTTCCCTCACCCATTACCTTGACGCCCCTCACCCCATCACCCTAGAAATGTTATTTTTTGTTCTCAACGAGGATCCCATGATCTCCCTCGCCCCCTTCAGTCTCGATCTGTCTCTCTCACTAAGCCTTCTTTGTAAGGTGATAACCCCAACCATCTCTCTCACTCTCAAACTCCAAACGATGGATTGAGGTTCTCTTGCAAACTTCAGATCACATCGCAGACAGACCCAATCCTGCCAATCTCTACATCATAGACATCAATAACCCAAAGTGAGCCCCTCTCTGTCTCAATCTTTCTCCCTCTCTATGGACTTTGGTACTTTTTATGCATCTTAGCTTGTGTTTCAATTCTTCAAGTGTTAGGGGGCTCGGTTAGGAAGATGAAGAATGAAAGGGGAAGAAAGTTGCAGTCTTGGCAGCGAGGATAGAGAAGACGTAAGGAAGAATCTGGAAATTGGAATGTCGAAGAGATGGGAAGGAAGAAACCAGAGAGGATACAATCAATTGAACCACTGCTTTTGCTCTTCCACCAAAGACCATTTTACGATTGGAACTAAATGAAAAACATCTGATCTGAATTTTTTTTTTCTTTCCTTTTTTTGGAATTAAAAGTGGAACAAAACTGAATTCCAAGTGAAGTTGGAGCCTCGAGCATTCTCAGTGTACATGATTGTCTAATCTTAAAAGAAGAAGGGTAAAAGAGGAAACACACGATTTGTTTTTAAAAACAAAAAAAAGCCACGTAAGTAGTGCGTAGAAGTTGAGAGGTATGATCAGGTGGTATAGCAGCACTCACTTTTAAGTCCTCCATTCCCTGCATGCATCTTAATATCCTTTTTTTCTATATTTGATACAATTGCCAATTTGCCATTAATAGAGCTTTTGAGTCCTAGTTTAAGAACCATTGTCTACTTTAACTTTCTTTCCCTTGGCCGTATCTAATTTCTTGCAAACCAGAGAAGGTATATATAAGTAATTAATTAGAGGGTAAAACTAAAAACAATTGCATGGATTGTTCGTCTCTGTATAGACCTTATATATAAATAATAATAATAATAATTATGCACATGATCAGATTTTCAGTTTCTTTTATTGGTTTTGTATCTTAGTCTCAACTAATATTTATAGATTGATGTGTGACAGGTTTGTAAAATTTGAAAAAATTTCTTAAATTTCTCACATCATTTGATGGGCGCGCGCTCCAACAAAAGTGTCCTTTAAGTTTTTCTTTTTTTTTTTGTCATTAAGGTAAACTAAATTCCTTTAGACTCTGAATTACAATTTTTTTAATTTTTAAAATAATAATAACATAAAAAAATAATATTTTAATAATATTTTATCATTTCAATTTAATTTAACTCAATTCAAAATCTAAACGCAGCCTAACTTTCGTACAAAGACTAAAGCAATTTAGGCCGTTTGCATTCAAAATTTACCGTAAACTCGTTTTATCATTATAATTTTTTAAATTTTTATATAAAATATAATAAATAATTTAATTTTTATTCTACTATTTATAAATTATCTCAATCTATCTTAACTCATCTCTATATACTATGGTTCACCGGATTAAAAACACTTTTCCCCATGCGGCATATCATTTCAGGCCATTATAACCGGGCAAAGCCAACCGCTGATCGTCACTCATCAGTACCGGTCCTCTGATCACTAGTGACCATGGCATGGAACACACAAAAAAAATTCTACATTCTTACATCATATATTTATTTTATTTTTTAATGTTTTTAATAAGTATATGATTTAAGAATAATGAGTAAAAGAACTTAATTAATTTAATAATTTTTTTTTTCTTTTTTAACCTTATCTTATATGATTTTTCATCTTATTCTTCGACGAAATAAGAAAAATAAAAAATAAAACAAGAATGATGTGTGGTTTAGGTGGTTTTGATATTTCTCTAGTTTTCTAGATTTAATTAAAATATAACATTGTCCATCGAAATAGATAAGATCGATGCTCTTAATTTGAGAATATATTAAAATCAAATAAAAACAATTCAAACATATCCAAACAATGGGATAACACAACAACACAGAGTGCCAAACTATTGTAAGGTATGCAAGGTTTGCTCACTCTCAAAATTAGACAAATTTGTACTCCACCTCAATAATCTCATTTTTTTTTAATGTTGAGTCACGTTGTTTTAATTTTAAAAGGAGAGTGCGAAACTTGTATACCATAAAATTGTATCACGGATACCAGAATAAGAGATGACACTAATGCATATGCACATTGTCCTTCATTTAATATTTGTGTATACGTGCCATTTCTTGCGTACGTTGGATTAATATAGGAAGTTAGCAACCTCATTTGGTTTATAAGGCTTGGAATGCAAGCCGTTGATTTAAGGGCATAATATGTCACTGCTTAGGAAAAAAATAATCACTAGATCAAATGCAATATCATAAATAATATCAAATATTTTGGAAATCAAATGGAACCTAATTAGTAATTAATTATGCAGTACTGGACTAATTCTAGCTGTAAAGATCGTACGATAATAATTAAACAAACTATATAATTAGTTCACATGGCTAATGATGCTTTATTATAATGGACTTGACCCTGATACAGTGACTCCTCATGTCTAGCTATATTTAAGGGTACACTTCAAACTATCCACTTCCACCAATAGATGGACAGGATCAATTAATTCTTAATTAATCATATTATATGCATGCATCTCGATCGACAAGGAAGCCTCATTATCATTTTAACGTGAAATTCAAGCGCTAAAAATAAAAACCCTCATTATCATGAGTGGAATAATCAGTACTTGTGAAGACAAAGTAATCTCTTTATCGCGACATTCTCCTTAATTGACCTCAAACGTCTGGAATTGCGAGCCCAAAATCACCCTTTAAATATTTGACTAATATCTCATCGGCCTCATTGATAAATGATCTCCCTAGCTATCTTATTTTCCCTGCCAGTATCCATATAATTTTCGTGACTCATGAGTACTGGAAGTTGGAGCTAGCCAATCGATCAAATCTATCAAAGGGTTGGTGGTTTTGTAACCTGTTTGACAAAGAGGCCTACTGTAGTCTACTTTTGGACATACGAAAGTGATGCAAACCTGTCCGGCATCACAAAGGATGTGTTTTTGGGATTGCCCAAATCGTTAAAAAGCTTGTAGGGCTGTAAACCTTTGTTCGGACACTGGGGGGTCCCATCCACGTTTGCACATGCGTGTGTTACCGTGTGTGGTTGAGGGCACAAACACCTCCAGTTAATGGCACCGCCGCGCACTCAATTTTATGCATGCGAGCTCTGCAATCTCTGCTATAATTTTCTACTGGCCTCTGCAGACCGCGCGGATTCACTCCTACTCCTTCAGGAGGCCGCCGGGGAGATCAGAGGAGAAACCAAACTTTTAACACTTTTGATGTCAACAAAATCTCCATTTTATTTGGAGAGATATATATTTATATTGGCTAATATTATATATATCCCCTTAATAAATATAAAATTGGTCATGGTCCATGGATATGCATGCTACGTGCCTGGAGAGGTGGAATAATGATTATAAAGTCATAAAATCCATGTTGTACATGTTGTACTGCTGCATGCTGACAGCGAGTCAATTAACGTAAGGATAGCCGTAAATTACGGGGGCAGAAAGCTCTCTACCTCACATTGCTTTGACGGGACGTCGGTTTGGACCTTTTCCTTCCAATTAACTGCGTCGTGAGCTCCTGGCCCTAGCAGGATCAGGCTCCTCCCCTATTTCTTATTATTAAATCTTTTCGTATATATATTATTTTCTTAATTTGTTATGTATATTATTAATTTCTGACAGGCCTGTTATAATTCTCTCATAAACTTAATTGGAAACTACAGTTTTTGAGTCAGCTGTTCACATAGCTTTCGGTGATAGCGTATAAGGAAACGTATATATTATCTTAGACTTTTCTTTTTAACTTTTTCCTGATCAATGACCCTAGCTAATAACATGCTGGTTTGAAACGCAAAACATGCATGCATGGCTGATTAGGGTAACACATGGGAGATAAAGAGGGGGGGAGCTTAGCTAGGGGATCATTGGGAATTACGAGCTTTCGGTCGTTGACAAGGAGGTCCCACAGTCCACCTGATAGACCAAAGCCACAAATTAAGGCTACCGCTACGACCCATTCAAAAGAGGTCACAGTTAAAGCCAAGTCTTATGCTTCAGGATTTTTCTTCATATGGAACCCATTCGGCCACGCATTAGCATTAACATGTTTTCTGGATCTGGTCAATTCCCCGGCCTCCCTTTTCAATCTCATCTGCATCAATGACGAAACACACTTAAAACCACAAACCCTAATTTACCATTCAAGCGTCCTGCGAATGCATATATACTTACGTACTTTCCCCACTCCATTAATTAAGGTGATCAACTTTCTGCATTGATCGTACTAGATTTATGCCCATATAAATAATAAAGAGACAAAGTTGTTCTGTGGGGTGAAGAGATATGAAGGAAATTAAATCAATATTAAATATATAACATGATATGGATAATATCTATTTATTTTAAGTTCAAAAATTTTACGTGCAGTCATTTTTATGTACTCTTTTGCACATTCTATTAATATAATTGGTTACATTATTTTTTTTAAATATAAAATAGCTATTTTGACTAATCATATCATTAAAATATACCAAAATAAAAATGATTATACGTAACAGAATTCTTTTAAGTTTGAGTAAGCAAGAATTTTGTAACGTATTCGTTTTGTTTTTGTTGTTGTTATTTACTTGCAGTTTATAATTTGTACAACAGTATCTATGAGAAAATTTCCACGACTCGTTCCTGTAGTAGTCTCTGATCCATCCCAATTTACACATGTATAGGGGCCCCGGGCACTTACACTCATGACTTTTGTTTGTATATTTACCACAAGCTACAATTGTTAGGTTTGCATTACATTATGATGACCTTTATTCTTTACACATACAAATCTATGATTTTTTATTTTATTTTTTCATTTTCTCAAGGGTTTTGGTGTACTAGTGTGGGCCAACGGCACCATGTGCCTGCATGTGCTGTGTCTTTCTCACAGAGGCCCACCGCTTTCTCTTCCTTGAGAACATAAATTGGGTTTCGTCACGTTCCTCTTTCTTATTCTCTCTTTCTGATTCTGATACACTTCCTTGTATCCACAGAACTGCATCACTCTGTAAGCTGTCTTCGTATACTTGGGTCTTGGAGTTTCTCTCGATCTTCTTATCCAACAGAAGGTAAGTTTAGTTTACGAGTTTTGTTGCATGTTATTCATTACCTTTTTTATCTCAATGAAACCCTAGCTAGCAGTACTCTATATATATATTTGCCAGTATCTCCTTAATTCTCAGAATTAAACCATTTACTTGATTAAAATCCCGCTTATATGTCATATTACTTTCTTTCATTCTACCTAGCTAGCTAAGATGCGCAATCCTAGCTTACTCAAAGAAGAATTCCTTAAAAGATGGATAATTGGCCTTCGAAGATGCACTTCTTTAAAGAAAAACATGAACATCTTGGAGAGAAAGAAGGTCATAAAGTTGTCCGCTGACCTAGCCATGGCTTCTGCTAGAAATGGGACAACGTCGTGGAGCCGTGCCCTCATTGCCAATGGTACAAGAGACAATGATAACAGAATCCTGGCTGAGCGAATCTTGGGCCCGGAGTCTGAAATTTTGGTAAAGAGAGTTTCAACTATGCCAGTCATGACTTGCAACAGGCCGAAGATTAGAAGCAAGAACATCTTGAAAAGAAGCTGCAGTACAGTTCGTAGAGTAAGAAAAACTGTGCCTCGTAAGGTTGTTGCCAACTGTATTACAAAGAGATTAATTCAGAAGAGAACACATATTCTCAAGAGTCTTGTGCCCGGAGGAGAATTCATGGATGAGACAGCTTTGATGGAAGAAACTCTAGATTATATCGCATATCTGCGAGCTCAGGTTGATGTAATGCGATCATGTATTGCTAGCTAGTTCTTCCAAGCTAATTATATATGGTATAAACAAGCTGTAATTTACTTCGTTATATATATTTATTTGTTTTCTTTTTCTTTTTCAATTTTGCAAGAGTACTCTCTCTCTCTCTCTCTCTCTCTCTCTCTCTCTCTCTCTATATATATATATATATATATAATGTGTGTGTGTGTGTGTGAAGGAAAACAGAAGGTGGTTGGTAGTAAAGGTGATCATGTACAGATATTGAATATATATATCGCTATGTAAGCGATTGATTCAAAGCTTTAGTTTCCTGCCTCTTCCCTCCAGGTACGTCAAGGCTGACCGGCCAGCTTCACTATGTTTGCATTCATCTCTCAATATCTCATGATGCGTACGTACGTAGATCTTACTGAAAAGCCAATATTGAACTTTTGTTCCTTTCATTTCATGTAATTAAATTGCTTCTTTTTGTTCGCACAAGATTTTCGATTGGCAAATTTGTAGCCTTTTCTCCAATGTGATTACAAAGAAGCCAAAACTCTATGTACGTAAATAACGTATGTAATTAAACGTATTACATGAACTGAGAAGTGTGAGGCAAATGGGGGATATAGGGTGGGCCGAGAGGACTTTGGTGTGTTTTTCTAATTTGTGAGTGTAATTTAATTAATGTACGTTCAGAAAAAGGAAACAATTAACCATGATACATGTATATATGGTATTTTTTATTCAGGGTCATGTGCTATTCTACTAGATCATCTGCCAGTTTTGGGCCAGAAATCGATCAGGTACATACGTATGATCTGATTTCATCCAAAGGATTTTCATTCTTTCTTTTTTTTTTTTTTTCACAAAAGGTAATTGCATGGTGTCTGACATCCACGAACAAGGACGCCAGATCAATCGACTGCACGCCCGTGCGCAGCGCAACTACCTGCACACATAATTCAGTAAATATACATATTGCATGATTATGACGGTAGATCAGCTAGCTAGGGGCGCTCAAGTATTTTCATTCCCTATGTCAGATGTCCTGAAGAGGATTGAGCATGCAGTACTAGTACTACGAGCTAGTCTTGATTTCCCCGTTAATTAGTCTGAACCCAATTCCATTTTTATATCTATTGTTGACAAATTCATTCCGAATTGAAGCTAGGAATTGAAAATAGTTGAGTAACAGAAAGGGAAATCCTTTTAACGAATTAATTATAAGTTGGACTTAAAAGGTTGAATTAAGTGTCATAAAAACCTCAAAAGTAAACAATTTGATCAATGCTTTTGACTTGAGCAGCATGCAAAATGAAATGCAAATTAAGAGTGCTGATTATGATCAGTCTTTCGGAATGAAAATTAAAGACATGCAAAGAAGCTGGCTATTGGGTTAATGGTGGGCACCATGCGATATTCTAACGGCATTAACGGCACGTACGTAATTAAGCACATGGGTCAAACAGGATTAATGGGTTCAAAAGTGGAAGGAGTGAATTATAATTAGGTGCATGTTGACGATTATAAATAATAAATATTTATTATAAAATAAAAATTATTATATATGCAAACTAATTATCATAATATTATTCATAATTATCGATGAATAAGGGTTTTTTCTTTTTTTTTTTTTTTTTTTTTTTTTTAAATTGACGCCTTCTCCAATCATATTCGGAAGCTTCTCGATCGCGTGGCACGTGTTATTCGAAAGTCATCGTCTTCGATATATGAATTAGAACAATACAAACAAATTGCTTGGATGCAGCTCGGTTCGGATACAAGAAACGTTTAATCTCATCTCATCATTATAACTTTTTCAACATTCCACACAAAATATAATAAATAATTTATTTTTTTAAATATCAAAATAATAATAATATTAAAAAATAATATTTTAAAAATATTTTATTCAATTTTTAACTTTCATTTCAATTCATCTTATTTTAATTCACTATCTAAACCGTAAAATTTTATCTCTTTCTATAACGAAATGATTAGGCCTCCTTGGAATTGCGATAGCCTTATATTCTGGTTTGGCCCAAGTCATTGAAATTGAAGCACCGAGCGACCCAATGTAGTTGGTGTCTTTTGAAAATCAAATCAAACCAAACATACACCATATATTATTAATATTCGCAAAAATAATATGGGCTAGACCAATTAGCTAGATGATCCACTTGGTATTACTACTACTTATTGGCCCAGAATCCAGATGGGTTACCTCTCAATTTTAGGACCAGGCCGTCAGGTCGATCCGGGTCAATTTAAGCCAAGGTTTGACTTTCCTTCATGGTTAATTTCATCAATTAATAATGGAGATAATTAAAGTAAACGTAGATATTGAAGCCTTGATGATGGGTCTTTGTAACTCTTTTGCTATATCTGTAAAGTGATATAATTATAATATTATGGTGAACAAGATGAGAGCTGGATCCAGCTAGCTAGATACGAAAGGTTATAAGGTGTACTGGGCATGATCGATCAGTTTAATTTCACGTCTTGAGAATGGGAAAGAAATTGGTGATCATCCTTAGCAACAACGTCGTACATGAGACTAACTGAACATGAAATATTGCAACGAATGAAATATTGAATGTGAAATCATTACTTAGACCCAAAAATTTATGTTGTTGCGTCAAAAGTAATTTGATGGCCTGATGGCATATGACCCGGTTCTCTGAATGAAAAACCTAAGTTCGAAACTTCCCACTCCTTTGTATCGAAAAAGAGTTTATATTGATAGAAATAGGTAGATAATTATTTATATTATATTCTTAACAGTTTAATCAGTTACTGATCGTCAAAACTTTGCTTTCGCCGAGTGGCATCTCTCTCTAATAATTCCCTTTGAGAAGTAAATTGTACTACATTTAAACGGTAGCTAGCTTTATAATCTTTTCTATCAAACTAAATTATAATCCAACGTCTGATCATGCATCATGTTACATCTTCGGACCACCTTGTTGTATACAGCTTTGATCTCCTTTTAAGAGAGTTTAATTTCGGGTAACACATGCAGAACCGGGAAAAGAAATCCTGAAAGTTGAGGGGTTCCCTCATATATATATATGACTCATAAAAAACACATTGATATTATATCACGACCAGTCTATATTTATCGATTGTTAACGATTAGAATTATTGGTGGTCCATGCATGTTTTCTACATCAATATTGCCTCTTGCTGTTGTCTTGCACCTTCCTCTCCCATTCTTCTGAGAACCATATATAATTTCATTTAGATATAAGTACTAGTGGCAATTCACTATATAATTAATGAGTAGTGCTACATGTATTTATATTTTTACTTATAATTTTACTTACAAGATTTATTTTGTTAGTTTTCTTTTGAATTTCAAATTTTATGACTTTCAGCGTATCAATAATTGACATGTGGAGAAATAAGTTTTTTGTAAGTTTTTCTTAAATATATTTAACATTTTTCATAATTAATTGGTACTGTATGTTTGACGATTCCGCACACCATAACTTTGTTATAGATTAAAACATTTCCTTATCTCTACATTAAAAAAGAAAAAAAGAAAAGAAAAACAGTGCATCGACCCTAGACTGGTATTTAGTGGTCCTGCTGATCGATGATCACCATGATCACGATTAAGAAATACCAATTAATTAGTGTTCAAGCTTATAATAAACAATTTATCTGTCACATGAGTCTAATGAGCACAACTTTAACAAAAATTTCCAGAGATCCAGTACAGATTTTCACCAACAACAAAAAAAAGGCTAAACAATGAAAAGCTACTCAACAAACGATCAATACCCTATTTATTAAGAAAAAGCTAATCTTTGTCGAGATTATACAACAAGTTAATCACAAAGATGCTGCTCTAATTCTCAACCTCAATGATACATGTCTACTTTCTTTTAAGTTTTCATCAATGTTCACATCAATCATACATGTCTGCTTCCTTTTTAACATTGTTGGTCCCAAGTGCATGCTTGTTCATGATGCCGCTAGCTCTTCCTTTTCCAGTGATCTGTTTTGGTTAAGGCTGCCTTAAGGATGCTGATAATGTGGTGGTGGCCCCGGACAGCTCTAGCTAGTAATCCGACCATTTTATTGTCTAGATCAGATTTTTCGCGGTAGTTAGCCTGAACTCATGGTTTTCATTTAAAGCTAAAAAAGGATAGGGCCTCCTTCACCAATTTTATAATATTTACTCCCACGAGGAACGATACTCGTGTAGTGGTTTGCATGTGTTCTCTCCCACCACTGAATTTTTAGGCCAGGGACTCGATCGATCTCGAATCAAATTCTATTTCCAACTGTAATATGCCACCTCTACATTAATTATATCATTTTTGAGAAAAAGTTTTAGGTACACATGGGGAGCAGAGGCCTTAATTTATGACCTCAATTCAATACATGTAAGATCACTATTTATATGGGTGCTCAGAACCCACATTATATATAGCATTTATAAGATGGTGATTTAGAGTTATATATATAATTTGAAGCCTAGAAGCATTTGCTCATTGACTAAGATCCATCTCTAAGATAATCATAGCTCCTAATTCCATGGATACAAATTTCAATCCAACACCTTCGGATGCACATCCCGAGAGCATGGATTTTCTGTCACTTGCTTGGTGCAACTTTGCAGTTCAAACTCTCCAACCGGAGCTAGAAGATCGATCAGTCATTATCCTTGATAATTCAATCAAGCAAATTGAGAGCTATGCCCGAGCTCCTATCATGGTAAGTGGAATTGCTAGCTACCCTATTAAAATATTCTCCGGAAAAAGGAAATAAAATGGAATTTAGTTATTGGCATTAAACCTATATCTTAGATCCACTTCTTGGACCAAGAGAAGATAAGGCTAAGATATATAGATGTCTTTTTATTATTATTATTATTATTATTATTATTACGTTTTAACTTGTAGAAGATAGACAAGAGCGTTAAGGTGGATGATGCAGATTTCAAGTCTCTACCACCATGGAATTCCAATGATGTGAAGGTAACAACATGATCTGCATCTTATTCACTTCTAATCAGTACTCTGCACGTAATCAGAAAACGATAGAGATGTACTTCAGGACTCTTAAATGTTTCTGCAGTCGTGGATATGGATGCAGCAAGCAATGCACCCCGAATTGAACTACAACAGCTATTTTCAAAAGAAATGGGTGCGTTTTTTTTTTTTTTTTTTTTTTTGCTTTGCTTTTTTTACCTTGACGTATATATATGCTTTTGCATTTGTCTACGAAAACAAATATAATTGTAATAAACTACAACATTTCATGCAGTTGCCATGGAAAATAGTTCCATTCAAGAATGTCTCGATCAGGAAATGGTTGAAAGAAATTAAAGCAAGGCGCAAAGAAGAAGGGAGGCTACAGAGAGCTGAAGTGCATGCAGCAATATCAGTGGCGGGCGTGGCAGCAGCACTTGCCGCCATTGCGGAGGAAAACTCTAAGAAGGAGGGGCCAAGCACGGGGAAAGAAGCCGCTGTGGCCTCTGCGGCTGCTTTGGTTGCGGCCCAGTGTGCGAAAGTGGCGGAAGCAATGGGGGCAAAGAGGGAACAGCTCAGCAGCGTGATAGCTTCAGCCGTGAGTGGTACAAATGCAAGCGACATCTTGACGCTCACAGCTTCAGCTGCAACGTGTAAAACTCTAAACCATCCTCCTCCGATCCTGTGCTTGTAGCCAGGAGCCCAGTAGATATTGCTCCTGCATGATTGGGGTAAAATTGGGCTTTCAAGTTTCAGACCATCAGATTCTTTTGGATTCTGGATTCGGCTATTCGGCAAAACTACGTTATATAATTATATTTTATCCTAGATTTTATCAATTTTCAGTCATAGTTAATGTGTTATATTTCAAGTGATTTTATAGATCAACCATTTAAAATATGATACTACAAACAGTACGATTGAGGATGATAAAATGTAAACGAAGAATAGCAATTATCTTAGAAAAGCATGTGTATCTGGCCTTCGCCAAGAAGTTTTACCTTATACCTTATACTAGCAGTGTCAGTTATCTTTGTCCGATTGATTAAGTGTTGATGAACTTGTTGAAGCATTAAAAGGAGCTGCTACACTCGAGGCAAGATCAGAATGCAAGAAAAGATTAAATGGGAGTGCACCTGTGCTGCCCATTGCGGAGAAGCATGATTTGGACTTCAATTATGAAAAGTATAGGGCACTCCTCGCAAAGGGTGCAGAGCTCAGTGTGGAAACACCAGAAGGTACGTACAAATATAAAGTCATTCCTGCTAAGTAGTGTAGCACAGATGCTACACAATGACACCTCGTCCTTTTGATGTTTCAACATGTTCAGAAATCCTTTTTGTTTTAACTCAAATTTAATTGTTCTATGTGAATAATGTGTAACAGGGAAGTACTCGGTGAAAACAGTGTCAGTCATCCTCAACAGCCAGGCCAAGGTCTCTCACTCACATTATAATATTTCACTTGCATCTGCTCTGCTACATGTACTGTTCTACATGTAATAATGTAAATTTCTTGCAAAAGTTTAACTGCTTTTTATTGGACCTAAGACAAAGTGAGAGAAATAACTCTAACTATATGCACTATACATGAGAGAGAGAGTGAGAGAGAGAGAGAATAAATTGTGCTTCTTTTTGTCATTATTTCTTGATTTTTTTTTTTTTCAATTTTCCATGCTAGGTTTAGTTGCAGGCTTTGTTTCACTTTCATTTATTCATTGTTTTTTCTGAGCCACCATACCTGTTGGTTAGCCCTAGCCTTAATCTGAACTGTTACTTCTTGTTTCAACTTTACAGGTTATTCTGAAAACAAGGATGCACAATCTCTGGAAAAGTAAAAAAGAAAGTATGTCTTTCTTTTTACTTTCCTCTTTTTGATTTGTTTAATGAAAATACTTTAGTAATAAATTAATAAATTTATAAATTTAATGTGATACATCATATTATAAAATTTTTTTATTATAAAATAGATTAAATGAATTTCATAAAATTACGTCAATTTATAAATTTTTTTATATAATTTTTTTTTTTTTTTAATATATATAGCAGTTCTCGCCTAAAGTCTAAAAACTACGAAATGAATGTAGAATGACAAGTTGAATAGTTAAATGAGCGACTCTGAAAAGTCCTATTACACTCTAATATAAACTGCAAAAGGGAAAAAAAAAAAACTTACTAATAAATTAAGAAATGGTTTAAGGTATTGTGCTGGACCTCCATGCTGAGCTGTATGAAGATTCATACTAATAAATTAAGAAATGGTTTAAGGTATTGTGCTGGACCTCCATGCTGAGCTGTATGAAGATTCAGAAACCGAGGAGAGCAGTACATGTTATCTCATTGTGTTATCAACGAGCAGGGGGACATTCAAGCTAGACATGGCGGATGATTATCAGCGTTACAAGACTTGGGCTACGACCATCAATCATATGCTGATGCTCTCTACTTCATTCACAAAATATGAGCTTCAGTTTTACAAAAATTAATGTTACTCTGTCTTTGACATGTTGTTACTTAATTTGTGTAATTATTATGATTATAGAAAGTTCTGCTCATGAATTTTCAGTTTAATACACAAGCAAATATCAATGATATCAAACTAGATGCGAAAGATTTAGTAAGATTATAGAGTAATTAATGTTTTTTCTTGAATAAATTCAAGAATTAGATAACATGAAATTAGCCCTTTTGCTAAACAAAAGACTAAGTACAAAAACAGGGGATTTTGGCTGAGGGGGAGATCACAAACAAGCTCAAATGAGTTCAAGCAATTTGTTTTAGCAAAAAAAAAAAAGAGGAAGATTTTGATCAAGTTTAGCACCAACGGTCTAAGTAGAGGAAAGATCCCTTCAAATACGCAAAATCTGGAGTCAAGTAAAACTAAACCAGGGCATAGCACGCTTTACATGACTGGTATTAGAAGGGATTAAAGTATGCTTAAACAAAGAAACTTGGATACCATGAAAGGAAAACACGAAATCAAGCCCCATAAAAATTTGTGAGGCATCTAAGGATATGAACTTGCAATTGTAATTTTATGATATGCTCCAATGCTCCATGGTCTTCAAGAACAGAATTTCAACATCCATCTCCTCACACCCAGGAACAATGCTGCGCAGAGTATCAACATTTCTCTGTCTTTGCGATGAACTTCTAGCAAGCTTCAACTTGTTTCTAGCAATTGGATGGATCATCTTCATCTTTTGGAATTTCTTTTAGCCTACAACAAGCAAGTTCTCCCCATGAATACAGAACTTTAAAAGCAGACAATGGTGGTGACCATAGTCTTCACAGAGGTTTTTATAGATGAGTTTCTCTACTATGGACAACACTGCTGCTCTGTATTTGGTGCAACTAAAATACAACTTTATAAGGACGAAAAATTGAAAAAGATTGATCATCAGAGGCTATAATGTCTTTTTCTGTATCATTGGTGATAGAGAGGGCTGCTATCCACCCATGTTTAACACTGCCCTCTTCCTTTCAAATCTTTATCCAGTATAAGACAACCATTATAACATTTTTTGAAAGTGATAATTATCAAGGAAGGAGCATGAAAACATTAATTCTGTAAACAACAATAAAATCCTTAATTACTCCCTAAAGATTCTTAAACTTAAGGACTCGTTTGTTTTCAGAGATGAAACGAGACGAGATGAATTAAAATTAAAGTTGAAAAATTGAATAAAATATTATTAGAATATATTTTTTAATATTATTTTTATTTTGAGATTTGAAAAAGTTGAATTGTTTATTTTATTTTGTATGGAGATTTGAAAAAGTTGTAATGATGAGATGAGATAAGATAAAATGTTTCTGAAAACAAACGAGGGCCTAAACTTCATGGCTGCTAGCTCAGCTGGATATGCCTGAACTGCTTTATGTTACATCTTCTGGAGCACTACCACTTTCTGGTGTCAAGGGTCATACTATGTTCAGCTCTCTCTCAATTATGTGTTTGGAAATCTTCGAGAATAAAATGCCATAAGGCATGGATGGGGGGAGCTGAAAGTGAAGATTCTTTTCATGAGCTGCATGAATGTAAAATTTCCAAAGACGGGACAGGACCACCACAGAGTGTTTGGGTTAGGTTGGTGGGCTTGTGATCTTCACAACCTGTCTCCCAATCTGGTTTCACGCTCAGCGATGTCATCTCATTTCCATTTTCCAAAAGAAGACCTGGTTCGCCTAATTTCAGATAAAAATCAATGAAGCTTTCTTTTACCTGTGAGAGGCCCCCCCAATCTACTTGAACGACGCAATTCTTAGGGATGCTGAATCCTGACATGTTGAGTCTCTTCTGACTAAACAGTGAGTGCAATCTGTGTGATGTAAAGGAATCGGATATGTTTCACAATCCAACAAACTTGACCTCTCAAGAAGCAGGCACAGACGTTGGATACTAACCATCCTACGGATATTAGAGCCCATATGTCTGATTTAATACATGAATCTTTCCCTTGATTAATAATAATATATGGGCCTCGCACATCTTTTTCTCCCCTCTTTATGCATGGGAACTTCCGAACCACCAACCCGAACTGGCTCGACTTTGGCCCTCGGACCAGGTCACCGAGTCCTTAGTCATGGGCAAAGCCTGGCCGAATCTGGTGCTCATTGTTGTGGGAGTTTAAAAGATATGCCCAGGGAGAGATATTAAAAATTAGTTGTATAAAGAATTATATATGTATATTATAAAATATGGAGGGAGACCTGGCAATATATGAAGAGATATCGAAAAATTAAAAGTTCAGTATATTTTTTAAAATAATATTGAAATACATTAAGTAAATTAATATAGAGTAAAATCTGGAAATTATTAAATATAAGAAATTAATTAATTGAAATTGTATAAG
Organism: Juglans microcarpa x Juglans regia; assembly: GCF_004785595.1. Taxonomy (NCBI): domain Eukaryota; kingdom Viridiplantae; phylum Streptophyta; class Magnoliopsida; order Fagales; family Juglandaceae; genus Juglans; species Juglans microcarpa x Juglans regia. Next base: position 4,123,544 of record NC_054601.1, on the reverse strand, counting down.
TGCATTAATTGTATAAGAGACACAAATACGTGCAGTGAGGGTGTCAGATGCAGGACGCGCAGAGAATCATCATGGACAAATACCATCATATGTTCAAATATGTCTTACGTGGGCGGCTTCAGCCTTCACCCATCAAGTAGAAAGAAAGGAAAAGGTACTCTCTGAAACCCACAGACGGAGGGAGGAGAAGAGAAGAGACTGATGGATTGACTATGTGTTGTCCTATCAAAGAGGTCATGATGATTTTCAGTATTAAAAGCTGACATAAATATGAAGATCCTACCAATCTCCACACGCGCCATTTTTAGTCATTCTCTCGCACGTTTCATTTTCTCACAACCTCTGCAATTTCAGGTGGTGTTCACCCTGTTTGGTTGAGAGTGGAACCAGGAATTTCTCTCTTACGTGTTGTCCGTCACACTGGAATAATTGCTCCTCCCATGTCTTCTTCCTGCTCAGTTGAAGCAACAGCACGAGTCACGACAACGAGATAGAACTACTTCCTATGCCCGGACTTGATTAGAAAAAAGGAAAAGTTCGCGCATTAAATTGTGTACTAACATTATATCTGTTTAATGATACCATATGAATTCAAGACGAAAATTATTTTTATAAAACGGAAGACTTTTTTCTTATCTCAATTTTTTTTAATAAAAAAGTTATGTCAACTTTGATAAGCAATTTGGCCAGCCGCTTGTACCTGGTCGAAAATGAGAACCCAAATCCTGGCAAACTTTCCCACTCGTATAAACCCGTTTGAGGTTTTCTCACACCCTCTAAGGGAGGGTCAGTGACAGAAGATCCTGTTTTGCAGTCTATCCAGCATTGGACATTGTGTTCCTACGACCCATTACTAAGGAGTCTCTGCTATATATGTTTTTGGGTTCGTGGGTGCGGTTTATACGTAGCCCTTTCACTTTCGTTCTGAACTCCAGGAATGGCCTAGTTGCATGCATGAAAATCTTCCTTTAGGGGGTGGGCGGTGGGGATGCGTCCAATCTGAAAACCACTTGAATGTCTAAAGATTCTTCTCTCAAAATGTTTGTTTTGCATTTTGATTTGTTATTAACTTATGACCACTTGCAGTTCAGAAAAACATACGCTTCAAGAAAATTTAGCGGATAAAAGCATGTTTAAAGTGAGAGTGTTTCAAGAAATTGTCGTCAATATTAATTGCAGCTGCACCCCATTCTGTGTTTGAAGCCTTCTCTTTTGCTAAAAAACAAAAACTTTGAGATCTCGAGTTCCCATGCTGCTTCTTATTCTTCTGAATTTACGTAACTGAGAGGGTAAAAGATGTGAAGACAGATGACAGGAGCAGAGATGGTCAAGTCACATTACAAACACTACTTTCTCAAATCAGTCACTGCTTTCTGATAAAAATGGCAGACAATTCAAACAGTATTAAGAGTATGAGAGATGGAGATCAGAAATTGGTCCCTGATAAATTGATTCATGGTTTTTGGGTCTACTGTTGTGCTCTTTTTAACTCTCTGATCGAACTAAACGCATATTTGGAATGTCAATACTTTCTGACACTCATTTATTTTCCCTCTTCTATTCACCACTATATAAACTACGACCATCTCTTCAACAAAGCATCTCTCTCCTTCTTGCACACATATATCACTTCACAGCACGCCTTAATGTCAATGAACCCAAAAGTCACTCCAAGCCTGTCTTTTCTTCTTCATCATTCTTTCGTTTTTGCCTGTCAAAATTTCCTTCCTACTATGGTACCAAACATAAACTCATCTCCACCTGAGAGTTGCGGGAGTGAACTCCCACACAAATGGAAAATGAAGGATGAGGTAGGACGATGAAGCATTGATGGTGCTATCCCACTGAGCTAATTCAAATTTTTTTTTAAATATTTATAATATTTTTCTTGATCTTGCAAGACTTTTTATTTTTTAGTTTAATATTTTTTTTAATTTTTAATTTATTTTTAATTTTAAACTTTTTTATCATCTTGATCAATGCTCTCATATTATCTGTCTTGGCCTATTCCTCCTGAGCTTTACCGGTATATACCATCTGATGTATTCATGTCTCTGTATATATGATTCTAATCTTATTTTCTATGCCGTATTTGAAAGTGATTGTATTTTTCTCTCATTTGAGGAGTGTCGTTTTCTTTAAGCAATAATAATGACTCACGAACCAAGCTGGCAATTGCAGCTTCACACGTTCGATGAATTAAGATGGGCAATAAGCTAAAAGCACTTCGTAGTATCTTGCATTTGCCCACTAACCACTACATATAAAAAGAAAACAAAGATCTCCATGATTTAGTTGCAGTTGCCGACTTGCAGTAATGTTTAGTTCCATATTTGCAACGTATAAAAGCATGCAGCTAGCAAGCAATTAAGGCGATGATTAGGACAAAGAATAAACAGCGTAAAGCAGCGTTTCAGTCACTGTTTTAAGGCCAATAAAATCTTAGAATAAAGAATGGATTTGGTCAAATGAGGTGCAGAGCATTAAGAAAGGGCTTGGGTTGTGCAGTTCTACGTGAGTGTTGACAATATATGAACTCACTGTAGTTTGTACAATTCCTCCATGCGTAGGTCACAGTTCTGCCATGCATGTTCGATGTTGAATTCTCAGGAAAAAAAACCAATAATGACAGCTCAAATCACTTGATTTTGGGACAAAATGCAGGCTGAATAGTCCGATTAGTTTGGCAATAACAAGAAAAAAAATTCGAAAGTTATTTTGTTTTTATATATTTATTTTTGTTCCATCACTTCCTGCTAACAAGATGGGTAAAAATTCTGGCTTGTTGCTGACATAATTAATAAATAAATAATAATTACAGTTGTGAGTATGAAAATATTATGCAGTCATTTAAAAAAAAAAAATGACCTCGTTCAATTAATTAATATATCTACAAGCACAATGATCATCATCCAAAGAGTAGCTCATTATTTTATCAGGAACAAAAACAATAAAAAAAAAACAAAAAGAGAAACCATGGCTTGGATTTTGGAATGCCAAAAAAAGGGAATGCAGTAAAAGAAAAAAAAAATTCATCATACACCACCAGAAGTTACGTAGTGATTTAGAGCAGAGAGCCATGTTCTTCGGCCCTCAGAAGCCGATCGCCTAAAGCCTGATCTTGAACACCTCCGCAAGTTTCGATTTACAGTGCAGGGAATTAAAGAACGACAAATATCTGGAGCTCCCTTGCAAAGAAAGTTATAGTTAATTCTCATGGATGGGAACCTTTGGCAGCTCAGGGAGCGGAAAGAAGATCCTAGAGGGGAAATTCTGGAGCAACGTAGCTCGGGCTTGCAAAATGGGGTCTCTAGTGAAGATGAGTCTGGTCCTTCGCCAGAACAAGTGCAAAATGATAGGGACAAACTTGTTCTCGCAATCTCCTTAACAACTGGTCTTGTTCCAGGAAGCTTGACAAATGAAACTATGCCATGCCGGCATAGAGGACATGCTATCGAGCCTGGGGGACCATTAGCAACGTTTGAGGTGCAGTTTGTGGAACAAAGGTACAAGGCACACCGTGTGCAGAACTCATGATCACAACCTGCACCAAGGGACATGTTATTGTGTCGATGCTTAATGGATTTATACTAGCAGGACCATTATATAGCAGTAGCTCGCAAAGTAGAGATGTTAAGGACTGAGCTTAAAACCACCATGACCATTGCTGCTGCCTAATCGTCAACTGAATATTATCAACCCTGTTCCTACCATAGTATGCCACCACTGCCGCCCTGCAGAACTGACCTCATTGCCTACCCCTCATAGTCACGACCGCTATAGAAACATCATCTGGTAACTAGTCCGGCCATCACTATTTATTTTCACTACCAAATGTCACCCAAGCAACTTGACCCAAGTAATGTGTGTGCAAGAATATGTGTCCATGTGGTAACATTAGAAAAGATTGAAAGATTCTGCATTTACACTGATGTCTTCTTGGCAACCAAAAGAAACATTATAGTCAAGGTTCATGCCCAACAGGTAATCAACAAGAAGTTTTAGAAATTAACACCATCTTTTCAAATAATTCTACATGTCTTGACGTTGGGATATGCTAAGTACATGAACAAAGAAGAGAATTTATTCTAGAATAAGTTCATTTACCTTCTGCAGCTACTGTGCACTTTCTTTCCAAACAGACGACACATGGATCATGACATGCAGCTGAAGATTCACCTGTCCTCCATCCACATTCTCTGCGAATGGTGCCCAAAAAGAGAAAATAGCAATAAGGTTCAGCAAGGTTCAACCTTTTTTGACATAATACCATTTTTTCCCACAATCCCACTTGATGGCAAAGTGGATTTTCAACAAATCACAAGAAAAGTGGAAACAAAATAACCTAAGAAAACTTGTGAAATTTGGAGGTGCTTAGCAACGAGGAACTTTTTGATACTTAGCAATGAGGAACTTTTTGATAACTTCACCATGCAAATAGCATAGCATGTCAATTAAATAGCAGGTTTTGCTTCAAACACATCCATGCCTTTGATTCACACAACAGGTAAATAGGCCTTCTTATAACAAGAGTCTCTAGGAAGCAGACAAAGCCTCTCTGAATGGCAAAAAGGACAACTACTAACATTGTCTGGCTGAATTTAGCATTTGTAGTTGTAATTTAGCTTGGAAAGCATCAGACATTAAGTAATCTAGCCTAATAGTTTGTCAAAGGACGTTATGAACTTATAATGGCTCCAAAGTGACAACAATAAAACTGGAAAGGACTCAAACTAATACGGAGAAAGAACTTTCAAGTAACTAATTGCACAAAGTTAATCTAGCCAAAAAAAAATGCAAAATGTTAATTTCATCTGCAAATAAGTTTTAAGTTGAAATGAATGCAGCCTAGGGATAAAGAATGAGTTCAAATTCAGTTTAAATGTCATAGGAAAAGATATGCTTAATTGAATTTAAGGCTTGGTATCTCTTACATCAGCAATTGTGATACATTCGAATGAACGGCTGTTGAGGTAACTTACAATTATGAAAAACTCAAAGTTCTGAGCATCGACGTGGAAACAAAAAGTAATAAATAGTCGGTACAACCTTTACTCACCTAGCAATTTTGAAAATGCTCATAAGGGGAAGTGACAGATAGGGTGTAGGAAGAATTCGTGCCTGCCCTGCCAGCTCAGTTCTAAGAATTTCCTCAAGCCAACTTCTATGCCATGAACGAGCAACCATCAAGGGAGTCCATCTTTGAACAGAAAAGAAACAGGGATATTTAGACAATTCGAGCAATGATGAGAAAATAAAAGAAATAGTGCTTAAACCAATGAAAAAGGAGCTATCCTCAACTGACTCTCCATGATCCATCCTTTAGAGGGGATTCACCGGAAATTGATGTCATTCAATATGTCACCAATGAATTGAATTACCCATGGACATTTTAACACCAAAAGTTTACAAATTAAGTCTAGAATAAGCCAGATTCAATAAGCCTTATCATAAAACTACTGCAAGCATTATAAAAAATCATCACGAGTAAGTCCTGAATAAATGGTATGTCATCACCAGACACTTTACTCCTATGCCCAACCAATTGAACAACAAATAGATAAAGTCAAAAGTTGTAAGAAACAAAAAAACTTCCCAGTTAAACTAGAATAAAATCATAGGATATATTAGAAGTGACAGGAACTTGAAATGCATACCCATTCGCATTTTCAGCAGTCAGACTGGCACCCCTGGCAATTAAAATCTGAACAGAAAGAAAGGAAATTAGAAACTTCAGCATAAATACCAATGGTGTATTCAAATTCAGAGTAATTGAAAACATACTTGACAACATTGTGCATTTCCCCCGCATGCAGCATAATGCAGAGCTGTGCTTCCAGCACCTGCAAAGCCATGAAAAATGTACACTGTGTTAGCACATATTTTTATAGTTTAATCCATGTATCGCCTGGAAAAAAGAAAAGGTTATATGTTGGCTGAGGCACTTAAGGATTAGAATGTGTCAAACTAAACTGATTGTGAGATTGTGTCTGCACCATAGCGGCAAGGCAAAATACAAGCGTTTATCCAAGAAGAATCTAGCTTCAAATTTTTTCATCATATGAACAGATTAAAAAATCAGTTATATGACACATGGATCTAACATCTCCCGAAAACTGCAATTAAAGCAATAGAGGAAAAAATGGTCATGCAATGTACTAAGAAATTCCCATAATCAATTTCAATTAAATGAAACAAAAATGCCATGGTCCTAATTCAATTCTGAGTTCAAATTATTGTTTCAATTTGGTGATAAACCATTAGAGATGAAAAAGAAAATCAGAGAAAACCCGGGGGGGACCCACTGCCAACACCACTGCTAGTGTAAAAATATTTGTTTGCATATTTTAATGACAAAACTAAGTCCATTAGAGTTGTAATTAGTTTGGGCTGAGTTTAGTTCAAAATCGGATAAAAAATTAAGAACCTGAGACTTTGCTAGACTCCTGTGAGACGTGCAATACAGCATTCAGTAGACACCCATGAGATGTGCGGTCCAGCAAACCTCTACAAAGCAGTTCGCTAGACACGCATGAGACCTGCGATCAAGCAAACTAGTCCGAATTTGACTTTTCTAGGCTTCTGAATCCTGTTTCAATCCCGATTTGAGCCATACCTTTTTAAACTTAATGATGGACAACTTCTTAGGGTAGCTGGGCATATTTTCAGAAAATTAGCCCTATTTCTTGTGAGAGAAAACACTTCATGAGATTGTGTGCCATCTGAATATTCAACCACAAACAGCAGCACACAACAGATTTTGCAAGCATATTATTTTATAATATGAAAGACAACCACATTTGCTTAAACAAGAAGTGAATAGAGATTATTGACCAAAAAGGCCAAAGCTAAAAGGGTTTACCTATTAGATCGATTGTGGTTCCATCCTCCACAGTGACCTCAGAAACAGAAGCCCCCAAGTCCAAGAGCAATTGCACACTCTCGACATGCCCATTCAGTGCTGCCATGTGGAGAGCAGTGATGCCTCCATCAGCAGGCTTATTAATTACCTGACAGAGATCACTGTTGCAGGCAACAAAACAAGAAAGTAAATCAAAGGAGCACACTAGTCAGAGAAATTAAAAGTGCTAGAGGACTTTCAGATTAAGGTACCTGTCATCAAATTCTAAGATTGATTCTTCACTGTCTGGTCTTCTCCTTAATACCTTCCAGATACTGTGGATACTAGGTATGTAATCTGCAAGGAGGAGACGAATGCACCGCGAATGACCATTCAAAGCAGCTAAGTGGAGGGCAGTACCCCCATTCAGATAATCCACTCTGTGAATCTAGATTCCCACAGAGTTGTCAAAATCGTATTGCATTAACCTTCTAAACTACTCAAGGTACTGAAAGATAGGAAAATGGCTAGGAATAGAAGTCTTACATTGGCTCCAAAAACAACCAGAATCTGAACGACTTCCCAATGACCGTGCTGGCAAGCTTGCATCAAAGCAGTCTGTTCGCAAACATGAAGAAAATGCATCTATTAATTCCTCAAAGATTAATTTTGATATCCAAATAATGTACGTCCTCAAATAAAACAAAATGCCACTTTTGAAATCTGTTTCAAAATCGTAGAGACACTGAAATGACTATATATAATAATCAAACAGAACTAGATCAAATTAGAGGATTCATATTACCTGACCACGATAGTTTCTGAGATTAATATCAACTCCAGACTCGAGTAAGAGACAGACTATCTAAAGACATGGAAAAACGTAAATATTAGATCTGAACCTGTTCAATTAAAAAAAAAAAGGTACAACTTGAGACTCTCTAAGAATAGTTTCCAGCCTAAATTAAGCTATAGTGTACCTCATGGTGGCCCTGAGATGCAGAGTAATGGAGTGGGGAATTACGAACACCGAAAGTTGAGTACCTCGCAAGACGGGGATTATAATCCAACAATGCCTTGGCTTCTTGAAGGTCTCCATCCCTTGCTGCTGAAACTAAGCGCTCCCCAGATGCCGAACATCCGAATGAATTCCCGACTATGCTAAGAAACCCCATGACCCGCAAAGATTTTCAAATAAGCCAAACCAAACCAAACCAAACGAGATTGCTGCCTAGCTCATGTCCCTTCTTCATAAATGGAGTAATACAAAGAACATTGATCCTTAATCCATCAGCGAATTCGCATAAGGAATAAATAGAAACTGAAAAGTAACCCTTAAATCTCTTCACAAAACTTCTTAGTCTTACCAAACTGATAACAACCCATGACAAAGCCTCTCAAGGACAGCAGAAGCATTGGTTGTAACGGTCAGAGTCCCACTAGCATTGATGCTCCCACACACACACGAACACACAGAGCTGATGTTCTTGTTTCGTTACGCACACATCCTCTTTTGGGAAAATGAGGAGCAACCCACTCTGAAACTACCCATTAGAAAAAATTGACATAGATGTGATTGTTTATAGATTAGTTTAAAAGTCCTCGTAAACGTCGAGAAACCCAACAAACATACAAGTTGCAACAGACAACTTTAAATTCCTTTTCAACAGCGTACTATATTCTTAAATCAATCCTAAAATCATCCTTTATACTTTCGCCCCAAAATGGCCACAACGATTGGTGAATATCCCCCAAGAATCCGAATTCCTGACACGCACCTCTAAGTGCTGAAAGAATCAAAATCTCCAATGACTGCCAAATTCACCCTCAACGATTGGTGAATATGTCCCAAGAACCCGAATTTCTTGTACCCACCTGTATATAATCCTAAACGAATCAAAATCCTCCGATACCCACTCCAAATTTTCCCTCAAAAGCAAAAATCCGTAATAACTACTTATAAAAACACAAAATAAAAAGATTCAAAACTACACAACACCCACTTCCAAATTCTCAAGCAAAAGTCAGAATATCCAAATACCCAAATCCAGATGTACCTAAAGAACGAAATCTGCTACACCCAGATAAGTAATCTCCTTTGCTGGAGAGACTGATCAAACTTTAGCGGAGAATTGACCCAAAAATAAGGTGCAAGGCATGATATATATAAAAACCTATATATACGTACAGTCATTTGGTTAGCTGAATTTGCCTAAAATAAAAAGGCAAGTGGATAAATAAAGAGGAACAGAAGTGCGAGATGTTTTATTGGGGACAATGACTTTTTACAGCAACCGCAACCAACAATGTATTGCAACAAAAGCGCGTCTCTCATGATTGGATGATATTAGCCTATTAGGCCAGTCAACCTGGTAGGTAGTTGGGTTGTTCCTCTCACTCTCCTTCCCTTTCTCTGCGGAGTGGAAAAGACGACACCGCACGACATACCAAAAGCGTCGTACCCACGGCTCACTCGTCTTCACTCTTTTTGTTTTAATTTTCACCTGCATATTTTGACCGCAAACTAGGTTGTAACTGAAAGTACGTCTGCTTTGAACTTTTCTGGTAAATTTGCCGTCTGATCTCTCGTACGTGGCAGAGTTATTTTAGATTATGCGGGGTCTGTTTTCTTCATCCTTAACTACAATGTCATATTTCCCGACTCCTGTGTTTGAGAATGTTTTCGATGGCTTTTAAATTTTGCGGCATTTCCATCTTAAATAAATGGAAAAATTTTTACATCAGTCTACTGTTGACTGTAGGCGCAACATACTTGACGTGTGGACTGGATTCACTAAACGCACTGGACCGGGTTCATTAAACGCACGTCTCTCAAGCTCTCAACCCTCAGTCTTCTTCAATCGTCTCTAAGCCCGAATCCTTCTTCGAGAGCCTCCTCCAATTTTTTGTATTCTTTCTGATCTACAAGACTTTCACGTCATCTTCACATTCTTTCTAATCTGCAAGACTTTCACTTTCATTGTCAACTGCAGAAGCTTTTCTCCACAGTTTGGGCTTCAACCCGTCTGGTTTGCACTGCCTATATCCCCCAAGTCCTTCGAGCACGACTGACCTTTATTTATAAGTTCTCCTTCCTCCTGTGCATAACACCATATTTTAGGCAAAATTCACTACTGTAAAAAAATGAAAGTCGACAAAAGAGAGAGAGAGAGAGAGAAAAAAAAAATCTAGAGCAAAATCTGTGTTCCTCTCTCCCTCTTTACTCCATCTATTTTTTTGCTGGAAGTTTTCTAGGGCAAAATCCGTGCTCCCCTCTCCCTCTTTACTCCATCTATTTTTTTGTCTGTAATTCTAGGGCAAACACGTCTCTTTATTTCTCTATAATTTTAAGACAAACACAGACATTTGGAAAGCTAGCACACGTCCCTGCGTCTAGATTTGCATCTCGCAAGGTAAGGATAATTGTTAATCTGCATCTGCGTCTATAAGGGCTCAAAGGTTGGCTAGAAACAAAGGATGCATATCGGAAACTCAACTCAATAATCATGTGGACTATGTTCTATATCTTAAGTAAACATATCTAATTTTGTGGGCTTTAAGGTTAAGAAAATGTAAGGTTTGGTTTCTCTCTTAGAGACGGAGTGTTTTTTGTCCAAGAGGGTAGCTTCTAGTACTAGACAATGTAACCTTTCTTTAATTCTGTACTTTGTGTGTGTTGTCTGCTAAAGTTTTCAGGTAACTCTGTTTGTAACAAACTGCTGAGCCTGGAACTTGTTTATTCCAACATATTATGACTTTTACATCAAATGAAACTGTAGTAGCTTGTTTCCTAGATTGAATTGTACACTACAATGGTTGCTAAGTTCCATCATTTGTAAATTCTGTGTAACAGAACTATGGTTGGAAATGCGCAAGGCAAATTGACATTAGTACTTGGGGGATGAAATTTTTCAGGTTTTCACCCACTATGTTTCAGGTTTAATGAAATTTGAGATGCAATATTTGGGGTTTTCATGTTATTTCTCGGTTAAGACTTAAAAGTTCATCCTTATCCCCAAAATACTCTAGGCCTTAAAATGTGAAAATAGAAACTCAAGTTTGAATTCCAAGACTTATCAAAAAAAAAAGTCTGAATTACAAGGTCATACAACAAGACAAATAAATGTCTTTCACTATTTCAGTAGGATTGTGCAATACACATCTTTTTTATTTTTTATGGTTAATTAATTTTTTTAAAGACGTCTTTCATTCTTTTCTTTACTTTTTTTTCAATACTAGTTTGTGACAATTGCTAAATTTTGGTTTTCCAGCTTGGATGCAAAACAAAAGGTTTTGAATATTTGAAGGAAAGGTGTTTGCCGAATTGCCGCAGTGTGAGGACTAAAGAAAAGTCATCGAATTCCATAGTAAATTTGAATCATTTTGATCTTCTACCATTTCATTGTCAATAAGTGAACCTTCAATCTATCTTCTACAAATCCATCACACATAGAGATTATCTCAAGTTCTTCACTATTAATACTCATCTTCAATATCCTACAAAATCATATTAAAAGAATATTCAATTTAACTGGTTGATTTTTTTCTTGATAAGGCCTGAAACTTTGTTTTAATTTCCATAGCATCAACACATAAGTTTTAAGGCCTGAACATTTGTTTGGTTTTTGGACAAGGCTTGAACCTTCATAATTCATCATAATTTTAATTTCCATGTGTTTGAAGAAAATACTGAACCAAACAGCTTGAGATTATTAGTTATTGCGCATCATCAAGCTTTGATTTACTAGAGACTGACTTTTGTTCATGCAATACATGTAAATGATTTAACCACAACAAAAGCATACAATCATTTTTTAACGAGTTAGATGTATATAAACCTAATAGGGAGTATTTGAAAAACATAATTTGAAAGCTATTGAAAGTCCTCACTTTTTAAAACAAGACAACTGGCGAACTTTCTTCGTTTAAGCTATTTTAGTAATGCTCACCGTCCCTTGTTTTGTTTTATGGTGCAAGAGATGAAGATACAATGTGATGAAAAGAGGTCATTCCATGGAGAAGTTGAGGCCATTTCAGAATCTGTGTTGTTTTCATTTAATTGTTATTGTGGAGTAGTTGGTTGTAATGTAATTTACAATTTGTAGCTTGTTGTAATACTCTTTCTTGGCATGGGTTTTATGTTCTAGCCCCGTGTTTGCCACTGTATGCCAAAACATGATATTTGTGTGATTGGTAAGTAAATGTAATGGTTGGAGACTCCAAATTAGATTTTGATGCTTGCTAGTTGTTGGATGTTGCACTTTATTTTTTGTCTAACCATGATTTCTTGTTCAGTCAAAAAAAAGAAAAATATTATTCAGTCATGGTTGCTTTTGCAACGATCAACCAGGTTTAACTTTGCTTAAACGTTTAGTACATTGCAATCATAATCTCAGTCACATCCTGAGCTTTGCACTCTTATGAAGCAATAGAGAGAAAAAAAAAAAGGGTACTAAATTTATCTTCAGAAATAGATAAAACTCAGTACATATTGACGATAAAACCAACCAGAAATAGTCTGAACCAACTAGAAACTATTACAATAAATAAAACTTAGTACAAACACAATAATATATGTGCACATTTATTCTCTACTATCCGCTTTCCAAGTTCGTCCTCAAGCTTGTGAAGATCATTCTCTCTTTCTATTAGTTTATCTTCTTCTGATTGGCATAAGCCCCAAGTCCAGAAATCAAAAGCAGTTTCAAGACTGGAATTGATGCTGTGATGAAGAGCTGCAAAAGCTTCATGTTGTGATTCCCTCACAATCTTGAAAATGACCTTCACCAACCATACCAATAGCCAATATTATGAAAAATGCCTTGAGAGAGAGAGAAAGAGTTTAGAAAAGTTATTCAGAGATGTGTCTACATGGTCGTTTTAAATGAATATAAATGCTCTGATTAGACACCACCAAATGACATAAAAGTAGTAAAAAAAAAGTTCTCAAGTTAGTCTTGCACATAGATATCCCTATATTGTGCATAAAACGTAACAAAAAAAATACATTCTTAATAAAAGAAACACCATGCATCAGCCCTTACTTATACACTGTCAAAACCTCTACTAAGGCACATAAGCTCAAAGAATGAACAAGCATGACCTTTGACGTATCAAACAAATGAATTAGCCTATAAATTCTCTAGTCTGAAATACATAAAGCAAAAAAGGTTGTTTTTAAAAGCCTTATCCCAAGTTTCAAGCACAATAATCAGGACCACCAGACTTTATAACCTCAATATTCTGAACAATATAATTTTAAGTGCATGCTTTAAGTTGCAAAATCCTGACGCCGTACTCCATCCCAACCTTGGCAAGGAAGAGGTCTTCGTGAAAAGGTTATTAGTTTCAATTGCAGTGACCTATCACAACAAAACAATGTAAATTAGCCTAGAATCAAGACTTTTTTACAATTGACAAACCAAAATGATTTTAATGTCAAGAGTGAATTACTTCAGAAATGTTGAGAGCAGTTCTGATGACCTCACATTGTCTATGCAATTCTTGAACCCATTGTTTGGCTCGAGTGAATATATCCCGAAGCCAATACAACTAATTTTCAAAGCAATTTTATTCCTGGCACAAGAATAAAATGCACTGGGAACCAGTTATTCTATTTATGTATATATATGTTCTACTCTGTATACTTTTATATACATCATCAGTTTTGTATATATCTATATTTATAAAGATAAACCTGAAATAAGACAATCAATCATTTTTTTTTTTTTCTGATGGACAGCCTAGAGATCTCAGGATTTCCATATGAACCTGAGAAGTAAGGCCATTGGGTACTGAGGTCTGCTGGCTGTTTAAATGGTCATAGACTTATCTACCTCAATCTGGAAAAGATGTAGAAAAAAAGCCTAGAAAGAGCAACTAATGTTTGAAAAATCTGAGAAGAGCCTAATTTAAGTGAGAAAACAAGAAAACATAATGATCATACAAGAAAACATAATGCGCAAGCATGGTGCCAGACCAGAAAAATACTAGCAAGACAAACTCATGACTGGGAAAGAATCTTGGGTGCATCATTCGTTCAAAAAATGTAGTATTTGCAATCTACATCAAAGAAATAATTGGAATAAATAATGTACCAAACATATTCTTTCTCATTCATTGGAACAAGTTCATTTGAAGAGCAATTGCTTCTCAAAAGAAACCATGGATATAATAAAAATGAACAAAAACTAAAAATCATTTTAGACACCTTCGTGGCAGTAGACATCTTTAACAAAGTGTATCTATGACCAAGGCATCTCAGTCATATTCTTTAATTGTTAGGTGATTTATGCATGTAATTTCCACCTCTATAGCAACTTAGCACCTTGATTGAATGCAAAAACAAAAAAAAAAGAAAAAAAAAAAGAAAAGAAAAAGAAAAAATCATTTCAATGCATCTTATACAATATGTTTATGAAGTTAATTTATGACGTCTTATACAACATGTTCAAGAAGACAACAAATTTAGGAACACAGTTCTCTGATTGGTCTAGGAATACAATATGTCAACGCCTAATTCTAGGATTTTTTTTTCAAAAAAAAAAAAAAGAAAAAAAGAAGAAAATAATTGTTAGCAATGACGTCGTTTGATGGCAGCTGGCCAGCTGGGTGGTCTAGAAAGAAAAAAGCACATGCAGGCCTAATACGGTGTACGGTGTACCTACATCGAAGAACCCAATGTAATAGAGTTGTGGCTCATTTGAGCTTTTCTTCAAACACTTGCTATGCTTACCTGTTTTCTTGATCTTACTACCGTAGCAGAGGAACAGATTCTAACAACATTCCCTTACTACATTCAAACTAATAGAAACTACATCCCTTACATTTCCTTACTACAATATTCAATTTAAGAGAATCATAACAGAGGGACTCTAGGGCATCATAACCACTCACCTGGCTGCCGAGATGTAGATTCGTTGATATCGATTCTGAAACAGGGAAGATGAGAGAGTTAGCAAAGAAAAGAAAAACAAGGAGAGAGAAACGCACACACGCACCTAGGACAATGAGGGCGACGGGGAGGGAGGAGAGCTGTGTGACGAGGGTTGGGCGTTTAGTGAATCCGGTACACTAGTGGGGGTGGGGAGAGGAAGAAAAGGAGATGGACTAGCGATGGGGAGGGGGAGAGCTAGGCAACGAAGGGTGTGGCGGCCTTGTGCAGACTGCCTCGGTGTCGCTGGAAAGAGATGGCGTCGCCGATGGCTGTGGGCAAAGCACAATCGACGCGGGCGAGGGAGGAGTTTTGATGCGGGCTGAGATCGATAGGCAAGAACGCGAGGCAAATTTGAATCGGAGAAATACAAACCAACAAAAGTTACAAAACACATGTGTTGGGTTTTTTTTTTTTTTTAAAAAAAAAAGGGATGCCACGTAAGGTGTGTGAAGAGTGCAATGCTACAAGGGCTGATGTATAGTAGTTCTCTAAATAAATATGAAACAATGGATCGATAGTAGGGATGACAATATATGATACGATTTGTGAATTCAACACGAACAAGATAGGAAATTAGCGAGTTTGGATTTGATGTTAACGGGTTCAGGTCAAATCGGATTGACCCGTTAAGACACGATTTATAAACGAGTCAATCTGCTTAACACGAAATTAACCATTTTTAACCCATTTAGAATTTATTTCAAAATTAAAATTTTATTATTGTTTAGTTGTAATATTGATATTTCTCAATATGATTATATTTTTATTGTTTTTATTATTAATATTGTAATTTTAGACCTATGCTCATATTTGTTATTGTATGGTTTGTAATAATGGTTTTTATGTTAAAATTTGAAAAATATTGATATATATTTTTTAAGATATTGTGGTGATTAATAAATATAGATTTTAACTTTTATGTAAAATTACGTTAATCAGGTCAAATGAGTTATGTGTTTTAGTTCAACTTATTTACATAAAACAAACGGATTTAAATGAGTCGTGTCATGTTAACATATTTCTAATTAATTATTAAATGACTCGAGTGACAAGACATGACCTGTTATCTAAATGGGTTGAGTTAGGGTTTGAAAGTTTGACACGTTTAGCTTAACGGGTTGGGTTCGGGTTGACCTATATAGTTGAATATTCATAACTTGACACGATACAAACACGATCCAAAAACAAGATGTGCCACCCCTAATCGAGGTCTCAAAGTTTAAAAAAATTGTAATAATACACTTAAACCTTCTTTACTACTGTTTTACTACTCAGTTATTTTTTTTTCTTTTTGCTCTTTCAATTTAGATTAAAAATCTCAAAATCTTGCATAATTTAAAAGAAAATAAATTCAATCAACTAATGTAATCGTGTAATTTAATTAAAAATAAATCTAATTTTATAAAAAGTGACATTATTTTGCTCTTTGGGTCATTTTTATAAAATTGAATTTATTTTAAATTAAATTACATGATTACATTGATTGATTGAGTTTATTTTCTTCTAGATTATGCAAGAAGATCATATTCAACGATTTTTAATCCAGATTCAAATAACAAAAAAGAAAAAAAAAAACTGAATAGTAAAATAGTAATAAAAAATATGTAAGAATATCATTACCGGCCTTAAACTAGTGCTTATATTAGTCCCCAGCAGGGGCCATCTTGATTTGAAGAATAAAAATTTAACATAGAATACGCAGAGATTCCCCAAGTCATAACCCCACCACGCCGCCCACCGGCATAGACACGTATTTCAGTTCATCATCATGCTTCAGCATGTTGGCCTTGGGTTGATGACATATATAATTCGTGACAGTCACGAAGTTCGTGTATCTTGTTTTATGCTTTATCAAGGACAGCTCTTTCTTATTCATTATTCTTAAGTTCATGTTGGCGTGAAATAGTAATTATTAGGAACATGATAAAGCAAGCAAGGAGTATTTTTGGGGTTTCTGGTTGTTCATCCATTTTTTTGTTATGTTTTTTTTTTTTTTAAGAGAACGGTACTTTAATTGTATTTTAAATTATTTACTTACAACGGAAAAATATCAAAGTTATTAATTTTAGAATTAGTAGCGGAGACTATTCTTTACTTTCTGTGAACTGGTTCAACAGAAAACAAGAGCCTCCTTGAAAATATTTTAAAATATGGTGCGACATACGTAGTATCCATTCTTTGTTTACTTTTGAATTAATTCATACTTACATAGAAGGCAATAGCTAGCTTGGATGATGCTTTAGTAAGTTTAACATTGCTGGTATAGATGCTTCTTTTTATTCAGTTTTTCACTTACCAAAACACTTATACCACATATATCATGTTTTGGATAAAGCAGGACTTCCTCACTTTTCGACACTAGTTTTATACTTTTCTGTTATGATATATAGTTTGAAACAATTATTGTCAAGATTAGTTTTCTTAGAATATATGGTTTTTGTAAGGACTTTGGTTTCGGGATTTATGTAACACCAAAACTCTTCTCTTGTTTATAAATGTATTCATCTACCATAAGAGAAGATTATCAATAAAATTAGAGATATCATCTCTCATCTTAAAAAAAAAATTGCAAATCTCAGACACCTTAGTCGTTATTTTTTCTAATACACAACTTAAACCCCTTAATGCCTCAGTCTAGCTGAATATAAAATTGTGAAATGATATTTGCAGTATTTGAGGATGCAACATACTTCTTTTAAAAATGAATCTAAGACATATATAAAAAAATTATTTTTTTAATAATGGCTCTCACTTTTTTTCATTTTTTTAAGGATAATGATACACTTACACATTTTTTACTATTGTTTTACTATTTAATTTTTTTTTCTTTTCGTTCTTTGAATTTGAATTAAAAATTTCAGATTATGTAAGAAGATCAAGTTCTAAGATTTTTAATTCAAATTAGCAAAAAGAAAAAGAAATAACTGAATAGTAAAACAATAATAAAAGAGATGTAAGTGTATCATTTCTTTACATTTAAAACAAACACTTCACACATTAATTAATATCAATTAGTTGTTGCCGTACTCACTCTGCCGATGCTGGAATGAACAGATAATTAAGAACAATTCGGCAAAATAAAATAATAGAAAAAAGAAGATAATTAAGAACTATAATTGGGAAACGACAGCTAGCAGAGGAAACCAAAAATTAAGCAAATAGTGCTGATTTTCTTATTTCTATGATTGATGATTGCAGAACTTGTTCATCACCACAAACACGTTCGATTGCCCGCCCGGGAACTAATTCTTACAAGAAATTAAATCTCAAGATAACGAGGTGATGCAACAAGGTGGCAGGCATGAATCATCTTTTAGCTGGGCAATATATAATAGAGTCTGGAAGTTGAGGGTTGATATATGGAAAGAATAATTGGCACTCAAGGTGATCAGACAAATAAAACAAAAATAACTTTTTTTTCTCTCTTTACAATTTTTTAGAGCAATATTTATCTTAAAACTATTGATTCTAAAGCCATTTTTTAGATACTCAAATAGCCTTCTAAGTAATATAGAAGCACGAGACTTAATAAGTGTGAGTACTTCTTCTTCTGGTCTGATTATTACGCTTTAGATCCCGTTTGAATAGTGAAATGAGATGAGATGTGATGGTTTTAGATGAAAATTAAAAGTTGAATAAAATATTGTTAAAATATTATCTTTTAATATTATTATTATTTTAAAATTTAAAAAAATTGAATTGTTTATTATATTTTGTGTGGAAATTTGAGAAAGTTGTAATGATAATATGAGATGAATAGGCCTACAACATGACCCGCCCAAGCCACTTTTGGGGCTGACCTGACCCGGTCCGCAAATCATGCGTGTTGAAAACGACCTGACCCACCCCGTTCGAGTCGGGTTAAAAGTTACGGGTTTTTTGAGTTTTTTTTTTTTTAAACATCTGCATAAAAAGCCTGGTTTCCATTTGACTCAGATTGCATATTTGATCAATGAATCAAATCCCTCCAATCACTGAAGTAGTGTATCAATGTTAGGATTGTACATTCTCCAAGCTTCTTTTCCCAAACACAAAATCCCTCCAATCGTATAGATGAATCAAATCAAGTAAAGAAGTTGGTCAAGTAGATAAAATACACACATCCTAAGTAGAAAAGAACCATTTGAATTATTTTATCCCTTAACAAATGACATTTCAATAACCGCAAGTAACTACAGCGAAGTACCAAGAATCTCATACCTTCGACTGCACAAAAGCCTTGAAATTGCTGCATTGTAAACATGAACATCCCTTTTCATCAAAAAAAAAAAAAAAATGACTGAAATTTTTCTTGGATGGTAAGAAAATTTTGATGATTCTACGTCGTCATCTTCTTCTTCTTGTAATGTTTCATCTTGGAGAAAAGGGAGAAAAATGAGGGATGAGGAGTGAGAGGAGGCAGAAGTGGGTGGAGTACTTGCAAACAAAGAGAAGCACTTTGAGTCTGGAATCGGGGCCGTAGGAATTGTGCCATAACAGAACCTTGCCATGTGGGTCGTAGACGACGAAGTCGTTGCAGGGGAAGAAAATGGAGATTTTGCAGGCAGTGAGATGGGTTGTCGTCGTCGTCATCTATTCAAGGTTGTCGTCGTGTAGATATCCATGTCTGCTAGATCAGATGCCTGAAATTGGGGCCTATGTGTTGGTTGATCAAGTAATCTTCATTGTTGTTTACATTGAAAGCCATGTTCTACTGATGATGAAGAAGAGCAAAGCAAACCACCATCTGTGTGAGAGAGAGAGAAAGGATAAAGACCATGCTGCCGTATGTGAGAGAGAGAGGCTAGGGTTTTTTTATGAAGAAGGGAGTTGGACAATCGGGGATGGATGTGGGTTATGGTTCGCCCGCTAAACAGCCCATCTAACCCGCATCTAGTTTTAACCCGATTTTATCAGGCAAGTCGAATAAGGCCTATCGGGCACGTCGGGTTTTGCAGTTTTCTACATAGGCCTAAGGATGAAACTGTTTTTGTATCCAAACAGGACCTCAATAAGTGTGAGTACTTGTAAAATAAAAAATTAAACTTGTGAGAATTCTAGCTTGCCTGCCTAAGATATATATTTTTCTTTTCTTCTTTTTTTAAAAATAAAAATAAAAAAAAATAAAAAAAAAATAAAGAAGAAGGGAAGAAGAAGAAGAAGAACCCTAATGTGACAATATGACCTGCCACTTCTCAAAACTTTCCATTACTTTGAATAAAGTTTAAAATGTCATCTTCGGCTTTCAAGCATGAATACAAAGTGGACCAACATTTTTTGGCCGGCAAGTTATGAGCTAGCTTGAACGTCTAAGTTCATCAGCTTCCATTAAAATCTAATACTTGGAATTATATATACCTGATCTTTTGAGGTTGTTTTACGTTAGATGTCAAATTATAACTCATTAGTTCTGAACAGAATTACAGGAGGATATATCCAATGGAACTTCCCATCCCACGGAGTCGAAGTACTTGAGACTTCACTTCATATTATATATATTAGAATATTACTATATTTATGATATTCTAGTATGTACGATAATATGACTTATTCTCTATTGTATTTAGTTGATTGTATAAATCAATCAGCATCATTTATTACTCCAGTTTTTTCATAACTAATTTATTTAAGAGAGAACAGGCCGGAGTAAGGCTGAAATGGTTATACGGCAGCTTCCAAATCCTCGTTTGCACCATTATCTTTGTCATCTACGTACCATGCCTGAACAACCGTCTCCGTCTACTATGGTTGTTATTGGGATGCCATTGGAAACTTTTTTGAATGCGTCCACTTGTGCACTTAATGGAGACTGTGCCTCTCTAGCTTTGGGTCCTCATTCTCTCATAAATAGAGACATATATATATATATATATATATATATATATTATGCAGTCAAGTACAACTGAAAATAGCAAAAATATAGTACTCAAAGTTTCTCTCCCTCCTCTCATCTCTTCTCTATATCTTTTTCTATTTTCTATTTTATTTTTCTACCGACCTCAAACTAATTATTCATTAAAAGAAAGATAACAAAGACAATTCTGCCTGAATTTTTCTCAAGATTGTAAGAAAAAATAAATGAACATTGTCAACAGTACTTCACAAGTATATATGATGCATGCCTACCATCATATTTTGCGTGCACGTTTTTACCCGTGAAAAAATCTCATTTTTCTGGTCATTGATTGCCCATCATTCTGCGTTTCAAGTTGCATAAAACAGAAGCAAATATATATTGATGGAAGGCTATCCATTTTTTTTGCATGATATCCCACCTATTTATTGATCAGTACTTATATTTAAATGAAGGATATTTTTTTTATAAAGAAAAAAATTAAATTTTAAAACATAATTATAAATAAATTATAAAAATATACAGTAGTAGTATCTTTTCACCATTTTCCTTACTAAAACTTAATGTTGTTTAGGTTTGCCTGAATTAATTAATGAGCTAATTACTCTCGCATCGTCGTCGTTAACGTCTTCTAGCTTCTTAATTATGCACATGATAACGATTAAGGGTCCAGTCGTTGATCGAGCGTTGCTTTGCATTAATTGCACATCAACCGTCTAATTAAAGCATGCGTCCCGAGTTTGAAATTAGGCTTTGATTAGCCCTTTATATATATATATATATATACACACACATACACACACATACTTAAGAGTAGGCATGCTAATTAATCCTCAAAAGGCCAAGCCAATTTGTAAAGAGAAATGTTTTAGTTATAAAAAGATTTAAAAATAATTAATCTATAAATTAACATTATTCGATATAATATGTTAGATTGTAAATTTACTTTTATTATAAAATAGTTCTAATGTATTATATCAAGTCATCTTAATACCAAAAAATTAAAAACCAACTTCTAAATTGCAAATATATAGAAATTGATCATCACAACTACTTATTTGATTTTCGAGCCCACTTAATAATTTTTAGCATTACCAATACCAAAAAAGAACCAGCTAGCTTATAATCACTATTATTAAGAAAAAAAAGATGACTGATGGAATTTATGACAAATTTTTCTTTCATACTAAAAGCATTAATAGTTGACTTAATAAAGTTTGACCAAAATTCGATTAGAAAATTCACTTTTATAAATTTAACTAGTCACTTTTCAACAACACCAAATAACAAACTCTCCAAATCTATCACTATTTTATTAAAATATTGATTTTGACATTTTTATTTATTTTAATTCTAATTATAATTTGAATATTTATTTAATTGTAATCTATCACTACTCGAATTAGTTAGTCTCGCCATATCTGCAAGCTTTATGCCTATGTATACGATCCCTCTGAATGGATTGCAACAAACTATGTACCTCTTGTATCCATTTTTTATAAGTACCTCTTGTATCCATACATACAAAATCTAATCATAGGTAATATAAGTAATAAATGCATTCCAACCTCTCATTTGATTAAAAAATTAGGAACAATCTCGATTCAACAAACCATATTTCTAGATCAAACCAGCAAGCAACATGAGTAAGATAATTTTTTCTTTATCTTTTCTTCTTGCGCAGGAGGAACAACAGGCATTGGGAAGAGAGTTGTTTATAGTGAAAATAATATTTAGCCAACTCAAGGGCTGGCTAGATTTGGCCAATGAATAAATCTTGGGCTAAAATTACTATTCATTTATTGAGTTCATTATAGTAAATTTTTGTGTAACCTAGCTAAAGTTTTGCCAAAATTTAGTTAATTTGAGTCTACTACTAATATTCTATATAAAAGATTATTGTAGTGATCGTACGTTACATAGAACACAACATTTAAAAAAGAAAATTGAAAAATGGCCTTTAAGTTATTGAAAGAGGTGATGGTTATGAAGTCTTAGCTAGCACAATCAAGCAATAGGAGTTTAAAAAAAAAAAGTCTATGGGTTAAACTGTTGGTACAAAGGGGCTGCAAAACAAAAAATAGTGAGAGAAAAGTTTGCTTCAAAGCGCATTACGAATGTCGTTTTCCTCAAGACAATATTCGCCCCCACCAATAACGGTATGCACACGGGTTACAAGCGAATTTGCTTTCAAGATACAATGAAGCTCAGAACAAGTTTGTTTGTCTAACTGCGTTATGCACATACAAAATTAAATCCCGAATACCCTTAAATTTTACTATTCAACCAAGAGATTAGAAATATGTTCTCTACAAAATGAACAGATCCTAATCATAAGTTTTGAAAAAATGAAAACTTTAGAGAGAGAGAGAATTTCGAAATTGCCTTCACTTAATTCTATCATTATCTTTTCTATCATTCTATATTCAAATTCGTTGGCCAGATCTATTTATATGAATGAAATCTAAACCGAACATGTATATATATTATACCTGTTACCAAGTGATACAAACATTGGACTTTATCCAATGGTCTCATTACTTCTCCACTAACCATCTCGCACAGGTTCGAATCCTGCCTGGTATGACTTTTGTCATTTTCGTTGCCAAGAGCTATGGCTTTTGTGCGCCACACGCGCGTCCTTCGTGCACGAGTGCTTGGACTCAGTGGAGGCCATCCTTCCTACAAAATAATTAAAATTTTAAAACTCCTCTGGTATAGGTGTGATTCGAACCTCTAACTTCAAGGTAGATAACGATAGTAAATACCATTGAACCAATTGACAACTTGCGACAATGGATCCAAATTATTATAATCATAAGCAATAGTTTACAAACTTTCCTTAATTTCTCTCTTTCCAAAATAATTCATAACTTCTAAAAATAAATCTCCAAAATATTATTAATAATAAATATTATATATACTTATTTTGAAAATATTTCCAACATAAACATGGTTGAGAGATCTCAATTGTCTTCTCAAATGGAAAGGTATTGTGCCCAGCTCTAGTGATAGCACCTTGGACACTCTACTTCTCTATCCTCCTGATTAGATTCAGAAGACCTATCTTAGTCAAATGGATTCATCCTTCCATTGTTAGGTTTCAGTTAAACATAGATGACCCATCCAAAGGCAACCTTGATTCTATAGATTGTGGGGCCGTTCTGCATTTCCATTATGGTTATTTTATTGTTGGTTTTTCCTCTTTTCTAGGCATCAGTACTAATATTTATGCTAAACTTTCTACTCTGAAATTGGGTCTTGCCTTATGTTATTAACTGAGTATTATTGATCTTATTGTGGAGTCAGACTCTCTTCTTATTGTTAATTGGTTCAAAAATAAATTGATGTCTCCTTGGTCCTATTTCAATATTTGGAATGACATTCTTCATTTTAAAAGTGATTTCCTGTTTGATATATTCCATGTATATGGAGAAGATAATGTTTTAGTTGATAGCCTTGCTTCCTTAAGTGCGATAGATAAAACGATGAAATTTTCCTCTTCTTATGAATTATCTAAACCTATGATTGGTATCTTTTCTTTGAA
Organism: Juglans microcarpa x Juglans regia; assembly: GCF_004785595.1. Classification (NCBI taxonomy): domain Eukaryota; kingdom Viridiplantae; phylum Streptophyta; class Magnoliopsida; order Fagales; family Juglandaceae; genus Juglans; species Juglans microcarpa x Juglans regia. The sequence continues at coordinate 4,099,387 of NC_054601.1, read as the reverse complement.
TTATCTAGAAACTTCCACGTTGTATTATTAATTTTGTTTTCTTTCACTCTCAGTTGTAACTAATTTTATTAAGAATTATACTTTTTGTTAGGACTCCGATTTTATAATTTTTGTAACCCTTGTTCACATGGTTAATCAATAAAAATGAATTTTGTCCTCTTCTTAAAAAAAAAAAAAAAAAAATCCCTGGGTGCATTTGTCACACGTCAACCTCGTTTACATGAAACCAAAGACGTACATAGGCAATTAATGGGTGGGACTGGGACTGGGACTGGAATCTGCCTCATCACATGCACATGGGCGTCGTGCGTTTCATTCCATATATATTTTATCTGTTTCATGCTACTGCATGGATGCCCATGGTCATGATTGATATACATACATTCATATATATATATATATTCTATTTATTTATATTTATTTCCTCTTTTTTTATTTTTTATGGGACCTAATGATCGATGCTTGTTTTTCAAAGGTCTGGCGACTTAATTTTCTTGGTTTGGTAAGACATATGAACGTCTGACTTTGAAATTGTGATGAAATTGAATGTGACGAAAGAGTTGCTAGTGAATGGGATTAGTTAGGTTTAAGGAAATTCAAATGTATATCACAATATACCTAATTTTTGGGTTGTTATGATCTTCTCATGTAAAAGTTTTCTAGGCACCGACAAAAGTAGGCCGAACCTTGATCTCCCTTCAAAATGTTTCAAAACCCACTGCAGGCCTTTCCGGACATGGAAAATGATTGGGAGTTGCTGCTCCTATTGTCTTCTTTTCTTGACATGAGTTCTATATCAAAAAACCAAATCAGATGGAATTAAGGTAGTCCTGCATGTTACAAAAAAATATATTGTTTTTCTTTTATCACAAATATTGCTTTACGTGTTTAATATTTCAAATCTAAACATACAAGGACATGGGCAGGACACACATGCCAAATTCCAAAAGAAAATCTCAAAAATTGAAGGTTTTTTTTTTTTTTTATTATTATTATTATTTACAAGGACGGTACCGATCCATGTCATCGATAAGTGTTCTAGCCTGCCATGATCAACAGGTTATCCGATCTCCTTGTCCTCCACTCCATGTCAAACATATTTCAAATTTCTGCCTAGCTAGCTAGCTCCTTGACTTGGCATGGTCAACGTACGATGTAGGTTGGGTGCGAATAGATATATATTGTCATTGGTGAAGAAAGGCTAGCCAGCAAAGAATAGTGAAGTCACGGCCCGGCGGGGATTGAATCGATTGATCATGTGATCTCAAGCGAACAAAGGATAAAGTATTTACATAAAACATATATACGAGTTCGGAGATAAGATCTACTAAGATGTCATGTTTACGATGACTAATCTTAAAAAGTCATATTTTTGTAAGATTAAGATCTACAAAATGAGTCCGAGCGAGATATCCGTGGCGAAAAAACACTATCAATAACAGAATCGAGCTCAATTAGCTAGGTAACATTCCAAACTAAGTCTATATCAAGAATCGTGCCTATGAAAGATCGATACTATAGTAAAATATCTCAACCCCTATAAATACCATGCCGAGTATATTTTAAAATGGATTTTAAATTGATCACTGAAAGACATAATTCCCTCTCTAGCTTAACCATCGAAGACATAGCCCACTTTGTATACTTTATCCGCAATGTGTTTGTGAATGATAACAATGATATCAACGATTCATGTCCGCAAAGTGCATCACAAGAGATATTGCTTCTGTTAGATTTTTAGTGTTAATGGTCGAATATATCGATGGATGTAATTTGTTATTTGGGTTTGAATTCTGAATTTGGGGGTAAAAATTTGCAAGTTTCAGGGAGGAAAGGTAATCTGTCAGCAATGTGCCAACAAGCTGTCCTCACGACAAGTAGTCCACTCAACGGCCGAGCGGGAGCCTAGCAGCAACATGACTATCATCAACTTCTTGTGAAATAGTTTCTGTGCCAGTATTTTATGATTTAAAATTTGGAAATATTTTTGTGATAAAAGAATTATATAAAAAATAAATTTATCAAATAATATAGTTTGATTTAATAGTTTATATTGTAAAATTATTTTTATTATAAAGTAAATTTGACAGATGTTATAAATTTACATAATTTTATAAATTTATTTATATATATATATATATATTATATACGTAGCACTTCTATTTGAAATTATGGCTGTCAATCCAATACCTACAGGACAATTTTACACGAATGTCCGTGATGTATTCTTGTATCTTTCTTCATCTTGCATAGATTTTTGCAAAAGGGTAATGATAGACACAGACAACATCGTCGTGGGGATTCTTTATTCACAAAGTACTCTGGGCTCGATTTAGTGTACTGAAAACAAAACAAAAAGATAACCACTCGCTCGGAGAAGCATCCTTCTATTCACCGCATGTACGTGAAAGAGGATGGGAATCCCGTGGCTATATATATAATACATAGCTGTTTCGGAGATACATCGACCAGGCATAGGCGTATTGAATCCTAAATTGCATGGTCCCTCATTTTTTTGTTTTCTTTCTTTCTTTTAAATCGTTCTTCGATGCAGGAAGGTTGACTTTGCTAATCCGACAGAAGCTATAAAATCAATGGCTAAAGTGGATATTGTCCTTTCTTTGGGTTAGGGATATAGGAAAGGACTTCAACGAATCTGTTCTTAATTCTGGGAAACACACGTTTCCTCCGTTCAGATCTACCTCAAGGAGCTGCTTCGTTGACAACTGCAGTTTTTAAAACTATCCCTCCAATATATAGTTGGCATAGCTGCAGATAAAGAAAAGTAATCTGTCCAATGGCTAGAGAGTTTGGATATTAATCTTTTCTCAAGCTTAGCCTCTTAAAGAGCTCGTTTTAGAAGTAAAATAAGAAGAGAATTTTGTGAATAGTAATAAAATAGTTTGAGTTAAATATTTTTTAGATTTTGGAAAAGGAGAGAAAAAAAATATTATAAAATTAAAATATTATAAGAATATTATTTTATAATATTATTTTTGTTTGGAATTTGAAAAAGTTGGAATTATTTTTTATTTTTTATTTAAAATTTTAAAAAAATTGTAATGATTAGTTTAAAAATTTTGTATTTAATTATGTTTGAGAATAAGATAGAATGAAATAAAATGAGATTATATGAGAATTTTATATCTCATCCCATGTCCCAAATAGGGCGGAGCAAAAATCTGACAATCCAACTCTAAATCTGACTCCGCGCCGGCTCCGACTTGTCGAAGTCAGAGTCGGAGGTTTTTTTCTCTTGGAAGTCGAAGTCGGAGTCATTGATGAACCGACTCCGGCTCCGCCCAGATCTGACTCCGACCATCCGACTCCGCCTCCACCTCCGTTTTATACATATTTCATAAAAAGATGTGTTTTTCTATATATTAATTATTTAAATTTTATACAACTATATCTTATATAATTAGTTAAACTCAATAATATAATAGTTAAATAATATAGTTATACTATAATATATAGACTAAATTGACTAATAATAGTTTAGTATATGACTATATGTAAATATCATACTATTACAAATTTACAATATTACTACCATGTAACACTAAATTACTAATGTATAAATATAATAGCATGTAATACTAATGTATATATAATATATTATAAACACTAAGATGCATAATAACATCAACATGTAATATTGTAATACTAATGGATAAACATTAATCTATAAATTTATAATAACATATAATACTAATGTATAATAACTAAAGTATTATTCATATAAATTACTAATAGTATTAATTACTATATATAAATTAGTAAACCACTTTAAGCCTATATATAAATTACTATATAAATCACTATAGTATTAATTACTAATACTATATTACTATATGATACTATTAACTATAGTGATATACTAGTATTAGACATTAGTGGACTAATACAATCAGTGATATAGTTAGTATAATATTTATACTAATACTATTATATAGTTATATTAAATTAAAATCACTATAGCAAATACTAATATATAATTATGCTAATCACTATAACTAATACTAATACTAATATAGACTATAGTTATAACTTATAGTATTATAACTATACTAAATCACTATAACTTATACTAATATAGTTATACTAAAATTTAAATCACTATAACTAATACTAATATAGTTATATTACTATAGGGTACTATTAACTATAGTGATATACTAGTATTAGTATACTAATACTATTAGTGATATAGTTAGTATAATATTTATACTAATACTATTATATAGTTATACTAAATTAAAATCACTATAGCAAAAGTTTAATCAAAAGTTAGTATGTTACTTGTTTTATTTAGTTGTATTTTTTGTTATAATCAAAAGTTTAATTAGTTTAGATTGTAATGTTGAGAAAATTAAAATTTGAAAGTTCAGAATTTTTTTTTTTTAAAAAAGTGGGTCAAATATGAAGTTAAAAAAGACAAAAATCAAAATCAAAAAAGTCCAACTCCGCTCCGACAAGTCGGAGTCGAAGTCGGAGCGAATTTTGTATGTCTCGGAGTCGGAGTCGGAGGTCAGATTCGACCTCCCTCAGTGCTCAGCTCTAGTCCCAAACCTGCCAGAAGTATTTTGAGAGCAGCTAAAAGATTTTTGTCCAGTAATTGTCTTCTAGATTCTAAGCTCTATAGTAGATCCTAACACCTTACCTTGCGTTTGTTTGTCCACTAATAGGGTTGAATTTATGTCTGTGGACTTTGTATGTCTCAAACTTCAGAAAATTGTGAAATCATCACTTGTTTTAAAAGTTAGAGCTGATGGAAGGATGTAGATGTTATTTTTGTTTTATATTTTAATACTCTCTCTTACGTGTAGGCCAGACTCTCTCTCAATGGGTAATCCAACATGTAGAATATTTAATTAAATATGATAGAATGTAGAATCAGGGTTCGAACTCAATACTTTTAATCTGATACTATGTGAAATCACCACTTGTTTTAAAAGTTTAAATTGATGAGAATAGATAGATTTTATTTTTTATTTTTTATTTTATATCTTAGCAAAAACAAAGAAATTATGTTACGTAGGCCTTTCATTTTGTTTCCAAAAAGAATTTTGGGAGTATTTTTTTGGGAAATGAGGCAGGGAGTAATTCTACCAATTTTACATTAGCAGCTTTTTTAATCATCAATGCTCAATTTGTATCCTCTAATATTAAAGTTAATAAAAGCCAGTAGCATGTTATCACAGGGCGACAGAAGGTGGAGACCTCTTCTTCTAGCACTGACCTGTGACTCCTCTTTAAGCAGCAACCAAAATTTCTTATATAAAAATCCATGAGAGAAAGGTGAGGAAAGTGTTCCACTGACCACTTCCAAGGATATGGGATACAAACTCCAGAGAACTTCCTCACTTTTCAATTGCAAACAAAATCCATATATACTCGAAGCATCGGTTTCTACTCTTTCCAAATACTCCATCTCTCTCTCTCTCTCTCTCTCTCTCTCTAAACTTAATTGGTGACTTCCACCCATTTTTTGTCCTGCCCAGGAGAGGGATTGATGATCCTTATTCCTCGGTACCGACTTCACAGATAAGAATTTAGAAGTGGAATAGAAGAACCGAGAAGTGTGATCAGGGTGAGAAGAAATGTTTAAAAAGAGGGAAAAAAGCAGACTCATTTGAGTTCACATTTCGAAACGTGGAATAAAAAAATAAAATATGTTCCGAAGACTGCTTTTTTGTTCTTGAGATATTAAATGGGCATCGAGGTTGATGCAAGGGTTACTTTGAAGTCAAACAGAATAGCCCATTTCATGAAAACAAACCAGTAAAGTCACCCCATTTTGTTCCTTTCTTTTTTTTGTTTATCCAATCAATGGGATTTACGGTCTATAATTTGTAGCTAATAAGTCGTATTCTCGTTATTAATATTATTATTTTTGTTGGCTCTGTGGATTGATTTGTGGTTACTCCTTTCGAAATCTCACCTTCTGGCACCATTTATTTCTACCCTCTAAAACTCCCATTGAATTCAATGAATTCTCTCTCCAGGCCTCTTTCTGTCTCTTCCTGGCTCTCTCTCTCTCTCTCTCTCTCTCTCTCCAGCAAGAGAAAAAAAAGGATTGAGGTGAACTAATCCGTTGAAGTATTACTCTTTAGGGCTTCTCCATTTGGTCTTGGATTTGTTTGTTGGTGGTACTGCATGAAACTCTTCATATTTAATGATTCGTTCTGAAATTGGTATTTTTGGGTGAGTTTTTCGTGTTCTTTCTTTAGAAAATATGGAACGGTTGTTCCTCGAAATCAAAGAACGAAACTTTGCTCCTCCCACACAATCATATCTCCTTTCTCAGCCACCCCCACCCCCACCACCCACTCTTCAATCTGATATCTTCAGATTGAACAACAAGGTCAGTCCAAGCATACTGCTCATCATTATAATTCTTGCCATCATCTTCTTTGTTTCTGGTTTGCTTCACCTTCTTGTTAGATTCCTCAGGAGACCCCAAAATAGAGACCCAGATGATTTGGAGAGTGTGACGGCTTTTCAAGGGCAATTGCAGCAACTCTTCCACCTCCATGATGCTGGGGTTGACCAGTCCTTCATAGACACCCTCCCTATCTTCCATTACAAAGCCATTATAGGGTTGAAGAACCCTTTGACTGCGCTGTCTGCCTCTGTGAATTTGAGCCCGAAGACAAGCTCAGGTTGTTGCCAAAATGCAGCCACGCCTTTCACATGGAATGCATTGACACATGGCTCTTGTCTCACTCCACTTGCCCACTTTGTAGAGCTAGCTTGCTCCCTGATTTCTCTCCAAATCGCAACTGCTCACCCATTGTACTTGTTCTTGAATCTGGAAGTGAGAGCTCAAGAGAGATTATCCCAGAGGCTGCTCCTGGCAGAACCAGTTCAGTTGGAAGAACCGATCCTCGTCTGGGTTCGCATTGTGTCACTGAATTTGGGTCCGCACGCATCGATTTATCGCATAAATCTGGTGATTTGGGTGCAAAAGATGATCCCAGACCAACCGTGACGGTGAATTCAAAGGAAAAAGTAGTGCCTGTTAAGCTTGGAAAGTTCAGGAATGTGGATGGAGGTGAAGGTAGTAGCAACAACAACGTGGATGCAAGAAGATGTTTCTCAATGGGTTCGTTTGAGTATGTAATGGATGAGAATTCTTCGTTGCAAGTACCCATTAAAACCCCAGTGAAGAAGCAATCAAGCAAGAAGCTTTCTTTGCCATTAACGCCCGGCCACAGGCTAGCAATGTCTGAATGTGACTGTGAATCCAGAAGAGAATTCAAATTCAACGGGTTTGAAGCAATTGGAAATTTTGAAGCATACCGGGATCCTAATCTTAACAGCAATGCCAACGGCAATGGAAGTGCTATTGGAAGGAGCAAAAGAGAGAGCTTCTCTGTTTCAAAGATTTGGCTCCGAGGGAAGAAGGAGAAGCAGAGTGCATCAGCTGATGCATCGAGGCGGGCGGTCTCGTTCCGGTTTCCGGTGCACCGGAGTGTTGTAGCCGAAGAAGATTTGAAGGCCAAGAATGGAGATGGGGGTGCAAGGAGGAGTATTTCTGAGATTAACATTGGGAGGCGCGAGAATGGAGGGAATGAATTGTGTTGTCACGAGGAAAGGCAGAGCTGTAACAATTTGGATTCTCAAGCAAAGGTACCATCTTTTGCAAGGCGGACATTGCTCTGGCTCACGGGCAAACAAAACAAGGTCGTTCACTCGTCCTCGGCATCAAATGTCTAGTTTCGTTCTATTTCTTCTTCGATCTTCTTTCTTAGATTAATTTAAATTTGATTGCCTAATCATGGAAGGTATAATTAGAACATCTGCAGTTGAGAATAGAAAGAAGAGATTTCAAGCGTGTAAAGAGATCTGAAGTACTGAACTGGACACAAGACTCCCTGCATTTCACTGATAATTTTTTTTTTTTTTTTTTTTTAATATTCTGCCAAACTCAGAAACAAAAAATGCTAGCATTTTCAATAAGTCTCTGCCACGAAAAGTGTGCAAATAATAATTTTTTTTTAAAGTATTCTTTCAGTTCTATTTAGAATTATTTGTCTCCACCATTGTTGTATTGTATCTGTTCTTTGAGTTCCTCTGTTGAACACACCAACTTTTTGTAAGTATTTTCTATAATTGTGGAATAACTAGGAAATACTTGTCGACATTCTTTAATGGTGATAGAAGTCTCCGTCCTTCTGTTTTAATGTATAAAGTTGTGAGCTTCATACCACCTTCATTCTTTCATCCCAAGCAGAAAAAAAATCTCAGAAATTTAACGCAACAATTTACATATAATACTTGTGACAGAAACTTGAAAGTAGTTGGGTCCTATATAGTATATACATGGTTGTTGAGTTGCATTATAAATGCAAGCGGGTGAAATTCAAATTCGTAGTGAACACGAGTCACTCTTTCATTAGTAGGAATTGCCGAGGAAGGTCGTTTTGGTTACAGGCTGCTGCATTTAATCTGTAAAGATTGGAGCGTATGGATGGTGGAGGGACTACAACATATATGTATTAATGGCTAATGTTAATAATGTCACAGAAACAGTTGGAAGCTGCTGTCTGGTTCAATTCATGGCACCTAACCCGTTCTCATGTGCCTTGGTCTGAAGAGAAAAAATGGAGAAATATGTTCTGGATTCCTGTTTTGAAGTTTACATGTTGTGTCTATCTCTATTTAATTATAGATAGTACTTGTGGGACAGAAAATTGGAGAGAATCTCTATCCATATTTATTCCTAGGGTAGTGCTAGTGTCCCAGTCAGTTTTGATTATTGGGCGTGTCCATTAATATAAATTTTATATTTTATTTTATTTATATATATTTTTAACATATTTAAATATTTTTAAAAAATAAAAGATATACTAATAAATTAATAGCCACTTCTTTAATTAGTAAATAAAAAAAATTAAAAGTAAAATTAAATACATAAATGAGAGACAAAATAAGACCGCATAGTACCATTACTTTTATTACTCATACATGCCAAGTATGTTGCCGGCTTCGAATACCCACAAAGCCCTTTTCAATTTTCACTTTCTTGCATTTCTTTGCCAATTCATGGGTTTGTTGATGTATGACTCGGCTTAACTTTATCCCCGTAAATATTTAACTCTCGCAAGTGTTTGAGGTTATCTACGTCATTAGGTTTAGCTTTGATGATGCGGCAAAAATGCGTAGACCGACGTAGTAGAAGTTGTGAGTTGGTGATGGCTTTGTTGGAGAAACTTAAGTAGACAATTTGGGGAATCAAGATGGTGTTAGTAATGTTACGTACGTAAAGTTAAGGAGAACAATAGTCAACGATAAACAACCATTCGAAATAGAGAGATGTTTTAACTATTTTTTACAAATTGACGTAATTTGATATAATACATTAGATTATTAAATTATTTTTATTATAAAATAAATTTAACATATTATATGAAGTTATATTAATTTAGAGTTTACTTTTATAAAAGAACAATGCTAGGTATAGTTCTCAAATAGGGACTGTAATGTAAGCCTAAATAATTTTAACTTTAAATTTTTTAAAAAATTACAAAATTATCTCTCTTAAAATAATATTTTTTTCTCATTTAATAAAAAATTTGTACATGCCGTCTCCACTTAAAGACTATAAATAAAATTTCGCTTTTGTTAAATCACCGTCAATGAATACACATAGGTACTTGATAAGGGTGCGCAATTGTTACCATAAAATGGAAAAAAGTAAAATCTATAGAGTAATTATTATACAATTTTATAATATAGATACGTGATACTCACGTCCTATTATATGATGCCAAGTTAATTAAAACCAATATTTATATAATTAATTATAATTATATAATATATTATAATTATCACATTATCTATATATTAATGATAAAGATATAACATATTTATCATTATTGAATGATAAATAATCGTCCAATAAAAAATCATTCAATAGTGATAAATATGTCACATCTTATATAGTAAGATAAAAATAAAATAATAATGTGATGTATAGAATTTTTCATTTCGAGAACGCTTGATCGTTGGTAGTGTTGATGTAAAAGTTTGTTGGCTAGGATTAGATGGTTATGACCTATTTGAATTATTAGATGAACGTAATTTATCTTTATCTTTATATATGAATATTTACATTCAAAGATAAATAGATTAATAGATAAAGATTTGTCTTTATCTTTATCTATGAGTATTTGAATTCGAAGATAAGTGGTTGAATAGATAAAGGTTTAAAAGACTTTTGATCAAGATTGAATGTTCAAAAAGATAGGAGATATCAAGTGATCTGGATAAAAGATTCAAAAAGAAGATATCAAGCAAAAAGAATTTTAAACTATCAAGAAGTTATATAAAGCAGTTATCTAATAAAGCTTTAGCGCTGGCTGTTAGCAGTCTGTCAGCAGAGTTCTTTCGTCAGTAGATTCCTGTTACACTTGAAACTCTTATCAGATTTATTCCATCAGCAGAATCCTACAACAATTAGAATTGATTTTCAGATTGTTTATTTAGGGGATCATATTGGTTAGGATCTATAGAGATTCAGATCTACGTATTTTCTAGAGCACTTTCTAGTGTATTGTTTGGTGAGAAAATTCTTTAGTGAATTTTTATATTTGTAATCTCTTTTTGAGTGTGATCGTGCTTCGAACATGGAGGATAGTGTGATTGGATTTTAGCTCCTAAAATTCTAGGAGGAAAGATAATATTTGAAGATCGCCAGAGGTTCTGGCTGCTACTGCGGTAGAAGACAAACTGGTCGTTTGTCTGGGTAAGTAACAGAGTCAAGTTGCAAAGGTTTTGTAATTAATAAATACTTGTAATTGATTTTCAAATAATAAGATTGACTTTTCTGGATTTGGCTGCCTCGTAGGGTTTTACCTTTAAAGAGTTCTTTAAAAAGTTTTTCTTCGATACCAATCTTAGTGTTATGTAATTTATTTATTTATTGTTATTGTTTAATTAAATTAATTACATACTTGAATACTAAATAATTTATTGAATAAATTGATAGATATTTTTACTGTATTACAGAAATACTTGAATAATTTCAAGTAGGTTTTCAAAACTATATGGAAGAAGTAAGATATAGGTCTGTGGACTGACCTGACAAACGGATTGATAAGTAGGCCTTTTATTATGTGGAAGACACCATAATGTGGCTGGTGGGTCTCTTTCCAACCATGTTCGTATCATTCTTTCTTTTGTATTTTTTTGTAATTATTTTATTTTAATTTTTGGGTGAGATCATATCTCGGCCCACCTTTCTTGTTAGGAAAAATGAGGCCCAGTTGTGCTCAAACTCGGATAGGCCTGTGATTGGCGTTGCTTCAACCTCGAATCATTCCTACCCGCATAGTCAAAGTCAAAGCCGAAAGGCAAAGGCGAAGGGACTAACTACTTATATAAATGACTCAATGAGAAATATTTTAATCATAAAATTTTTTTATAAAAATAAATTTATAAATTGACATAATTTAATGTAATATATTAAATTATAAAATTTCTTTTATTATAAATAGATTTAACATATTATATGAAATTATATTAATTTCTGTATTTATTTTTATAAGATGTCTTTATAATTGTATTACTTTCTCATATAAATACCATAGGATTTGCATTTTTTTCTCTCTTTAGAGATATAATGCAATTCATGTTGGTATGTACTATATATTGAGATAAAGAATATATTTCACCTTAAGCGACTTTTGGGCTAAAGTGATCATGAGTCAAAAGACAAAAGGACAATCAATATATCTTTCTCTAGATCAGGCCTTCTTCCACAACAGCTAGCTAACTCATGCCTAACCTAATGGAAAAAATAGGATTGCTCAAGACTTACTTGGTCGGTCCAATTCTACATTTTAATGTTTCTATTACTTAATTAATTAAGGTTAATTGTTAGGTCAAGAAGTAAGAAAAGAATGATAAATATTACTTTCTTTTGCACAAAAATGAGGGATTAAATTGGAGAAATTATTTATACAATCATAGAGTGTGCAAGTCTTATTGATCATGAATTTTGAAAAAATAGACAAATTTAAAAATACATGAATTTTATTTTTTATTTTTTATTTTTTTTTATATGGTAGATCTTTTTTTTTTTAAATGAGCGAGAGTTGTGTATCTTAAAACTTTATCTGGCATTACTAGTTAAAGAAGAGAAAGATAACAATTTGATAAATGTAACGATAGGATCCCAATTTAACCAAAACTAATTATAAGGATAATTCATGTGAGAAAGTACTACAATCAAAGTCATCAGGACCCTACTCATCCAGAAAATAATTAAACATAACAAAGTTAGGAAGTTAGAATCGGAATGCAATGAAACAAACAGACAAATAAGTATCATAAACGTAACGAAAACATTCAAAGTTAACACCCTATTAATAAGCACGACAAAATTGGAAATACATCACGAAGTTGGGACCATAAAAAAAGTACGTATTTTTCCATTTTATTTTGTTCTGGTTTGATTTTTATGGATTCCGGTCAAGACTAATTAATTTGAAATAGGAATATGATAGTATGATTGTCAAATATATCTATTAAATGTGTCCACTCATATATATATATATATTTTTAATAATTAAGGTAGTGATAATTAGTGAATTTATATATATATTTTTTTTATTTTATTCTTAATGGTTAAGAATGTTTAAAAAAAACTTAAAAATGAAAATAAAAATTAAAGAACTCATTTATATTAATGTGAATATTTTGTGGACACGTTTATAGGTAACTTAGCTTTGTCGTTTATAATATTAATTGAAGAATATAATTCGGTATATTCCATGAACTGGCCATAATGGGAGCCCCTCACGAGCACGGCAATTTGTTCTCACTTCCCATTGTGGTAAAAATTTTGAAAAATAAAAATAAAAAAATCAACGCAACTTCTATTAGAGCACTTTCAATAAATTTTTTTTATCTTATCTTTTAAAATATATTATCAAAACTTACTTTTTCTATTTTACAAACTGACTTTTATAATATGTTATCCATCAGCTTATCTATTTTTTCTCTATATCATTTAAATATTTTTTTTTTATTCTTTTTAAATATTTTATTTCTATTAATAAATTTACAATATCCATATATTTTTTTATATTCGTAATTTATTTTTATATACAATGTAAAATAATTCAGTCCTATACATGTAAAACAAAAATATATAAGCCACATAAAAATTAAAAATAAAATCAAATATGAAAAAATTGGTTTAAAAATAATTTCAAAATATTTTTTAGAAGAAAATGAAATATATGTGTTTTAAATGATGAATAATAAAAAGAATTTACTTATATATATGATAAAAATCAAATTAAATAAAAATAAGGAGTAAATGAAATATCAATAATAAAAAAATTTTTACAGGATGAATAATACCTGCTACATATAGTAGGATACTGTAGCTAAATATATTTTACAAATCATTTTACATAATCGGATGAAGATCATTTTTAGAACAAATTTTCAAATTATTTATATTTTTTGTATAATAGAAAAGTCATTGAGAGTGCTCTTATTACTGCTGATCTTATTCCTTTCCGATCATAGTTGTTCTCTAAATCCATAGGTATAGCTGGATGAAAAATAATTTGTATAAATTTTAAATAGATAATTTTCATGTAAATTTTTATAAAGATATAAATTCTGTCTTAAAAAAATATGAAAAAAAATTATTTTTTTAAAAAAATATATACAAAATTTATCTATTTAAAATTTATATATACGTTACTCATATATATATATATATAATTAAGTACAGTGGATAAGGGAGGAAAATTCCGATGACGATGATGTGATGTTGTGAGGCTAGAAGGCATGACGTACGCCGCCCTGACAATTTTGCACGTTCATTTGACTAGAGACCACAAGAAATTAAGGTACGTAGTTCCAAGTGAGAGAATATAAAATTACTGTACGTACCTTTGTGGCGATAAGGAAGACGGGGAAACCACATATTATTTATTTATTAGTGTAGAAAAATATACCAAATTATCTTCTTATATTGCTCTATAAATTGGAGGCATTATTTCTACTTCTTTTGCATCAAAAAAGTAGAAGTGTCATAGACTCATCGTGTAGTTTTTGATAGGGAAAAAAGATGGGGTTGGGTATTCGTGCTTTGATCATGGTGTCCATTACCATGTGTACTCTCACGTCAGTGGCAAATGCTGCAGAGGGGACTGCTACTTTCTACACCCCTCCTTATGTCCGTGAGTATATCTATTTATATGTATCTATTAATTAACATCGACGCATGTGTGTATATATATATATATCTTATAGCTTTTTATATTATACTTTATCTATATCTTTCAAATTTTTAAAGGGGACATATTTTCGATAAAAAAAATTCTTACTTTTAAACTTTTCTTTCCAATCAATATCTATCATGTCAATAATGTTAAGAATATACGTATTCTTTGCATCGACTTGTAAATATAATTCTTTTTTTATTTTTATGAACTATTATATTTCTTTTTTCTAATAATGTGAGATTCACTGAAATTAAGAAAAATTTAATTAAATTTCTTAATAATTCAACATAACTCAAATCCCATCAAGTTAGAAATCTTTATTTTCTACATGTACTCAAATTCATCTAAATCAAATTAGTAAACTACTCTTGAATACGCATGAAATCAATCTAGCTAGTGTGATGCATGCAAATTAGCATGCTCAATTTCAAATGGGGCAGGCAAATGCTATGTACTGCCATGTTGCATGCATCAAACTCCAATTACGTGATCAGATTTAATTATAAAAACCTTTCATGAGTTTCAACAATTAATTACTATCGTTGACTACTGCAGCCTCTTCGTGCTATGGATTTCAAAACAATGGTGTCATGATAGCTGCGGCAAGCGATGCAATATGGGGGAATCGAGCAGCTTGTGGGAGAAATTATAGAGTCAGATGCATCGGAGCAACAAATCAGGGTGTACCACAACCTTGCAAGGGTACGAGCGTTGTGGTTAAAATCGTCGATTATTGTCCACCAGGATGTCAGGGAACCATCGATCTCTCTCAAGAAGCTTTCTCTGCAATAGCTAATCCTGATGCCGGAAAAATCAGAATTGAATATACTCAGTAAATCTCGATCCATGAAATTGCACATTAATTTAGTACTACTTCTGTTTGTTAACGTGCATTAAATATCAAAAGCATGTAATAATTAATTCGTCATTGCTTTTCTTTTTATTTGTGATTTTCAGGGTTTGAAGATGTATAGATCAGTATTATGGCCTCCTAATAACGAGTTTATATATGATAGTATTGAAATAAGCTGCATGCAGCTAGCTCGATCGTGATGGAGTACTTCTTTGTTTCAAGCGTACGTGACAAGTTATATATATATATATATATATATGGTAACATTAATGAAATAAGCAACACGTCGAAACTTGTATGTATCAAATATGATGCCAAGTTGATGTTGAAATATGCATATGTATGTAAGCTTCAATGCAAAATGGGCGGCCTTACTAGTCTTTTGTTTTCATATCGTACGTACTGCTCGGGTATACACATATATGCATGATGTGTGATTTGTAATCGGATATATATATATATGTATGTATGTACTTGGGCATAATATGTGAGTTGTAAAGCGACAAAATTCTGGTATGAAATTTATCTGCATGGCCTGGTTACTAATAAAAATAATTATAGAAATATTAGGCATAAAAATCATTTATAAGTTAACGTAATTTAATATAATTTAATATAATATCCTTACATCTATTTGTAAACTTAATTAATTTGATAATCTAAGGTCGTAGTACCCCTTCGAATGACCAAAAAAAAAAAAAAAACTTAATTAATATAAGGAAGGTTCAAGACAAATATAAGGTACGTAGTACTTCGAGCCAGCCCAATCAAACGTACGAGATTTTAAATGGATTACTCGATTTGAATCAGTAACAAGGGATTCATTTTTGTTTTGTTTGGCAAGCAAAAACTCTCCCCTAAAAAAGATTATCAAGCCTTCAAATATTTGTGTAAATTATATACGCGTGCAAACGTTATATTTTGGGATAGAAAAATTCTTTTTATCAGTTACTATTTATTAATTATAAAAAATTATATAATCATACTATGAAAAAAATCTCACATTTTATAAAAAAATTAAAAATGTAAGATATAAAAATTAATAATAATTGATGTATAATATTCCACTTTAAAATATTATATTTATCGAGGTGGCTAGATGTTGAAGTTTCGTATTGATAATATCGAGGTGGCTCCCAAAACTTTCAATTGTCATCACGATGGGAGTGGACAATTAAGCTTTTATTGACCTGTAAATATTAATTGGTCCAAGTCTTCTACTAAGGCCTCCGAGAAAGGATAGACTACTCTACAACTTTAATAATATTACATATAAGTGATTATCCTTTATTAATTAATTCGCGAGCTAATTAATTAATAAGGTTCGCTGCAATTAAAGGATTTTCCAGTACTAGTTACTAAATAAAAGGTTTCTTTCACCATTTATGCTTTTAAAAATAAACGACAGAAGAAAATATTTTGGCTTTGGGATGTACTAAATGTGCCAAAACAATTTTTTTTTTTTTTTTTTTTTTTTTTTTTTTTTTTGCGTCCATTAATTTTCGCCTCTAGGGGATGGTAATAATTCGTCTCAAAGCTATCTATATTAAGTACAGTGGACAAGGAGGAAAATTCCGACGATGATGCTGATGTGATGTTGTGAGGCTAGAAGGCATATGCCTCCCTCATGACACATCTTGTGAGGCTAGAAGGCATATGCCGCCCTCATGACAATTTTGCACGTTCATTTGAGACCACAAGAAATTAAGGTAGTTCCAAGTGAAAGAATATAAAATTATTGTACGTACCTTTGAGCCGACAAGGAAGACAGGAAATACGTAAAAAAATTCTTCTGAAGAGAAAAAATGGAGAAATATGTTCTGGATTCCCGTCTTGTAGATTATCTATCTCTGTTTAATTATATATGATATTTGTGGGATAGAAAATGGGAGAGAATCTCTATCCATATTTATTCTTAGAATAGTGCTAGTATGCCGGCCAGCTTTTACCATTGGGATTATTTGCATCATTAGTTTTGGCTTTGATGATGCAGTAGAAATGCGTAAATCAGCGTAGTAGTAGTTGTGAGATGGTGATGGCTTTGTTGGAGAAACTTAAATAGAGGATTTGGAGAATCAAAATGATGGTGTTAGTAATGTTACATACGTGAATTTAAGGAGAAGAATGGTCAACGATGAGCAACCATGTAAAATAGAGAAATGTTTTAACTATTTTTTATAAATTGACATGATTTAATGTCTGAGTTTATTGTTTTATGACTTGGTTTAACTTTATCTCCGGGAAGATTTAAATCCCCAAGTGTTTGGAGTTATTTGAATCATTAGTTTTGACTTTAATGATGCGGGAAAATTGCGTAGACCGGCGTACCAATAGTTGTGAACTGGTGATGGCTTTGTAAGAAAAACTAAAATAGACAATTTGAGGAATTAAGATGGTGTTAGTAATGTTACATACGTAAAGTTAAGGAGAACAATGGTCAATGATGAGCAACCATTCAAAATAGAGTGATGTTTTAACTATTTTTTACAAATTGATGCGATTTGATATAATACGTTAGATTGTAAAATTATTTTTATTGTAAAATAAATTTAACATATTATATAAAATCATGTCAATTTGCGGGTTCACTTTTATAAGATTTATTTGTGATTTTAGCACTTCTCTTCAAAATATGACATATCAATAAATGTATATCGAAAAAAATGAATTTGTCTTATAATTGTTATGGATAATAATATTACGTTAACAAGTTGTGCAATTATGATGTCTATATCATTTCACATTTATTTTTTAACATATTTTTGCTAAATCACCGTCAATGAATACACATAGGTACTTGATGAAGGTGCGCAATTGTTACCATCAAATGGAAAAAAAGTAAAATCTATAGAATAATCATTATGCAATTTTATAATATAGATATGTGATACTCACGTCCTATTATATCATTCCTAGTTAATTAAAACTGATATATATATAATTAATTTTAATTATATAATATATTATAATTATCATATTATCTATACAAAGAAAGTTATATTCTATAGACTCATCTTATTTTCATTTTCATTTCATTATATAAGATGTAACATATTAATCATTATTGGATAATTTTTTATCATCTAATAAAAAATCATTCAATAGTAATAAATATGTTATATCTTATATAATAAGATAAAAGTAAAATAATAATTTAGTGTATAGAAGACTTGATAGTTGGTTGGTTTTCAAAACTATATGGAAGGAAATAAGATATAGGTCTGTGGACTGACCTGAGAAACAGATCTGATAAGTAGGCCTTTATTATGTGGAAGACACCATAATGGGGCAGGTGGGTCTCTTTCCAACCATGCTCGTATCATTCATTTTTTTTTTTTCTTTTTTAATTTTTGTGTGAGATCCATATCTCGGCCCACCTTTCTTGTTAGGAAAAATGAGGCCTAGTTGTGCTCAAACCAGTATAGGCCTGTGATTGGCCCATCTTCAACCTCGAATCATTCCTATCCGTATAGTCAAAGTCAAAGGCAACGGCAAAGATATTAACTACTTATACAAATGACTCATGAGAAATATTTTAATCTTAAAGAAATTTTATAAAAATAAATTTATAAATTAACGTGATTTGATATGATATATCATATTATAATTTTTTTTATTATAAAATAGATATATTATATCATATGAAACTATATTAATTTCTATATTTATTTTTGTAAAATTTTTTTATAGTTGTAATACTTTCTCATATAAATACTATAGGATTTGTATTTTTTTTTCTTTTTAGGATAATGCAATTCATGTCGGTATGTACTATAGATTGAGATAAAAAATATATTTTCACGTTAAGCGACTTTTGGGGTAAAGTGATCATAAGTCAAAAGACAAAAGCACCATCGATATATCCTTCTCTAGATCAGGCTTTCTTCCACAACAGCTACCTAACTCATGCCTAATCTAATGGAAAAAAAATAGGAATGCTCAAGACTGACTTGGTCGGTCCAATTCTACATTTTAATGTTTCTATTACTTACTTAATTAAGGTTAATTGTTAGGTCAAGTAATAAGAAAAGAATGATAAATACTACTTCTCATTTTGCATATATATACTTACTTTTGCACACAAATGAGGGATTAAATAGGATAAATTATTTGTACAGTGTGCAAGTCTCGTTATCATGAATTTTGAAAAAAAAATAGATAAATTTAAAAACGTATGAAAAAATTATATTTTTAGGGTGGTGGATTTTTTTTTAAAAAAATATGTGAGAGTTGTATATATTAAGACTTTATCTAGCATTACTAATTAAAAAGGAGAGAAAGATAACTATTTGATAAATGTAACGATAGGATCCCAATTTAACCAACACGAATCAAAGTCAGGACCCTTCTTATCCAGAAAATATAAACATAACGACAAACACAGCAGAGTTAGGAAGTTAGAATCGGAATGCAACGAAACAAACATACAAACAAACAAACAAATAAGTATCATAAATGTAACGAAAGCATTCAAAGTTAACACCCTGTTAAAAAATTGAAAATACATCAAGAACTTGGGACAATAAACATAGTACGTATTTTTCCATTTTAAATTGTTTTGGTTTATTTTTCACGCAATATTCCGGTCAAGACTAATTAATCTGTAATAGGAAAATGATAGTATGGTTATCAAATATGTCTATCAAATGTGTCCACTCATATATGTTATTTTTATTTTTATTTTTAATAATTAAAGAAGTGATTATTAGTAAATTTATATATATTTTATTTTGTTCTTAATGATTAAAGATGTTTAAAAAATATTTAAAAAAAAGGAAAATAAAAAAAAAAATTTCATTTATACTAATCAATATATTTGGTAGCCGGCATATTTGATAGGCACCTTGACATTGTCGCTTATAATATTAATTGAAGAATATTATTCGGTATATTTCATGAACTGGCCATAATGGGACCCCCTCACGAGCACGGCAATTTGTTCTCACTTCCCATTGTTGTCCAAAAATTGGAAGGAAAAAAAAAAAAAAAAAAAATTCAACGCAACCTCTAATATTCCTAGTGATCTTGTCTGCCCTTTCCAATCCTAGCTGTTCTCGAAATTTATAGATATAGTTGGATGAAAAATGATTTTTACAAATTTTAAATAGATAAATTTTAGATAAATTTTTATAAAATTGTAGATTTTATTTTAAAAAGTATATAAAAATTATTATTTTTTAATAAAATCTTTTATAAAAGCCGTACACAAAATTAAGTTTTGTTTTAATTAAGAGATGAGTTAAAATCACTTCTCAATTAACTATCATTAATTTATTTAAATGGTGGGTTTCCACCTATCCTTAGGAGCTCTTGCTATCAAAGTTCAGCAGTCCATTTTAAGTTTGTTTATTTTCGTATCATTTTTCTAATATTTTTAAATATTTAAAAAAAATTATAATATTATTAAATAACATTTTCTTAATTACTAAATTAAAAAAAAAAAACTGAAAAAATTTGGAACGGAGCTACCAACAGGATCCTAGCATTTTCCCTATTTAAAACTTGTATTGAGATAACTATCAAATGATGACGATGATGTGATGTTGTGAGGCTAGGCTAGAAGGCATAGCCGCCCTGACGATTTTTCACGTTAATTTGAGACGACAAGAAATTAAGGTAGTTCCAAGTGAAATAATATAAAATTATTGTACGTACCTTTGAGCCAATAAGAAAGACAGAAAATATACAGCAAATTTGTTCTGATCGGTTACTATTTATTATTTTACATTTCACGACAATTATTTTATAAAGCGTGAGGTATTCTCACATAACCATATATTATTTATTTATTAGTGTAGAAAAATATACCAATTAGTCTTCTTATATTACTCTATAAATTGGGGTCATAATCTCTACATCTTTTGCATCAAAGAAGTAGAAGTGTAATAGACGCATCGTGTAGTTTTTGATAGGGAAAAAGATGGGGTTGGGTATTCGTGCTTTGATCATGGTGTCCATTACCATATGTACTCTCACGTTAGTGGCAAATGCTGCAGAGGGGACCGCTACTTTCTACACTCCTCCTTATGTTCGTGAGTATATCCATTTATATGTATCTATTAATTAACATCGACCAATGTGTACGTGTATATATATATATATATATTTATATATATATATCTTATGAGCTTTTATATCATACTTTATCTATATCTTTCAAATTTTTAAAGTGGACATATTTTCGATGTAAAGAGTTCTTACTTTTTAAACTTTTCTTTCCAATCAATATTTGTTATATCAATAATGTTGAGAATATACGTATTCTTTGCATCGCCTTGTAATTATAATTCTTTTTATTTTTAAGCACTATCATGTTCTTTTTTTCTAACAATGTGAGATTCACTGAAATTAAGAAAAAATTAATTAGATTTCTTAATAATTCAACTTAACTCAAATCCCATCAAGTTAGAAATCTTTATTTTCTTCATGTGCTCAAATTCATCTAAATCAAATTAGTAAACTACTCTTGAATATGCATGAAATCATTCTAGCTAGTGTGATGCATGCAAATTAGCATGCTCAATTTCAAATGGGGCGGACAAATGCTATGTACTGCCCTGCTGCATGCATCAAACTCCAATTATGTGATCAGATTTAATTATAAGAACCTTTCATGAGTTTCAACAATTAATTATTATCGTTGACTACTGCAGCCTCTTCGTGCTACGGATTTCAAAACGATGGTGTCATGATAGCTGCTGCAAGCGATGCAATATGGGAGAATCGGGCGGCCTGTGGGAGAAGTTATAGAGTCAGATGCATCGGAGCAACAAATCAGGGTGTACCACAACCTTGCACGGGTACGAGCGTTGTGGTTAAAATCGTCGATTACTGTCCATCAGGATGTCAGGGAACCATCGATCTCTCTCAAGAAGCTTTCTCTGCAATAGCTAATCCTGATGCCGGAAAAATCAGAATTGAATATACTCAGTAAGTCTGAATCCATGAAATCGCACATTAATTTAGTACTACTTCTATTTGTTAATGTGCATTAAATATCAAAAGCATGTAATAATTAATTCATCATTCATGTTTTTCTTTTTATTTGTGATTTTCAGGGTTTGAAGATATATCGATCAGTACTATGGCCTCCTAATAACGAGTTTATATATGATAGTATTGAAATAAGCTGCGTGCAGCTAGCTCGATCGTGATGGAGTACTTCTTTGTTTCCAGCGTACGTGACAAGTTATATATATATATATATATATATATATATATATATGGTAACATTAATGAAATAAGCAACACGTTGAAACTTGTATGTATCAAATACGATGCCAAGTTGATGTTGAAATATGCATATGTATGTAAGCTTCAATGCAAAATGGGCAGGCCTTAGTAGTCTTTTGCTTTCATATCGTACGTACTGATCGGGTATACGCAGATATACATGATGTGATTTGTATACGCAGATATATATATATATATATATATATATATATATATATATGTACTTGGGCATAATATGTGAGGTGTAAAGCGACAAAACCTGGTATGAAATTTATCTGCATGGCCTGGTTACTAATAAAAATAATTATAGAAATATTAGGCATAAAAAAATAAATATAAAATTAAAATTTATAAATTGACATAATTTAATATAATTTAATATAATATCCTTACATCTATTTGTTAACTTAATTAATTTGATAATCTAACGTCGTAGTACCCTCGAATGGAAAAAATAATAATAATAATATAAGGAAGGTTCAAGACAAATATAAGGTACGTAGAACTTCGAGCCAGTCCAATCAAACGTACGAGATTTTAAATGGCGAGTAAAGAAAATTACTCGATTTGAATCATTAAGAATATTAATGCATGTACATATATAAAATCATCTCTTTTAAATATTTATTTTATCATTCAAATAAAATTTTTTTATTGATTTATGCATATTTTAAACAAAATAATAATAAAATATTATTATTTTATTATTATTAATTTTTTGTTAAAATCAATTTTTTTATATATATTTTGTAATTAGCATCCACTATATACATTTGATATTAATAATACAACTGTAATAATAAAAAATATAATTTTTTTATATATTATATTAAAAATATAATAAAATGAAAAAATATATATAATATATTATAATAATAAAATGAATGTACAAGTGAAGATTTGTTGTGTTGTTGAAGGATGGAGAAAAGTAAAAGATTGTAAGAGAGAGTGGGAAGAGAGATAAATAATGATTAAAATATAATTTGTAGGGTGAATAGTAGATATCTAAATTTGGATAAGAATTGTTCATAAATAGTTAAATATTTAGATATGAATAAATCAATATGAAAGATTTTAGGATCATATTATATAAATATAACTTTGTATATACATATGTATAGACCAATATTAATACTTAAGGGATTCATTTTGTTTTGTTTGGCAAGTAAAAACTCTCCCCTAAAAAGATTATCAAGCCTTCAAATATTTGTGTAAATTATATACGCGTGCAAACGTTATATTTTGAAATAGAAAAATTCTTTTCATCAGTGACTATTTATTAATTATAAAAAATTATATAATCACATTATAAAAAATAATCTCACACTTTATAAAAAATTAAAAATATGAGGTGTGAAAATTAATAATAATTGATGTATAATATTTCATTTTAAAATATTATATTTATCGAGGTGGCTAGATGTTGAAGTTTCGTATTGATAATATCGAGGTGGCTCCCAAAACTTTCAATTGTCATCACGATGGGAGTGGACAATTAAGCTTTTATTGACCTGTAAATATCAATTGGTCCAAGTCTACTAGTAAGGCCTCCGAGACAGGATAGACTACTCTACAACTTTAAATAATATTACATATAAGTGATCATCCTTTATTAATTAATTCGCGAGCTAATTAATTAATAAGGTTCGCTGCAATTAAAGTATTTTCCAGTATTAGTTGCCAAATAAAAGGTTTCTTTCACCATTTATGCTTTAAAAAATAAACGACAAAAGAAAATATTTGGCCATTGGCATGTACTAAATGTGCCAAAAAAATTTTTTTACGTCCATTAATTTCCGCCGCTAGGGGATGGTAATAATGCGTTTCAAAGCTATCTATTGCATCGCTTCATAATTGCCTGCAAATAGTCGCCACAACTAGTAGGATGTTCTGCCGCAAAAAGCCATCGTTGAAGTATGTGTTTATTGCGATTTTAGTGTCGCAAATAAGTATTTGCAGCGGCATAAATCGCCACCAATTATTTGCGACAACAAAATAACCGTTGCTTTGATTTTGCCAAATTTGTTTGGTAGCAAATAAGTATTTTTGGCAATATTTGTTGCTGCAAATTAGTATTAGTGACCAAAAGACTTTTTCCAACGAGTAAATATTGCCGAAATTAGTTTGTTACAAAATAAAAGAAGTAGTATTGAAACAAAATATATTAAAAAAATCAAGCATCTTATATTATATTACAATCCATAAAGCAATTACACAAAGTACTAGCTTTATATTCTAAGCAATTACATTATATTCTAAGTATGCAATTAGTTAGAGGATCTGATTCTTCAATCCTCAAGTACTAAAGCTAAAAATCGACATGGTACTTAGAGGAAATACTAGAATTTCTCAACTTGCAGCTGTAAACCTGTAAACTATAAATCAAGGAAAGATCAGTTTCCATAACATGGAGAATAAGTATAATTTGCATGATGTAGAGACATTGTTCTGGATTAGTATGGCATTCTGTGCAAACTTCAGAGTGGTTAGTTTTTCATTTGCAGAGTTGCAGGGACATAGAAACCTATGTTGACAAATACCAAATTACCATAGACATTAAATAAAATGCCTAAAACTCAAGGATAGACCAAAGCACTTCAAAAACAAGTTAAAACAAAAAACATAATAACTACAATTCTAACAAACCCATCTTCATGGACAAGTGATTTTATTTTCTCATTTACAATTAATCCATGCATAAGTGATTTTATTTTCTCAAATTTTTCTTCAAAGTCATACTTCTTACTTCTTAGTTTTGTGCAAAATATTCATTCTAAAAACTCAACTAAATAATTAAAAAAAAAAAAACTAAAATGAATCCAACTCTTGTTCTTGCAATTATTGGGTTGCATTATCTTGCCCTTGTATGACTTGTGTTGTCCAGGTATCAAGTCTTCTCCGCAATCATCTAAGAAAACCTAGTCCTATTGGTCACACAAAGCCTACTTACCCGTGCTCCACTTTGCTATCCACTTCTAGTTCATTTATACGTTTTTTATAAACACAAATTTCTACAATATAAAGCACATGAAATGTTACTAGGAATTAGCCAAGACGACTATAGGATCAAAATATCATGTGGAAACAGAGAGAGATCACAAACCCTAGAGTATCAATACTCTCCCTGTCCTTTGCACGAATCCTTAATTTCATATACAATCCATAGAGAGATATAAATGAAATAGAAAAATTGATACCTGATTGTGAACCATCTTCGAGAAACCCATTCTGCACAATGCCCACACGAATCACCACAAATGATGCCATTTCTCGTTGATTTGAGCTTGGACGAGGAAAAGAAAAACTTTAGATGCAAAAAATGGTTTTTCTTGTAATGACATTTGTTATGTTTATGGTCCCAACTTTGTTTTATTTAAAAAATAGATTAACAGTACCTGTAAGGAACAAAATAAGAAGGAGAAGAATACTAAGATGCAGAGAGCATGATGCAAGAAAGGGCTGGAAAAAATGTACTATGCATTACAGAGAATTGAATGAAATGGAAGGCATAAGAAGTGGCCTTATATGCACATCCTATTTTGACATCCTAACAGAAAGAATCTTCCTAAAACAGAATACAGCTCATTGAGGAAATATTTACTAAGGACTATGAAAAATTAAATATACAGATGGAATCTAAATTCATCATTTTCCACTTCTGTATGTTATATCTAAGTGACTTGTAATGGTTGTGAGAGGTAGACAACTTGTAGCTTGACTTTGGCCTTCATGTGTAATAGAGTCTGAGAATGAGGAATATTTTTTCCTGTATTTCATTTACAGATAACTAGATATTTATACAAGAGGGAGAGAATGAAAAACGGTTACATAACAGCAGAGACTTTCTCTGCGGTACTTTCTAGAGTATTCTTATTTTCTATACAATTATCATCTAGCTTAATACGCCCCCTCGAGTCTAAATGGGTATCTAACACATTGAGACTCGACCGAAATTGAAAAAATTTGTCAGAAACTAAAGGCTTAGTAAAAACATCCACAATTTGATCTTTAGAACTAATGAAAGAAATAGTCAGACTCTTAGCAGCAACCCGATCTCTGATGAAGTGAAAATCAACTTCCATGTGCTTTGTTCTTGAGTGATACACAGGGTTTGCAGCCAAGTAAGTTGCTCCAATATTGTCACACCATAATATTGTCACACCATTATATTGGAGCCTTCAATAAGTGAAGACCAAGTTCAGAAATTAAGGTTTGGACCCAGATGACTTCGGCAGCGGAAGAAGCAAGAGCCTTGTACGCTGCTTCTGTGCTGGAATGTGCTACAGTATGCTGCTTTTTCGAGCTCCATGAGATCATATTTCTGCTAAGGAAGATACTATAGCCACTAGTGGAACGACGGTCGTCTGGACAACCCACCCAATCAGCATTAGAGTATGCTTGCAACTGAAAAAAGGAACTTGAAGAGAAGAAAAGGCCAAGATTAATTCTATGCTTGAGATACCTCAGGATGCGTTTTACTACAGTCCAGTGAGGCATTTTCGGGTTGTGCATAAACTGGCACACCTTATTAACCGAGAAAGAAATATCTAGCCTAGTTAATGATAAATACTGCAAAGCACCAACAATACTACGATATTGATGAGGGTCACCAACATCAGGAGAATCAAGAATGGACAACTTGAGAGAAGCTACCATAGGCGACGTTACTGGCTTAGCATGTATCATCTGACTTTGGATCAACAGATCCTTTATGTACTTCCGTTGAGAGAGCAAAACACCAGTGGGTAAATACTCAAGCTCTACTCCAAGAAAAAAAGACAATTTCCCAAGGTCTTTAACGGGAAAAGCAACACCCAAATCAGCAATTAATTTATTTGTAGTAGAGGTATGTGAAGAAGTAATGACGATATCATCTACATATACAAGGAGATAAATATGGATATCACCTTGATTGTAAATGAAGAGCGACGAATCAGCCTTGGATGAGTGAAAACCGTATCCAACAAGCCACGAACTCAGCTGAGCATGCCATGCCCTGGGCGCTTGCTTGAGTCCATAAATTGCTTTGTGCAATTTACAGACATAGGTGGGATGACCTGCATCAATGAAGCCCTGAGGTTGTTGCATGTACACGGTATCAGTAAGAGGGTCATGCAAAAAGGCATTCTGTATATCAATCTGTCTCAAAGTCCATCCATGAGAAATGGCAAGGGCAACAATCAGACGAATGGTGGGCATCTTGACCACTGGGCTGAATGTTTCATCATAATCGATGTCATGCTGCTGATGGTACCCCTTGGCAACCAAGTGTGCCTTCCTTCGTTCAATGACCCATCTGCGCGCAACTTAGTCTTGTAAATCCAGCGACACCCAAACATATCTTCAGCTGAATCTGGCGGCACAAGACTCCAGGTAGAGTTGTGAGTGAGAGCAAGAAACTCCTGTGACATGGCATGTTGCCATTCGAGGCATTTTGAAGCAACAGAAAAGCTTGATGGGGCATCGAGTACAGTGACAGTAGCAATGAAGCAATTTCGGGATGGGTATGGTATAGTGCCATTGTGAAAGGTGCGAGGATGTAAGGAATTAGTATGGGATCTAGTGATAATAGAAGACCTAGGAGGAATTAGAGGAGAGGGGTCAGGTGCGTGATGGGTAGGAGATGAACTGAGAGTAGGCGACTGAGAAGAGACAGAGGGATTAGAAAAGGGGGAGGGGTCGTGAGGTTGAGGATGAACTTTGTGAGATTGTAGGTGGGCCTGGGCCTGGGCCAAGAATTGATGGAGTAAGGAGTGGAAGAGGGGCTACGAAAATGGGAGGAGTTGGAGTGGAATTGTTGGGCTTGGATTGCACTTGAGAAAAGGAAAAATAATCTTCATCAAATAGGACGTCCCTAGAGATATAAGTCCGATTTGTTTTAAGGTCAAGGCAGCGGTAGCCCTTGTGGTTTGGGCTATAGCCCAAAAACAGACATGAGGTGGACCTGAATTGGAGTTTATGATTGTTGTATGGTCTCAAGTTGGGCCAACACTCACACCCGAAAACCTTCAAAAAATTATAATCAGGAGGACGATTATGGACAAGAAAGTAAGGGTTTTTTTTATTAAGAGTTGGAGTTGGTAACAGATTGATTAGATAGACTGCAGTCTCAAAGGCTTCGGCCCAAAAAGTTAATGGAAGTGAGACGTGGGCCAAGAGGGCAAGCCCGGTTTCTACAATATGTCTATGTTTGCATTCAATGAGACCATTTTGCTGATGTGTATGAAGGCAAGAGAGACGATGAGTAATTCCAAATTTTTTACATAATGAAGTGAGAGGTATAAATTCCCCTCCTCCATCCGTTTGCAATGTGATTAATTTAGAATTAAACAGTCGCTCAATGTAAGGCAAGAATGTGGTAAAAATATTAAGAACATCTGATTTAAATTTGATAGGAAAAATCCAAGTAAATCGGGTATACGCATCAACAAAAGACAAATAATACTTAAAACCATTTCTAGAGACATAAAGAGCTAGACCCCAAAGGTCAGCAACAAGTAATTGTAAGGGCTTTGTATAATGGGCCTGACTAGGACTAAATGATAATTGATGATTCTTGGCACGGGGACAATCTAAGCAAGTGAAGGAAGACTCAGTGGGAAGAAACTTCAAATGGTTGTTGCGCAGAACATGAGAAACTAATTTAAGTGATGGATGGCCCAATCTGTGATGCCAGTTGGTTATGGAGGTGCGTTCGTCGAGCTGAACAGAAGGAGAAATGGAAGATGGTGACATCGATGGAAAAACATAGAGGCCGTTACGACTAGGTCCGGTGAGGAGGGTCTTCCCGCTCTGTTTGTCCTTCACAGAGAAGTGAGAAGCATGAAATTCAAAGAAGCAATGGTTGTCAACACAGAATTTGCATTCAGACACAAGATTTTTAGTTATGGAAGGAACGTGTAATAAATCATGAAGAAGAAAAGAAGAGTTATGAGAAGAGAAGGAAGAGTCACCGAGATGCTGTATTGGTAAAGTTGACCCATCACCAACCCGAATTTGCTCACTGCCATTGTACTGCTTTGAGGACAAATTGAGATTGTGAAGATCATTAGTCACATGGTGAATAGCTGCTGAATCTAGATACCATGAGTCATCAGAGAATGATCCAGACAAAGTGTAGTTTGCCGAGAAGGAAGGAGGGGCATCGAGCTTATACGAATGGTCGAAGCGATACCGACACTGTAAGGCAACGTGACCCTGTTTGTTGCACACTTGACAGGTTGGGCGAGGGAAAGCCTGTTGAGGTGCTTGAGTGTGGGAGGAAAAATTTCGTCCACCCCAAGAGAACGAGCCAGATCGCCCAAGCCCACTTCTACCCTGTCTTCCTCCACGTCCACGAGAGGGATGACTTCCAGCAGAGGTAAAATTAACCAATGGTTCAGTGCCATTTCCATTTTCATTAGCCGAGTGTGAGAGCCTGCTTTCATGGGCTAGTAGCAGTTGATACAACTCATGAGAAGAAATGGGATCAAACTGTGTTGTAATAGAAGTAATAAACGAGTCATATGAGTCACCAAGGCCAGTAACTAGATAGGTTACAAATTCCTTGTCAGGTAAAGGATTACCTGTAGCAGCTAGTGTGTCGGCAAGAGAACGCACCTTACCGAAATACTCTGTGATACTTTGAGTACCCTGGGAAAGATGGGTGAGTTGAAAGCGCACATGAAATTCCTTTGCCTGGGTCCGAGAGGTAAACATAGAAGCAAGGGTATTCCATAGCTCCAAAGAGGTATTTGATGAGAGAACATGCCCTGTAACAGAGTCTGAAAGGGATGAAAAAAGGACACTAAGCACAAGCTGATCGGTTCTTTTCCAGGTTGTATATGCTGGGTCAATGGTGGTTGTTTGGTCCGGTAGAAATCGAGGAGGAGGAGACACTCAGCCATTGACGAATCGGAAGAGGTCTTGGCCTCGTAGATAGGCGTTAATGTGCACCTTCCATACGGGATAATTTTCGGAGGTAAGTTTGGTGGTTACAATATGGGAGAAAGAGGAGATTACGGAGGTATTTGGGACAGACGAATTTGAGAGGGCCATGGATCAGAAAGAGACAGCTAGTCTTGCTGCTCTGATACCGTAACAGAGTCTGAGAATGAGGAATATTTTTCCCTGTATTTCATTTACAGATAACAAGATATTTATACAAGAGGGAGAGAATAAAAAACGGTTACATAATAGCAGAGACTTTCTCTGCAATACTTTCTAGAGTATTCTTATTTTCTGTACAATTATCATCTAGCTTAATAATGTGTATTGTGTCATAGCCCCCGTAAGATGGAGAATAGAGATTCACTATTTCCATCTGAGATAAATGCAAATGCAGAAGATAGGGAAGTAGTGCTTTTGTGAAAATATCTGCTAGTTGAGATTGAGAAGGAACATGAGAAGTGACGATGCTGCCCTCTTGAATCTTGTCTCGAATGAGGTGACAATCCAACTCAATATGTTTGGTTCTTTCGTGAAAAACAAGGTTGGCGGTGATGTGTAGAGTCGCTTGGTTGTCACAATAGAGTAAGGTAGCTTGTGGATGTTGGACCCTTAAATCAGCGGGTAAATATCTGAGCCAAGTGATTTTAGAACATGTGGTTGCCATAGAGCGATACTCAACTTCAACTGAGAAGCGAGAGACCACAGACTGTTTCTTTGTCTTCCAAGAAACAAGAAATTTTCCAAGGAAGATATAGTAACCTATGATAGAGTGATGAGCGTTAGGACATGATGCCCAATCAGAATCACAATAAGCTCTAAGTTGTAGTTGAGATGTGGATGATAGAAGATGCCTTGACCAGAAGCTGTCTTGAGATATCTGAGGACTTTGGGAGCTGTGGATAAATGTGAAGTTGTATGATGATCCATGAATTGACTCAGAAGTTGGACAACATAGCATATGTCTGGCCTTGTGATGGTGAGATACAACAAATGCTCAATGAGCCTTCTATAAGAAGTAGGACTTGGAAGAGGCTGTCCAGATTCTTTACTGAGCTTAAAATTCTGCTCAAGGGGTAATTTGAGAGGCTTACAGCCAAGAGCACCCGAGTCTGAAAGTATGTCCAAGGTATACTTTCTTTGGCATAGATGGATCCGTTTAGATGATTGTGCAACTTCTAAACCAAGAAAGTAATACAAGCAAACACCAAGGTCATTGATCTTAAAATGAGTATGCAAAAACCGTTTTAGCAAAGTAATGGAATTGGGAGAGTTACCAATCACAATAATGTCGTCAACATATACTAATAAAGTAGTGAAGGAGGCACCATCTACTTTAGTAAATAGACTATAGTTAGCTTTAGATTGTTCAAAACCAAAAGCAATGAGAGATGAAGGAAACTTAGAGTACCATTGTCTTGAAGCCTATTTAAGGCCATAAAGGCTCTTAATCAGCTTGCATGCTTGATGAGGTCCACCTGTATTGTAACCCAGAGATTTTTTCATGTAAATCTCCTCTTCTGAATCACCATGGAGAAAAATATTATGAACATCAAATTGGTGTAAAGACCTGCCTTGTACTGCTGCCACAGAAAGTAGGACTCGAACTGTCACCAACTTGGCAACTAGGGAGAAAGTCTTGGAGTAGTCTATGCCTTCTTGTTGTGTGAATCCCTTGGCAGCTAGCCTAGCTTTTAGCCTTTCAATAGACCCATCAGAATTGAACTTTATCTTGTATACATATTTGCAATCAATAGCTTCTTTAACGGGGGCAGATCAGTGATGAGCCAAGTGTGGTTTTGTTCTAAAGCTGCCAGTTCCGTTTCCATGGCTTGGCACTGGCCAGTGTGTTTTATTGCTTGTTTGTAAGTAGTTGACTCAAAAACAGTAGAAATAGAGGTTGAAAAGGCACTAAAGGATGGGCTAAAATTCTTATATGTGAGATATTTGGTTAGAGAATGAAGAGTACCAGTTGTTGCTATGGAAGACTTGGACAACAATTGAGGGGGATCATTGAGGGAAAGAATGAATAGAAAATATGGATTCATGAAATACAACATCCCTAGAAATGAAAGTTGTTTTGGTTTCAAGGCAATAAGCTTATAATCTTTAATACCAAAGGGATATCCAAGAAAAATACATATGTGACATCGAGGATCAAACTTACTTCTACCATGAGAAAGGGTGGAAGCAAAACATAGTGAGCCAAATATTTTCATAGGAGCAAAAGTTGGTGGAGAATGAAAAAAAAAACTCATATGGGGTTTTATTTTGAAGAAGTGGGCTAGGTGTTCTATTAATGAGGTAAGTGGTTGTTAAAGCACAATCATTCCAATATTCAAGTGGAAGGCCAGCTTGAAATTTTAATGCTCGAGCCACATTTAATAAATGTTGATGTTTTCTTTCGACGATGTCATTTTTTTAGGGTGGCAACATAACTTTTTTGGTGAATGATGCATTTTTTATTAAAAAAAACAGTCATTTGAAATTCACTTCCATTGTCACTTCGTAAAATTTTTATTTTGAGATCAAATTGAGTTTCAACTAGATTGAAAAAAGACTCTACGCATTTTCTGATTTCTGATTTATTTTTAAGGAGATACAGCCATGTGCTTCGAGTGAAGGCATAAACTATAGTTAAAAAGTATTTGGATTCATCATATGCAGTAGTTGAGCAAGGCTTCCAGAGGTCACAATGTATCATGTAAACCCATTAAAAATTGAAAAATTACAGTCACGTTGATAACAATCCAAAAGAGTTTTCATAGTTCCACAATTGCAAGCAGGTATTGGATCATAGATGGAAAGCTCATCCCAAAGTGTTTTGAGCTTGCCATAGTAAATACTTACAATCGTTATATTGGAGAAGGCTGGCAACGGTCTTCTTGAGCTGAAGGATGTGTGGTCCATTCTGTTTAGAGAAGCGATCCTGGAGATCAAGCCATATGTCCCAGGCATAATCAACAAACATGACACTGGATTTGATGGAGGAGCTAATGGAATTCTGAACCGAGGACACCACCATGTCGTTGCAGTGTTCCTAGAGTTCAAGAAAAGAGTCTACAAGGTCAATGGGTCGTGGAATGTCACTGGTGATAAAAACCAGTTTGTTCTTGGCGCGAAGGGTGTGGCGCATGGCTCACGACCAAGTGACGTAATTATCAGTGGTGAGCAAGTCAGTGACGAGAATAACGGCTGGGTTGTTGCCATTGTCAAGACAAAAGTGGTTGTTGGGGTCACTGAGGTTCAGATAACGGGCCATACTATTGGCACGAAAGGTGTTTGCGTTTAGGTTTGTATGAATTGAGGAAGAATCAAGGTGGGTGGGGGAAGAATCGGCAGAGTTGTCCAGCGGGTCTTCCGTGGATGGTGGCTCTCTCGCTCAGGATATCATGTAAGGAACAAAATAAGAAAGAGAAGAATGCTAAGATGCAAAGAGCATGATGCATGAAAGGGCTAGAAAAATTGTACTGTGCAGTACAGAGAATCGAATGAAATGGAATGCACAAGAAGAGGCCTCATATACACGTCCTATTCTAACATCCTAACAGAAAGAATCTTCCTAAAACAGAATACAGCTCATTGAGGAAATATTTACTAAGGACAATGAAAAATTAAATATACAGATGGAATCTAAATTCATCCTTTTCCACTTTTTTGTGTGTTATATCTAAGTGACTTGTAGTGGCTGTGAGTGGTAGACAACTTGCAGCTTGACTTTGGGCTTTCGCAGTTTGATTGTGGGCTTTCGCAGCTTGACTTTGGGCTTCATGTGTATTGTGTAATAGTACCCATCACCATATTCCATGGACTCGTCGCATATTGAGACTGGTAATTTCCCTCACGGATACGAGACTACTTCTTCTTAATCGAGTCAAAGGTTTCAAACTAGTTCTATATTAATATGTATGTTTAAATTTTTAATTATCTACAATCTTAAAACCTGTTTCTTTTTTTTTTGGAAAACAATCTTAAAACTTTAAAATGACAAACAATTAAGTAAAGTGCTTTTAAATAGCCGTCATTATAAAAAAAAAAAAAATTATTTGTGACAATTATTTATGATGAGAATGAACTAATATTAATAATAAATGATTATTTTTATAATAAATAACTGACAATAAATAAATATTTTTGTTACAAGGATGTTTGATTTTCCACGTTATTAACTAGAATGCTTGTTGCTAATTAAGGGTAATCATTTTATAATCATGCTAGCGTCAATACTAACATGAGCAAGAAAGCCTAGCTAGTGTTGTCGTGATGAAATTCCCTGACAAAACAGAAAAGAGATAGATATATATATATATATATATATATATATATATATATAATATTTAAAAAAAATAAAAAAAAAAAAGAAGAAAAGAAAATGTAGTCTTTGTACCCTCAACTTATAAAGGGATTTATAGAGTTTGCACTAGAGAAATGATAAACAAACTACCTTTTAAAAATTTTTCTACAACCTCCCAATAAAATAATATTTTTTGAAATATTTATTTTAGTTTTGATTTTGATTTAATGTATTTGAAATTTTTTAAAAAAATTATTTTATTGATAAATTGTAAATAAAGAGTAATTTAGTTGTAAGGCTATCATTGCTCTTGCACTAAACAAGACATATTGCACTCTCAAACTAGAAAATATAACATTTTTGAGATAAATAAAAAATAATAATGAACGTGTGGCAATATTGATGGTCAAGTTTTAGAGTTTTGTTACGTACAGTTACTTTTATATATTTTTTGTAGATTTCACTAATGTGATTGGCTAAAACAATTATTTTATATTAAAAAAAATGACGCCATCAATCACATTAGTAGAGTATGCAAAGAGTACATAAAAGTGACTGCACATAGAGTTTTTACAAATTTTAATAGAGTGCAAAACATCATTTTTTTGTTAATTTGAGTACAAAGTGCAAAATTCTTGATAATTTGAAAGGTATAAAAAATGTAGATGAAAAGTTTGGTTAGGATAATGCATCCTGATTGGGATCAATATGCTACTGACCACCAAATCTGAGTTTCGCAATCAATCTATTGGCGACCAAATCCTCCCAAACTCTCCAATTCAAGCCGCATATAACTGAATCTTCCATTTTAGATAATTCTAATATTTTTGGGATAACTTCATTTTATGTTAACATCTATCTTTATAAACTATTTTTTAGATTTTTAGGTTAAATTGTAGCTGCATTTATTTTGTTTTCAGATTTGAGTTTTGACTTCTATTTAATCCAGTTTTGTGGGATAATTAGGGGTCTTGATTCTTAATATTAGTTTTAGTTTTAGTCTTTGGTTTTTGAGTTTTTAGTTTTGAGTTTTAGAGAGTTTGAGTTTATTTTTTGAATTTCTTTCAAAGAGGTAGATATGGAGAAACAAAGGTGAGAGGAGCATGCTTCATCAACTAATTCCAACGAAGAACACTAGTTTTATTCTTTTAATTTCATTATAAACTAATTTTATTTTGAGTTTTGATGTAGCCTAGCATTAAATACAGTTTATATTTCAAATTATTTTATTTTCAATATTTCCATGATTGAGTGTTTATTCCTTGTTCTTAGTGTTTACAATTTTCTAACTAACTATTATTCGATCTTTTGGATTGTAATGAGACCGAAAGGTGATTTATGATTAAAACTCTAAGATTAAACACCATTAGTTAGGCGAAAGCATATATGCTTTACCATGTGATTTTCAAGAAAAATCCAACGAATTTAATGAGTTAATTAGTTAAATTCACATAAATATATGAAATTATTAATTGGAGATATTTTTAGTATTATTCGAGAGAAAATATTGAATAGTTAAGAGATTTTTATCATCAACTTTGGATAATTGGGATTCTATAAAAAGGAAGAATAAACTGTGTGGAATTTGCTAGGTGAAGTCAAATGCTCTAGATCTATTTTCATTATTTTTAAAATCTTAATTTTAATATTCTTTTCTTCAGTTTAATTTAGACAAATCATTCTTCAAATTTAGGTTTTCCAAATAGTAATTAATTTAATCAATTTCAATATTCAATAGCATAATTATTCAATGTGGGTTTGAAGTTCGTTTTCTTTAAAATATTTTACTATTTGTTATGATTATGTGCACTTGTAGAGCCCCTGACAATGATCCAGTGCGGCTATACAGTGTCGGTGCGTACATTCATGATGGTGAACAGTATTTAAATGCAAAGAAAATAAGAAGAGATGAACATACAGATTTACGTGGTTTGACACTAGGGTTATGTCCACGGGAGTTTTGGTATGGATGATTCCACTATAATAAGCTTGTTTACAGTCTCTCATAGCCTCTCATTTCTCACTGTACAATGTAGATCTACTTGCTGGAGAAAAAGATATTCTTTGTAGAGATCTCAGATTGAAGAAGAAGTCAAAGAAGAACCCAAAAGTCGGAAGCAGTCCTCACAAACCGTAGGCTCCCTATCCCTTTTATCTAGCTCTATGCTTGCGTGCCTTTCGATGGTGGTGAGGGATGTCTGTTTTGTGTGTCTGAGCCCTTCTCCCTTTTCCATTTTCTCTTGACACCTCTGTGCATCCTGACATATTCACCTATTTGTCCCTTATTGTTCCCTAATTTCACTCTCTCTTCTTTTGTCTTCTATTGATGGCTCCTTGACGGGTTGGGCCCTAAGATCCATTTTGAGCCCGTTATATTTTACCCTCTCACAATACTTATCGAGAAAATAATTAAACATAAAGACAAACATAACAAGGTTAGGAAGTTAGAATCAGAATGCAATGAAACAAGCAAACAAATAAGTATCATAAACGTAACGAAAACATTCAAAGTTAACACCCTATTAATAAGCACGACAAAATTATAAATACATCAAGAAGTTGGGACCATAAACATAGTACGTATTTTTCTATTTTATTTTGTTTTGGTTTTTCTTTACGCATTCCGGTCAAGACTAATTAATCTGTAATTGGAAAATAATATGATTGTGAAATATGTCCATCAAATGTATCCACTAATATATATATATATATATATATTTCTTAAAGATTAAAGAAGTGACTATTAATGAATTTATATATATTTTTATTTTGTTCTTAATGGTTAAGGATATTTAAAAAATACTTAAAAAAAAGAAAATAAAAATAAAAGATCTCATTTATATTAATGTACATATTTGGTGGGCACATTTGAACTTAGCACTGTCGTTTATAATATTAATTGAAGAATATAATTCGGTATATTCCATGAACGGGCCATAATGGGAGACCCCTCACGAGCACGGCAATTTGTTATCACTTCCCATTGTGGTTCACAATTTGACAAAAAAAAAAAAAAAAAAAAGAAATCAACGCAACCTCTAGTACTACTGATCTTATCCGGCCCTTTCCAATCCTAGTTGTTCTCGACATCCATAGATATAGTTGAATGAAATATAATTTATATAAATTTTAAATAGATAAATTCTATGGAGGCTTTTATAAAATTGTAGATTCTGCCTTAAAAAATATATAAAAATTAATTATTTTAATAAAATCTTTTTTCTAAAAGACGTAAACAGAATTAATCTATTTAAAACTTGTATTGAGATTACTATCAGACATATTAAGTACAGTACTGGACAAGGAGGAAAATTCCGACGACGATGATGATGTAATGTTGCGAGACTAGAAGGCATACGCCGCCCTCATGACAATGTTGCACGTTCATTTGAGACCACAAGAAATTAAGGTAGTACCAAGTGAAAGAATATAAAATTATTGTACGATGTACCTTTGAGCCGACAAGGAAGACAACAAATACGTAGAAAATTTTTTCTCATTAATGGTTATTTATTATTTTACATCTCACAACAGGTTTTTTTTAGGGCGTGGTGTATTCTCACATAACCACATATTATTTATTTATTAGTGTAGAAAAATATACCAATTTGTCTTCTTATATTACTCTATAAATTGGAGGCATTATTTCTACTTCTTTTACACCAAAGAAGTGCAAGTGTCATAGACTCATCGTGTAGTTTTTGATAGGGAAAAAAGATGGGGTTGGGTATTCGTGCTTTGATCATGGTGTCCATGACCATATGTACTCTCACGTCAGTGGCAAATGCTGCACAGGGGACGGCTACTTTCTATACTCCTCCTTATGTTCGTGAGTATATCCATTTATATGTATCTATTAATTAACATCGACACGTGTGTATGTATGTATATGTATATGTATGTATAAATATCTTATGAGTTTTTATATCATACTTTAACTATATTTTTCAGATTTTTAAAGTGGACATATTTTCGATGTAAAGAATTCTTACTTTTAAACTTTTCTTTCCAATCAATATCTATCAAGTCAATAGCGTTGAAAATATACGTATTATTTGCATCACCTTGTAAATATAATTCTTTTTATTTTTAAGCACTATCATGTTTCTTTTTTCAAACAATGTGAGATTCACTGAAATTAAGAAAAATTTAATTAGATTTCTTAATAATTCAACATAACTCAAATCCCATCCCCATCAAGTTAGAAATCTTTATTTTCGTCATGTTCTCAAATTCATCTAAATCAAATTAGTAAACTCTTGAATATGCATGAAATCAATCTAGCTAGTATGATGCATGCAAATTAACATGCTCAATTCAAATGGGGCGGGCAAATGCTATGTACTGCCCTGCTGCATGCATCAAACTCCAATTACGTGATCAGATTTAATTATAAGAACCTTTCATGAGTTTCAACAATTAATTATTATCGTTGACTACTGCAGCCTCTTCGTGCTATGGATTTCAAAACAATGGTGTCATGATAGCTGCTGCAAGCGATGCAATATGGGGGAATCGGGCAGCCTGTGGGAGAAGTTATAGAGTCAGATGCATCGGAGCAACAAATCAAGGTGTACCACAACCTTGTAAGGGTACAAGCGTTGTGGTTAAAATCGTCGATTACTGTCCACCAGGATGTCAAGGAACCATTGATCTCTCTAAAGAAGCTTTCTCTAAAATAGCTAATCCTGATGCTGGAAAAATCAGAATTGAATACACTCAGTAAGTCTCAATCCATGAAATTGCAAATTACTTTAGTACTACTTCTGTTTGTTAACATGCATTAAATATCAAAAGCATGTAATAATTAATTCGCCATTCATGTTTTTCTTTTTATTTGTGATTTTCAGGGTTTGAAGATATATTGATCAGTAAGCTGCATGCAGCTAGCTCGATCGTGATGGAGTAGTACTTTTTTTGTTTCAAGCGTACGTGACAAGTTATATATATATATATATATATATATATATATATGTATATGGTAACATTAATGTAATAAGCAACACGTTGAAACTTGTATGTATCAAATATGATGCCAAGTTGATGTTGAAATATGCATATGTATGTAAGCTTCAATGCAAAATGGGCAGGCCTTACTAGTCTTTTGCTTTCATATCGTACGTACTGCTCGGCTATAAACATATATATATACACATGATGTGATTTGTAATCGTTCGGATATATATACTAGTTATAGTGGTGGAGTAACGTGCAAGGCACATTTGCCTGCTTGGGAGGAAATAAGCTAACCATATATGTCAAAATAAAATAACACACACATCGACCATAATAATATAAATGCCAAAAAAGTCTAATATAGGTTTACAAAATAAAGCAATACACATGTAATTAAAGGAAAAAAAAAACTAACCATATATCTCCACTATACATCTCAAAATAAAGTAATATACCAAACAAAAAAAAAAAAAAAAAACCAGATGTTCGATCTTCTAAAACCAAACAAAAAAATCAGATCAATTTTATTTATATCAAGAAAAATTAATTTTATGGTAACTTGCCCTTGTGTAAAATTAAAAATCAGAAACTTAAAAAATTTATATATAGTAACATTCAAACTGTAAAGTTGCTTCAAATATGTTATTAATTTGAGGTTAATAAATAAATTATTCAATTCACAGGAAAATGAAGCAAATATTTTATTTTTTAAAATTATATATCTTAATAGATGAATAAGCAAAAATCATTATAAAACGGGAAAAAAAATTATATAAGCAACTACATATTCATACTAAAATGTAATAATTCAATTTAACATTCACAGATCTCAAAATTAAAGAAAATAAAATTCTGCCCAACATCAAAGTTTAATTTTTCAAGAGCAAATTTTTTTTCATAAAATTTTTTGAAGAATCAGTATCAATTTGCAAGGAAAAAAAAACTATTGGCCATGCATGATAAGTTTTTGACATGGGCTAATTTCGGAAACCCCATTCTGAAATGGTCCATTTTTTCATATGTAAAGCCCAAAATTTCAAAACACAAGGCCGGAAACCCCTCCCATTTCATACGACGCTGTTCCATCAAACCCTAAATGTTTATTTTGCTTCTTCTCTCCCTCTCTTTCCTGTTCTTCCCCTTCTACGCCGACACTCTCTACAATTTCTCAAAAACGTCTCTCTCTCCCCTCTGTTACCCACCACCGTTTCTCTACCTAACATGATTAACGGCAGACTTAAACAATATATATAGTTACCATTCTGTGAATCTCCACTGGGCAAAGAGGATGTAAAATTAAAAAATGAGAAACTTCAAAAATTTAGTTTCTGATTTGCCGCATCATGCCAAAAAAAAAAAAAAAAAAAAAAAGGGTAAATAAGAAACGATATTATTCTCTGTTTTTTTTTCCTCCTATAGTTTGGATTTCCCCCACGAAATCTATACTCTGAATCCCCCATGAAACCAAAAAAAGAATAAAAAAGAAGGAAAAAAAATTTTTGGTTTTGGAGAGAAGAAGAAATAGAACATGTGGAGGAAAGAGAAAACCATACTCTGGATTAGGGGTGAAAACCGACCATCTCGGTGCAGTTTGGGTCCAAAACTAAAACCACATCGACATGTTTTTCATGGGGTGATACCGACTGAAACTGGCCGATGAAGGGGGATAAAACTAGCG
Source organism: Juglans microcarpa x Juglans regia (assembly GCF_004785595.1). Lineage (NCBI taxonomy): Eukaryota > Viridiplantae > Streptophyta > Magnoliopsida > Fagales > Juglandaceae > Juglans > Juglans microcarpa x Juglans regia. Next base: position 4,058,192 of record NC_054601.1, on the reverse strand, counting down.
TAGTTTTGGCTAGTTACTGTTGATTCATCGGTGTCTCCATCGGTTTCATTTCATAATCTCATCAAAAAAATTTCACAAATCTCAGTGTCTCACAACAAATATCAGTGTGCAAATCTCACAACAAATAATAAAATGTCACAACAAAAACTAAAAAAATGAATTGTAGATGAGAGAATCGATGAGAGAGAGAGCCGAAAGGGAGATGAGAGACAAAGCTGAGAGGGAGATGAGAGATCTAAAAGGGAGATGAGAGGGCTGAGAGCCTGAGAAGTGAGAGGGAGATGAGAGGGAGATTGCATCGGAGGGAGAGAGAGAGAGAGAGAGAGAGAGAGAGAGAGAGAGAGAGAAACGACACATTGAAAATGATAGAGGGGAAAGGGGTTAGGGCTTCAACCCTAATCCCCAACGGTGTTGTTTGGTGTATTAAACCAAACGACGTCGTTTCATATATTCTTTTTCAAAACCATGGGTTTAAAACAACGTTGTTTCACTTAAGTAAGTGAAACGACTTTGTTTTATAAACGTATAATATAAATATATATGAATATAATCGGCCAGTTCAGCGGTTTGAACCAGGTTCAAGCTGGAACCAAACTGGCCAACGTCAGTTGTAGCCTATTTCTACTGCCGACCGACCGTTTCTCTGTCGGTTTTGGCAGGATTAGTACTTTGGTAGTCAGTCCAAGCCGGTTTTAACGGTTTTTGTACACCCCTACTCTGGATCCCCTACGAAACCAAAAAACGAAACCCATCTATTTTTTTACAAATATGCAAATCACACAACCAAAAAATAGCTACAACCCAATAGTTCAACACAAATCAAACACCACAAATTTGAAGATCAAAACATGCACATCATACAAGCAAAAAAAAATAGCTTCAACGAAATAAAAGGAAAGAAAACCAATATTGCAAAAAAAAACCTAAAGAGAGAAGACGCAGAGATGAAGACGAAAAGAAGAGAGAGACGTAGAGAAGAGAGAAGACGAAGACAAGAAGAAGGATAAAAAAAGTTTGGTTTCGGAGAGAAGATAGAACAGAAGATGCAGAGGAAAGAGAATATCCAGACGAAAGAGAAAATATTGAAAGAGAAAAAAAAAAGACTAAACCTGACCACTTATCCCATCAGCTGACCCTCATCTGACACACCTGCACCAAAAGACAGAAAAATCCTCACTTAAATGGACACAAAATAACACAACATAAGGTTAAAATCGACACAACACAAGAAAAACGGACTACACACGGATGAACAAAGACACTATTCATGAGCTATTTGCACTTATTATAATAGAACATATATAATATATTTATATATATATATATAATTTGTCGGCATCCTATGTGAGTTGTGAAGTGACAAAATTCTGGTATGAAATTTATATGCATGCCCTGGTTGCTAATAAAAATAATTAAAGAAATATAAGGCGTAAAAAAATAAATTTTAAATTAGAATGTATAAATTGACGTAGTTTGAAATAATATCTTTGTATCTAACCTTGTTGGCCCTCGAATGACAAAAAAAACAAATACTTCGAGCCAGCCCAATCAAACGAGATTTTAAATGGCTAGTAAAGAAAATTGCTCGATTTAAAACAGTGACAAGGGATTATTTTTGTTTTGTTAGGCAAGCAAAAACTTAATTATTACGCGTGCAAACGTTATATTTTGGGATATTATATTTATCGAGGTCGTTGGATTTTGAAGTTTCTTATTGATCAATGATCATACGGTATGATCATACCCCTACGTGCTCCCAAAACTCTCAATTGTCATAATGATGGAAGTGGACAATTAAGCTTTTATTGACCTGCAAATATCAATTGGTCCAAGTCTTCCACTAAAGCCTCCGAAAAGCATAGACTACTCTACAACTTTAATAATATTACATATAAGTGATCGTCCTTTATTAATTAATTCGCGAGCTAATTAATTAATAAGGTTCGCTGCAATTAAAGGATTTTCCAGTTCTAGGTTCTAAATAAAAGGTTTCTTTCACCATTTATGCTTTAAAAAATAAACGACAGAATAAAAAATTATGACTTTTTGCGGCACTTCAAGTCATCGCAAAAGTACTAAATGTGCCGATTTTTTTTATTTGCGTCCATTAATTATGGCTGCTAGGGTATGGTAACTTTTGCTTTATTTTCGTAAAGAGTACTCGTAATATTATTCCATGGACCAGTTGCAAATTGAGACCGGCAAGCAGTACTCTTCCCAGAAATATGAGAATTTGTTCTTAATCAAGTCAAAATTTTTATTTATTTGAAGAATAATGCTAGATACAATCATAGGATGTATAAATATTACGCAATTCATTTAAAAAAATAGTCAATCATTAAAAAAAAATGATTTTATCATGTGTCTCAAATTTATTCATATTTTTCAAAATAAGTGTGTGAGACTTGCACACAGTAAAATTGCGAATTTCATTTCTCTTATTTTAAACTAGCTTTATATATATATATATATATATATATATGTATATGCACGTTTTTTATTACAAATAATGCTAGATATACTTTTAAGATTTGTAAGTCTCGCGCACTAATTTAAAAAAAAAAAAAAAACCCAATATTAAAAAAATAATTTTTTTATGTGAACCTCAAATTTAATTAATTTTTTTAAAAAGAATGCGTGAGATTTTTATATTCTATAATTATAAATATCATTGTTTATTACTAAAATGTTTGTTGATAAGGATAATATTCTATCGTCGATCGTCATGCTAGATTGAATATTAACATTAGCAAAAAAAGCAGCATAGTCGAGGTGAAATACAATGACAACACAAAAAGAAAAATAAGAAGGAAAAAGTATATTTTATATCCTCAAACTATAAAGGGTTTTTAGAGTTTATTCTCAAAACTATCAAAACTGAAACATTATACTTTCAAACTATTGAAAACATATATTTTATACTGTAATTCAATTAGGACTGTTGGGATAAAACAAAAATAGATAACATGGCGTAATATTGATGGCCATATTTTAATGGTGGGTACAAATATGTTATATATTTTACTAATTTGAGGTGGAAAGTAGTCAAAAGTGTATGTAATAGAAAACAAAAAGAAAAGAGAGGGAGACTAGAAGAAATGGAGTACACGTCATATCGAGTTTTTATGCTTAGGTGATCTGCATCTAATACAGATAATTAAATCTTTTTTTTTTATAAGTTTAAGATTTTAAAACAAATAGTAATTTACATGGTATAAAAGTAGACATCTTAAATTCGAACCTTAATTCTATACTATAATCAATTTAATTAAATATTCTATATGTTGACTTTACTCATTGATGAAGATTCTGACCAATAAATAAGGAGTGAGTATGAAACATATAATACAAATAATTATATTTACTTCTTCTCATTTACTTAAACTTTCGAAATAAGTGATAAATGCACGGATGATAGAAAGGGAATTAAAGTTACTCTCCAAACCTCAAATTAGGCGGCTCAATTATTTCCATGGCTATGATTGAGCATGAAGGAAGTCTGAAAAGGTGTGGACTTTAGTCTTTGGGGCCCGTTGCTAGTCTATTAAAAAAACACAAGAAGAATTGAAGATCATACATTTCGCTAGAGCTACTCTATAAATTAGAGGCAAATCTACTTGTTTGTATCACAAAGTAGTAAGCGTAATAACCCCATCAGATAGTTTTTCCTAGAGAGAAGAAAGAAAAAAGAGGAAAAAAATGGGAGCATTGGGAGTGGTTATTCACGGTTTCATTATGGTGATAATAGCCATATGTCTCATGTCAGAGGAAGCAAATGCCGCACAGGGCACTGCTATTTTCTACGATCCCCCTTATATTCGTGAGTACGCTTTCTTATATGCATCGTTTTAGCTATACATATATATAATAATTTTATTTATTTATTTATTAATTATTGGCTTATGAAATTACTTAAAACAGTCTTAAACATCAAATGGTGTGACTTGATAGAATAGAAGTATATATAATGAATAGTAAAATTAATGCTCTCTCTCTCTCTCTCTCTATATATATATATATGTAAGTTAACATTTTATTAATTAACGTAGGAGTTTTAACAATTAAAATCCTTTTGACAGCCTCTGCATGCTATGGAAGACAAAACCTTGGTGTGATGGTAGCTGGAGCAAGTGATGCGATATGGAGGAATCGAGCAGCCTGTGGGAAAAATTATAGAGTCAGATGCATCGGAGGCGCAAACCTGGCGCCACATCCTTGCAAATCTGGCAACGTTGTGGTTAAAATCGTGGATTACTGTTCGTCACCGGGATGCAATGGAACCATAAATCTCTCTAGAGATGCTTTCTCCAAAATAGCTGATCTTAATGCCGGAAAAGTCAAAATTGAGTATTTTCCGTAAGATCTATCTCTATCTATATCTCTCTAATATTATATATATCTATATATGCCTAAAGAATGTATGTAATTCATGGTTGCTTCTGCATTTTGCCATTTGCAGGGCTTGAAGTTCTCTGGCCTAGAACATGGCCTCCTGACAAGGGTTTTTGAAAATAGTGAAATAAGCAGCTAGCTAGCTCATGGGTGAAACTTCTATCTGCTCGATGCATGCCAACATGATGTCGAAATCACTGTATATGCAAGCGATATATGTTCAGTTCAGCGCTGCAATAAAGAGAGGCCTCAGTTCTTTAGAATCGATCATTATGACGAGTATTTGGTTACGCATGCGATCTTATAGAACCTGGACAAGGAGACAAAATTCATTTCACGAATAAAATGCGAGAATTTGGCTTGATTTAGAGAGAGAAATAATAATAATAATAATAATTAAAAAAATTAAAACAGATATTTAAAAAAAAGTACGGATAAATCACGTTTCTCCTGAAACAGAGCATCCAGCCACAAAATATCTTTTCGAGCTGTGTCTTTTTTTTTTTAAGAAATAATTATTGCTCTTTGATGAAATCTATTTGGCATCTCTTTTCTAAAAGTTGAAGATGTAAATTTAATAATTTTTATATATTTTTAACTATGAAAAGCAAGGCAATAAACTAATTCCACGCCTAAGGAATCATTGTTGCCTGTTGGTTGAAAAACAAAGCCTGCATTTGATGTCTTCTAAGCAACTTTCTTCTTTTTGTAGAAAAGCCAATTCAGTCAACAATGTTTGTGGTCCAAACTTTTGCTTTATTTACGGAAAGAATACTCGTAACATTATCAGAGTGGAGGTATCAAAACTTCTGCTCTCTGATATCACGTGTGTAAAATCAAAGAAAAAGATAGAGAAATAGCACAAGAGCCATTCGAGGAAATGCCTTTAAGAAGATAGAGTATTGTATTCTGTTCTTTCTGAAGCTTTCTTACTATTCATTATATCCACAGTCCATATTTATACACTTATAGTAAGACAAATGATTTGATCATAAATTGATCAGACGGTATACAATCATTTAGTCAGTTACAAGAGAATCTTTTAGAGTAGGATAGATGGCATGGTTTTGGTTTTACTCTTGACAACTGTGCTAGAGTTTGTTAGGCTATCCGTGGACTCCTTGTGCTCATGAGTGCTTTCTGTTGGACTGATGGCAGCAGGATGATCTAGTGCTTCAATAGCCCCCTGTGATTCAAGTGACACCGGAAAGATGGTGATGCTTGATCGTAGTAAATTAAAGCACGCAGTGGAGAGAGGCTTTGTAAAGATATCTGCAATTTGGTCTTTGCTGGAAACAAATGAGACTTTGAGTGTTTTCGCAGCAACTCTTTCCCGAACAAAGTGGTAGTCAAGTTCAACATGTTTGGTCTGAGAATGAAGAACCGGATTCATGGATAGGTAGGTAACCAAGGTTGTCACACCAAAGTGTTGGTGGATCATACAAGAAGATGCCAAGCTCACCAAGTAGAGATTGAAGCCATAGAAGTTCGCAGGTAGTGTTGGCAACTGACTTGTACTCAGCTTCTGTGAACGATATGACAATCGTTGGTTGTTTCTTAGAACCCCAGGATACCAAGTGAGAACCAAAATAGACACAGAAGCCACCCGTGGACTTGCGATCGTTAGGGCACACAGCCCAGTCAGCATAAACAAAAGCAGTAAGAGTAAAGGCAGAAGAGGTAAAAAAAATATAAACCAAAATGAGATGTGAGACATAAGTAACGGAGAATCCATTTTACTACTTGCCAATGTGGGATCCTAGGACAATGCATGTATTGACAAACCTTGTTAACGGCAAATGAAAGATCAGGACGGATGAAGGAAAGGTACTGCAAGCTACCTACAATGCTACGGTAAAGTTGAGGATCCTTCTAAAGCTGTGAGCTTTGCAGAGGTGCACGTGGGGGTGGATACTGACTTTAAGTGATGCATATGTGTGCGTTTGAGTAGATCAATAATATATTTCGTTTGAGACAAAAAAAAAAAGACCATCAGAGGTTCTAGAAACTTCAATTCCTAAGAAATAGTGCAAAGGCCCTAATTCTTTGACTGGAAAAGCAACAAGCAGAGATGCAATTATTTGAGAAATAAGAGCTTGACTAGAACCAGTGACAATAATGTCATCAACATAAATTAACATGTAAATGGTATCAGTGGAATTACGAAAAATAAACAAAGAAGAGTTAGATATAGAGGCAACGAAACTAATAGACAACAATTTAGAACTCAACTTTGAAAACCAAGCCCTAGGGGCTTGTTAAGGCCATAGATGAACTTACAAAACGTGCAGACATGTGATGGATGATCTGGATTTGCAAACCCCGACGGCTGATGCATGTAGACATCCTCCTCCAGATCTCCATGGAGGAAAGCATTATGAACATCCAACTGGTGCAGTGGCCAAGATGATGAAACATCAAGGGACAAGAGAAGCCGAACGGTGACAGGCTTAATCACCGGGCTGTAAGTTTCCAAGAAGTTTATCCCGGCTTGCTGATGAAACCCCTTCACAACCAAGCGCGCCTTACGGCGTTCAAGAGTCCCATCAGCATGTCGTTTAGTCTTCAGAACCCATTTACACCCGAGGACATTGAGAGAGGAGGAAAGAGGAACCAAATCCCATGTTTGGGTCAAGATAAGCGCATCAAACTCAGATGCCATGGCAGCACGTGTAATGCTCGTCCTTGTGGTGGGACTTTTTATAAAATATTTTTAGAAATGACGACGGAAATTACCGTTCGATTTAAAACTTTTTTACTTGCATACCCAGGGTGCAAGACTCTACGTTTATAAAGTAAAATGTACTTTTAGAATAAAAGATATTTACAGTGAAAAACATAAATCTTACAATAAAAATGTCTCTCGTACAATTAGAACTCATGCCTAGACTTCCGTGCTCTTCCCCATGGGCCGTGTCCGTCCTGATCATTCAGTTCCTGTAGGGGGAAGGGACATGCATAAAAACTAAAATGAGTCGATGACTCGTAAACATTACTTCATACAGTTAAAATATAACAACATAGGTTTTCATTCATGCATTCAGCATTCATACATACTATACGTACATGCATACGTGTGTTCATTTAAAAACATCACTGGATGAGATTTTCTTTAAAAAGTGACTTTCTTTTCGTAAAACGTGTCCCCCGTCAGTGCCTTCATTTCTTCAAGAATGCATATTATATGTACATGCGCGCATGCATACGTGCGTTCATTTGAAAACATCATTGGATGGGGTTTCCTTTTAAAATGAGATTTCTTTTCATAGGACGTGTCCCCCGTCAGTGCCTTCATTTCTTAAAAATTCGTGCGTTCATGCATTCATCCATACTTTCTTATCACTTTCATAGGCCAGTACACACTATTACGCCCCGTGTGTTGGGGTTAGCAGTCTTCCTTTAGACTCGGACTTACCCGTGGCCACAGGTTGTGAATCCATTTTCAGTCAGGGGGTAGCACTGGGTGCACTTCCAGTACTACTTACCCGGCATTGCAATCTGTCCATTCATTGGTACCATTTTCATTCATTCATGTGGCCGTTACGTATCTTCATACATTAAATCATTCATTCGTTCAGTCCTTTCTTACAGTTCAGTCCTTTTCATTCAACAGTTCAGTTCATGGAAAAATATCGGTTAAGGCATGGGCTTAAACTTTCAATTCATTTCAGCCCTATCCTTCATTTAACAGTTCATTCATGAAAAACGTCATTTAAAAACATACATGAGCTTAAACGTCATTTTTCATGGCATCCATAAGCATCACCTTAAACGTCGTCTTTCATGGCATCCATGAGAATCACCTCATGGCACACATGAAAGCATCGGTTCGTAGGATCCATAAAAGCGTATGTTTTCATGTCTTTCATGCATTTTCGCCAGTTCATGGATTTTCTTAGAAAATACATACAATAGATACAGTGTATAGTCATCCATTCACATGCGTACAATTAATACTTTCGTTGAGTAAAAATGGGCTTCCAAAGAGGGCAGTACATACATACACCTTTGAACACTTAGCATTTTCTTTCGTAAAACGCCTTTCATGTCTTTTCGTAAAGCATCGTGAGAAAAAATGTTTCATTTCATTTCTTTATATTTTAGAAGACTCTAGAAAAGTATGAACGTAACACTTACCTGGACTCCATGCTACTTGCATATCATGCAGTCCATTCATGTGCGTGTCAGATGACAACCTACATGCATACACATAACCTTAACGTCATTCTCTATTTAATGCATAATCAACTTAAACTAGAAATAGAGCTACACATCACTTGGAACACTCTCTTTCTATCTCGTGCTCTTATGTGCCCTTTACTATGTTAACACCTTCGGGGACCGTTTACGGTCACTACCTCTTCTCAATTTGACATTCTTGCCCCAAGTGCTTATCTCTAAAGTGAAGTCGTGACTCACCTTAAGATTAAAACACTAAGACATTTATCTTACTCTTCTTACTAACCACATTCGACGCATGATTCCGACCGATGGAATCACACATCCTAGTCCTAGGTAATACATCCATCACTACCTCCATGCACCTTAGCTCACACTAAATCCTCATTTCCATCCATACAAGCCACACGACTCTAAGCCAACTCTGAGGCTTAAGCACCGTGTAACTACGCTTAGGACAGATTATCCATTACATATAGTGCATCCGTCCGGTACATGCGTCTTACCAGTTTACACATGTACCTTACCCCTTTATTACCTGAGACCAACATATAACATGTTGATCACCTGCTCGTAGGGACAAGGGCCATACTCCGATACCAACCTTCTCTTAACCCAGCTAGCATGACTCTTCATGCTACCCGTCCCTTTTGATAATCCATCCCAACACTTAACACGACAAGACTCCATTCACCACTACGCCTTTTGTTACATTAAATAGCTTGAGAATATACCCAAGCTACACCATGACCTTGTCACGTCACTTGACATCCCGCTATGTCATTTCTACGCCAACTCCTAACTCATCACGAGTACGGTTCCTCACATACTCCTGTCACATTGTTACATCTCGTCACATTCCTGCTACACCATTTCTACACTAACTCCTCACCCATCACAAGCACGACTGTCAGTAACCATGTCACTTTGTGACGTTGCCCAGTCATGCTTCCGCTGCGTACTTTTACACTTGTTCTTCTACTTCACGTATACTCCTAGCCATAAGTCCATCACAGTGACACTTGTCACCTCAGACTACAGGCTACGCCATAACTATTTCGGGACGCTATTCTACAGTTCCCAACACTACTCATCACATTCCACGCCCATCAATTACACAACCGTCATTATCTCTGCGACACGCCACATGGAGTGTCGCTGCCTCGTGGAGTACACTCCACGTATACTCCATTCTCACACGCTATGACCCATCACCATTACGGCTACCCGTCGTATGATGCATCACTCCACTACATGAAGTACACTCCGTGTGCACTCCCTTCATACACATTACGCCACATCACCATTATGGCATACCCGCCATACGGTGCATCACTCCACTACATGGAGTACACTCCACGTGCACTCCCTTCACACACACTACGCCACATCACCACTATGGCATACCCACCATATGGTGCATCACTGCACCACATGGAGTACACTCCACGTGTACTCCCTTCACACACACTATGCCACATCACCACTATGGCATACCCGCCATATGATGCATTACTCCACCACATGAAGTACACTCCACGTGTACTCCCTTTACACATACTACACCACATCATCACTATGGCATACCCGTCATATGGTACATCACTCTACCACATGGAGTACACTCCACGTGTACTCCCTTTACACATGCTATGCCACATCACCACTATGACATACCAGCAATATGGTGCATCACTCCACGTGTACTCCCTTCACACACACTACGCTACATCACCATTATGGCATACCCGCCATATGGTGCATCACTGCACCACATGAAATACACTGCACGTGTACTCCCTTTACACACGCCATGCCACATAGAGTACACTTCACGTGTACTCTTCCCTTTCCATAATATGCCAAGAGGGTATATTTTATATATACTTTCCTTATCCCACACTACGCCACACATAGTGTACATTTAGCGTGTATTGTTCCCATTCCACATGCCACATTACCAATACAGTACATACTCCACAACCACACTACACAGCACAGTCCACAACACTTCACAACACACTTCCAAACTACGTTCCACACTTCACTACACAGAATGCCTAACACTTCACTACACAGCACATCACAATACAGCGAACTCTACAATACTAACAACACAGTCCACAACCTAATCAACTAATCAACATCTAACATAATTAACGAGGGATAGAGGGTTATACCATTGACGAGATAACTCGTGCGTTGCTCACCGATCGTCACAGTCGATGATGCCGGAAGGGTCGTACGTGGCGGCTAACCCACGTACAGTGGCTGTTTGGGCGTTTGGATAGCTAAGTGTGGTCTTGGAAGGGCTCAAGATGGCCTTATGATGGTGGCAAGGAGCGTAACAGGGCAGATCTAGCGGTGTATAGTGGCGGTCAGACACGCGCAGTGGTTTTCCATCACGTGCAGTGGCTACCCACCACAATAAGTGATGGTTTGGACCTAGGGTTCGGCTAAGGGAGGTTGCTGATGGTCTCATGGTGGCTGGGGTGGTGGAACACGGCGGAGTGTTTCCAAAGGGAACCCGTGGGTCTTGAGGCATGGAAATGGGGGGAAAAGTTTGGTTGGTCGTGGCTGGCCATGGAGAGGCTGAGGGAGGTGCGGTGGAACTCGTGGTGGCGCTGGGGTGGCCTACGGCGGCGGATTGAAGCCGTGAAGTGGAGAGAAGCCGTGGGAGAGAGAGAGGGCTTGAGAGCTTGGCTGGCTTGGAGGAGCTCAGGGAGGAGCCATAGTGGCCAGGGGAGGCGCTTGGTGGAGCTCGAATCGGCACACAGCAGCGCTGGGGCCGTCGGTGGCCTTGAAGTCGTGCGAAACTCATAAATGGGTTTCGTGCGTGCGTGCGACAGAGGGGGAGAGGGGCTTCCCGTGGCTTGGGGTTCCATGGGAGGAGTTCACCAGTGAGAGGGGAGGCTATCGATGGTAGTGTGGTGGCTTGGGCGGTCGTGTACAGCGATGGAGAGGCTGCGCACGATGAAACCGTGCGTGAGAAGTTGTGTGCGTGCGTGGGGGAAGACGACTGCAAGGTGGAAGCTGGGTTTGCCAATGGGGGGTCGCCGGCATGAGGTGGTGCCAGTGGTGGCGAACGTGAGGCTCACTCGTGCACGGCGGCGCTAGGCTGTGGGGTGGAGCAGTTCAGGCATGGGGGTGTCGTGCAGTGCAAGCCGAGAGGGAGAGGGAGGAGAGAGAGAGAGAGAGAGAGAGAGAGAGAGAGAGAGCTGGGCAAAAAGTGAGGGAGAAGGAAGAGGGGTTTGGGTATTTAACCCAGTCCCTTCGTCTTGGGATCTTCAAAACAATATAACAGTGGGAGATTAAAATACTGATTTGAAAATGCGTAAACATTAACTTAATTAAAAGCCCTTTGAGGAATTAAGATAGAATATTATTTAAACTAAATTTAGTTTATAAAATAATATTCTTTCGTCATTAATAAATGATGAAGTCTTATTTAATCTATTTAAAATGATAAAACCATTTAATTAATTAAAACTTTCAACATAATTTAAATCTCATAATATTTTAAATAACAGAAATTATTTTATATTAAAATGATTTCCGACAATTATAATATTTTTGGAGCTCTTCAAGAATATTATTATTGTCGTATTTAAAATCAAACTTAGTTCAATAATATTGGAAATACTCATTATAAATATTTCCAATACATTTAAAACACTGGGCGTGCCTTAGAAGTCACTTAATATCTTTTGAAACACGCCATCAAGGCTTGGCACGCATGACAAGGCTCGCAGTCGTTAGAGAAAATGACAGACTATTGCATAATCTCATCCTTGAAATTTGCTAACGTCAGAAAGAATGAACGTACGTCAGAAAGAAGAAGCGTACGTAAGAAGGAATGAGTTGAGTATTACAGCATGCCACTCTGGGTATTTTGATAATTCAATGAAGCATGAAGGTTCTTTGGGGATGGCCAACGAAGACGAGATAGTGAGATGGAGTGAGGGATTGGAAGTCGATTTGGGAGTGGGCCAGGGTAGGGTTCCATCTTTGCGAAGAAGATGTCAGTGTATGTGATTTCGAGACCTGGTAACCATTGGATGACAAGACTGTATGGAGGAAGGGGTGGGAGATGGCACTGAGGAAGGATTGGAAGGAGATAACCGAATAGGAGATGATGCCCTAAAGAGAGAATGAGGAGATGGGCTTGGAGAAGTCGGACGATTTGAATGGGCCGAGAGATCAATATTGGAAGTGGACTGAGATGCATCTGACAGTGAAACGGCTGAGAAAGTAGAGCCTGAGTGGTCAGTGTGTTCGGAAGGGTGAGTAGCAGTGGGCCTAGAGATATCTGGGGACATAGAGCTTGGGAAAGGAAAAGACGGAGGACTCATACACATTGGGCCAGAAGAAGTAGAGGAATAAGGTGGGTCCATGAGTGTATTGTTGGCAAACGGAAACACGGTCTCGTGAAACTACACATCACGAGATATATAGACCCAGCCCGTGGGTGGATAGAGACACAAATATCCTTTGTGGTCTGGGTTGTAGCCTATAAAAATACAAGGTTTGGATCTGAAATCCATTTTGTGACGATTAAAGGGATGCAAATTAGGCCAACATTGACACCCAAAAACACGCAAAAATTTATAATTAGGATATCGAAGAAAAAGAAATTGATAAGGTGATTTATTTTGAAGAACAAGAGTAGGCATACGGTTAATCAAGAAAACAACTGTGGAATAGGCATCGGCCCAATATTTGTGTGGAATTGACACATGGGCCATAAGAGCAAGTCCAGTTTCCACAATGTGACGATGTCGGCGTTCAACAGTGTCATTTTGGGCATGAGAATCGGACATGTCACACGGTGCAAAATTCAATTTGATTGAAAATTTTTTTGTAATAGTCTAAACTCACCGCCCCAATCAATTTGTACAAAGGCAATATTGGAAGAAAAGAAATGCGTACAAATTGAAGAAAGGCAACAAATATTTGATAGACAGTAGACTTGAATTGCAAAGGAAATAACCAAATATATTTTGAATAATCATCAACTATAGAGAGATAAAATAGAGAGCCATTAGTTGACAATTCAGGAGCTGGTCCCCAGATATCTAAAAACAAAAGATAAAAAGGCCTAGGTGATCGAGTAAAGTTGGGCGGATGAGGAAGAGAATGTAACTTAGCTAAGGGACAAGCCGAACATATAGTTGATAAGCTAGAGCTACTGACTGGAAGATTAAAATGTTTAATAGTAAAGTTGGTGATGCGTGGGCTTGGATGGCCCAAACGATCATGCCAGTTGAGTGAAGTGGTTCTTTCGCTGAGCGTGGCTTGTGGAGAAACGAAGAGTGATGAAGTGGAGGCACTAGTTAGCAGTTCGTACAAGCCATTCCTAATATGACCCTGGAGAAGCGGAGCTTGGGTGCCAAATCCTTCACAAGAAAAAAAGCAGAGTGAAATTCAAAAAAGACTGAGTTATCAAGACAGAATTGACGGATTGAAAGTAGATTTTTAGTGATCAAAGGCACATGAAGAAGTTTATGAAGTAAGAAATTGCTAGATGAAGAAACAAGATGGGTGGAACCAATGTTTTGGATGGGTAGAGAACTATCGTCACTGAGGCTGACTTGGTCGGAACCATTGTACGATGCAACATCCAAGTTTAGGTTAGCAAAGTCTAATGTAAAGTGATTCATCGCTGCAGTTTCAGGGAACCAAATGTTGGAGGATGAGGTCGTGGATGGTGCTGAGCTGAAATTGGCAACAATGGATTGTGGAGGAGAGGCCTGAAAAGAGTGATTGAACCAGTGGTAGCAGTTTAGCGTTGAGTGTCCAGGCCGTTGACAGACTTGACACACAGATCCATTAGAGGCTCGATTCATGAATTGAGGGGGTCGTCCACCACGATAACCACGTCTGCATCCCCTGCCTCGAAAGAAATTACCCCTGCCACAATCTCCAGGGGAATTGGAATTTGTGTTTCGAACAATGGAGTTAGCTGCAATGGAGGTGCCTGAAAGAAGGGAATTAGTTTGATGTGTAATGCGAGACTCATGATTCAATAAATAGCTAAACACTTGAAGGGTAGATAAAGGTTCTGGACGTGTGGTGAGAGAAGTGACGAAGGATTCAAAGTCATTGCCAAGACCAACTAGCAAGTAAGTAACGAAGTCAGAGCTGGAGAGATGGTGACCCGCAGCACCCAAGGTGGATGCAAGAGCCGTAGCTTTGTTAAAATAAGTTGTAATTGAATTAGACCCCTTCTTAAGTGTAGCAAATTGAAATTTTGTCTGCATAATGTGAGCAGACGACTGTGCAGAGAATGTGCCAGATCTCGTGTGAGGTACTATAGTTTAAGACCCAAGAATAGTATCTGAGAAAGAAGCATTGATGGTGGAAATTATCAATTGATCTTGCAAGACCCAGGCATGATGATCCGGATTTGATAGGTTGTTGACCATAGAGGGGGGTGCAGAGTGAGAACCATCAACAAAACCGTATAGATGATAACCTTTGAGGAACGGCACTATTTGTGCCTTCCATAGTAAGTAGTTTTCATGAGTGAGTTTTATATTGATGCAAGAGTGGAAGAATGAATGATGGTGGGACTGATAGAGGGTGACGGGGAGGAGGAGGGAATAACAATGGTGGTTTCTGGAGTGGACATTGTTGTAAAGACTAAAAGGACGTTAGTCCGTGGATGGCTCTAGATACCATATAAAATCAAAAAGAAGATAGAGAAATAGCACATAAGCCATTCGAGGAAATGCCTTTAAGAAGACAAAGTATTGTATTATGTTCTTTCTGAAGCTTTCTTACTGTTCATTACAGCCACAATCTATATTTATACACTTATAGCAAGACAAATGATCTGATCATAAATTGATCAGACGGTGTACAATCATTTAGTCAGTTACAAGAGAATCTTCTAGAGTAGGATAGATGGCACGGTTTTGGTTTTGCTCTTGGCAGCTGTGTTGGAGTTTGTTAGGCTAACCGTGGACTCTTTGTGCTCATGGGTGCCTTCTATTGGACTGATGGCAGCAGGATGATCTAGTGCTTCAATAACGTGTAATCACTATTTATGTTAAAAATTTAAGTTAAAGATGTAAATTTAATTATTTTTATCATATTTTTAACTGTGAAAAGCAAGGCAATAAACTAATTCCACGCCTAAGGAATCATTGTTGCCTCTCTGTTGAAAAACAAAGCCTGCATGTGATGTCTTCTTGGAAACTTGCTTCTTTTTTAGAAAAAGAGGCCAAGTTAGTCAACAATGCTTATGGTCAAACTTTTGCTTTATTTACGTAAAGAGTACTCGCAATATTATCCCATGGACTAGTTGCAAATTGAGACCGGCAAGCACTACTCTTCCCAGAAATATGAGAATTTGTTCTTAATCAAGTCAAAAATTTTATTTACTTACAGTTATAGGATTTGTAAATTTCACGTAATTTATTTAAAAAAATAGAGTCTATCATTAAAAAAATAATTTTATCATATATATTTCAAATTTATCCAGATTTTTCAAAATAAGTGTCACACCTTAAAATTGTAAATTTTATTTCTCTTATTTTAAACTAGCTATATATATATATATGTATATGCACTTTTTTATTATGAGTAATGCTAGATATAGTTTTAAGGTCTATAAGTCTCATGCACTCATTTAAAAAAAAAAAAGATCTACTATTAAAAAAATAATTTTTTTATGTGAGTCTCAAATTTAATTAATTTTTTCAAAAAAATGCGTGAAATTTTTATATTCTATAATTATAAATATCATTTTTTTTTACTAAAATGTTTGTTGATAAGGATAATAGTCTATGGTCGATCGTCATGCTAGATTCAATATTAACATTAGCAAAAAAGCAGCATAGTCGAGGTGAAATACAATGACAACACAAAAAGAAAAAGGGAAAAACTAGTTTGCCGCCCCACATTTACCGCTCATTTTGACAGTTGGTCAAATTTTTTTTTTTACTTAGTGATTAAGGAATTGATTTTAAGTATATTGATATATTTTTTTATTTTTTAAAAATATTTAAATGTATTAAAAAAATATAAAAAAAAATTACTGAACGGTACGCCCAGCGATAAGAGTGGGACGGTATAATGGCCCCACTCAAAGAAAAATAAGAAGGAAAAAGTATATTTTATATCCTCAAACTATAAAGGGTTTTTAGAGTTTATTCTCAAAACTAACAAAACTGAAACATTATACTTTCAAACTATTGAAAACATATATTTTATACTGTAATTCAATTAGGACCGTTGGGATAAAACAAAAATAGATAACATGGCGTAATATTGATGGCCAGATTTTAATGGTGGGTACAAATATGTTATATAATTTGCTAATTTGAGGTGGAAAGTAGTCAAAAGTGTATGTAAAAGAAAACAAAAAGAAAAGAGAGGGAGTCCAGAAGAAATGGAGTACACGTCATATCGAGTTTTTATGCTTAGGAGGTGATCTGCATCTAATACAGATAATTAAATCTATTTTTTTTTTTTTTTTTATAAATTTAAGATTTTGAGATAAATAGTAATTTATACGGTATAAGAGCATAAGTCTTAAATTCAAAACTTAACTTTATACTATAATTAATTTAATTAAATATTTTACATGCATGTTAGTCTTATTCATTAAAAAAGACTCTGACCAATAAATAAAGGGTGAGTATAAAACATATAATACAAATAATTATATTTACTTCTTCTCACGTACTTAAACTTTCGGATAAATGATAAATTCACGGGTGATAAAAGGGAATTAAAGTTACTCTACAAGGAAAATGAAACCTCAAATTAGGCGGCTTAATTATTTCCATGGCTATGATTGAGCATGAAGTCTGAAAAGGTGACTTTTAGTCTTTGGGGCCTGTTGCTAGTCTATTAAAAAAACACATGAAGAATTGAAGATCATACATTTCGCTAGAGCTCCTCTATAAATTAGAGGCAAATCTACTTGTTTGCATCACAAAGTAGTAAGCGTAATAACCCCATCAGATAGTTTTTCCTAGAGAGAAGAAAGAAAAAAAGGGAAAAAATGGGAGCACTGAGAGTGGTTATTCACGGTTTCATCATGGTGATCATAGCCATATGTCTCATGTCAGAGGCAGCAAATGCAGAACAGGGCACTGCTATTTTCTACGATCCCCCTTATATTCGTGTGTACGCTTACTTATATGCATCGTTTTAGCTATACATATAAATAATTATTTTATTTTATTTTATTTTTTATAAATTATTAGCTTATGAAATTACTTAAAACAGTCTTAGACATCAAATGGTGTGACTTGATAGAATAGAAGTATATATAATGAATAGTAAAATTAATGCTCTCTATCTCTCTCTCTCTCTCTCTCTCTATATATATATATGTAAGTGTAACATTTTATTAATTAACGTAGGAGTTTTAACAATTAAAATCCTTTTGACAGCCTCTGCATGCTATGGAAGACAAAACCTTGGTGTGATGGTAGCTGGAGCAAGTGATGCGATATGGAGGAATCGAGCAGCCTGTGGGAAAAATTACAGAGTCAGATGCATTGGAGGCGCAAACCTGGCACCACATCCTTGCAAGTCTGGCAACGTTGTGGTTAAAATCGTGGATTACTGTTCGTCACCGGGATGCAATGGAACCATAAATCTCTCTAGAGATGCTTTCTCCAAAATAGCTGATCTTAATGCCGGAAAAGTCAAAATTGAGTATTTTCCGTAAGATCTATCTCTATCTATATCTCTCTAATATTATATATATCTATATATGCCTAAAGAATGTATGTAATTCATGGTTGCTTCTGCATTTTGCCATTTGCAGGGCTTGAAGTTCTCTGGCCTAGAACATGGCCTCCTGTGATACGGGAGTTTAGCGCCAAAGATATTTACTTTCCATTTTACTGCTTTTCGAATAAGGGGACTAAGGCATTGACTTGTCTTATTTTGTTATGTAATCAATTAGTCTTAATTTTGTTAAGTTGGCGTCGTTTGCGTGCGTTGTTTACGTACGTCTGAATAAGTCAAGGTAAATTCCTTCCTTGTAAGTTTACTGCTCAGAAGTTTGGAAAAAATCATTTTAAATAATATCGGAAAATATTTCAGCAACGCGTTATCGAGGTGGGGTCCCTCACAAAACAAACCAACTTTTCCTTTGAATAATTCACAATAGATAAAGCACGTCGGATTGATATGCATCTTTTCCTGTTGAACCACCAATTACGCGATCAAGTGTGTACCAAACCAGTTGAAAAAAAACCGAGGAGAACTTTCGTGTAACAAACATGATAACCACTCGTAGCCAAATGCTATTTATTTATGCCGACTTTTATCATCTTCCTACTTTTAGTCTGTCATATTTGATTTGATTTGAGTAATGTTAGATAATTATGAATTATGTAAGCGTAATGTATTTTTTTTTAATAAATTAATTTTTTTATTTTTTATTTTAATAAATTAATTTTTTATTTATAATTTGAAAAGATAAGAGAAAGACGGAAAAAAAAAAAGTCTATGACCCCGGAAAAGAAGCCTACAGATTTGCCATTTAGCAATGGCCCATGTGTACGCATCCCTATGATTGTCGATTCCCATTTACGTCGGTGTCTCTCTTTAATATCTGCAATTGAAATTTCACCTCTCGTCGTTTCTCTCGGATCATTCCGGTCTCTAAACAAAACAATCCGAGGATTCACAATGCCTGCCCATGACCAACCATCACCACCAACACCGTCAAAACCGAATCCAAAGCTCCTATCCCTCCTCCTTAAGGCCATCATCATGACCCTTCTCACCTCTCTCTTCTTCCTCTTCCTCGGCCTTGCCTCCGCCACCTTGCTCCTCTTCCATATCTTCCTCTCTTCCCACTCTTCTCTCCCCTCCACCTCTTCTTCTGGTCTACCCCCCAGAGACCTTGCAAATAATTATTTGCAACGAACATAAATCACGCCAATAATTATTTGCGACAACAAAATAACCGTTGCGTTGCCTTATGACCAAATTTGTTTGGTAGCAAATATCTATTTTTGGCGATATTTGTTGCCGCAAATAAGTATTAGTGACCAACAAACTTTTTCTGACAGTAAAGATTGCCGGAATTAGTTTGTTACAAAAGAAAAAGAATTAGTATTGAAACAAAATACATTAAAAAAAAATAACATATCTTTCATTATATTACAATCCATAAAGTAATTACACAAAGTACTTACATTATATTCTAAGCAATTACATTATATTACAATGCATAAAGTAATTACATTATATTCTAATTGTACAATTAGTTAGAGGATCGGATTCTTCAGTCCTCAAGTACTTAAGCTAAAGATCGACCTGGTGCTTAGAGGAAATTCTAGAATTTCTCAACTTGCAGCTGTAAACTACAAATCAAGGAAATATCAGTTTCCATAACATAGAAAATAAGTATAATTTGCATGATGTAGTGAGTCTAGTGACATTGTTCTGAATTAGTGTGGCATTCTGTGCAAACTTCAGAGTGGTTACTTTTTCATTTGCAGAGTTGCAAGGACATCAAAACCCATGTTAACAAATACCAAATTACCATAGACAATAAATAAAATGCCTAAAACTCAAGGATAGACCAGAGCACTTCAAAAACAAGTTAAACAAAAAACACAATAACTACAATTCTAACAAACTCATCCTCATGGAGACATAGCAAATCAGCCAACACCAACTAGTGTATAATAGAACTAGGATGTATTGAAGTGTACCTATAATAGTGCTCTGGCAGGATCAATGCAATATTGCCTACATGGAACATTCAAGTGGAAATACTTGTTAGCATCAAATGGTCCAATTGCCAGGCACAACAGATTTTAGAAAATTATAAGAAAAAAGAATACTTTTGTCATTTAAAAAAATATAAAATGCGAAGAAATAAGATCCAATAATTACCTTCTTCGTCTAAGGGCAAATCCCAGATTTGAACCTTCTATCCATCCTCACACAAGTCCAAATCCAGGAGTGGCCCGGTAGGCATTTGAACCACCAGATCAATGAATAGGACTTAGAATCTAAATAAACCCAAACCTAAATAAATTTAAAAGGGCATGAATGGATTTCAAGAACAAAAAGTGTTTGCTTTCTGTTTCTCCTAATATGTGAAGTGAAGAATCATGGATGCATTGATGCTTATAGGAATAAAGTCAAGAATGGAAAAAATTACCACCACCTGATCCAACAGCATGTTTGTGAAGAAGAGGACCAGACATAAAGGCAGTAGCTGTTAGCAGGAAAAATCGACTGAAATTTTTTAAAGATGTAGCACATATCATAAATGAATCGGGAGACACACAAAAAGTACAAAGTGTTGCGGCAACTAACTGAAGCAAGATCAACAAACCGAAGAAAGGGATTTGAAGCTAGGGTTACAGACTTACCCCAAAAGGCCTGCAAGTAGAGAGAAGATGAGACTAAATGAAGCTTTTTGCAAGTAGAAAAAACTTGATTACTAACTTATGCATACAAAAGGCCTGCACCTACGAACACACATGCAGTCCAACTCCATATACACAACACTATTTTCTTAAGAATACAGCTCATGACAGAGACAAGACTGTTAGCAACGCAATCCTATTATTGCCTTTGGTCTTTCGGTAACGAGAACAAAAAATATGCATACACGGCAAAAAACTAATAACTAACAAAAAATCTCATTTACAATTAATCCATGCACAAGTGATTTTATTTTCTCAACTTTTTCTTCGAAGTCATACTTCTTACTTCTTAGTTTTGTGCAAAACATTCATTCTAAAAAATCAAGTAAATAATTAAAAAAAAAAACTAAACTGAATCCAACTCTTGTTCTTGCAATTATTGGGTTGCAGTATCTTGCCTTTGTATGAGTACTTATGTTGTGCAGTTATCAAGTCTTCTCCGCAATCATCTTAGAAAACGTAGTCCTATTGCATGCTCTACTCTGCTATCTACTTCCAGTTCATTTATACGTTTTTTATAAACGCAAATTTCTACAATATAAAGCACATGAAATGTTACTAAGAATTAGCCAAGAAGACTATAGGATCAAAATATCATGTGGAAGCAGAGAGCGATCACAAACCCTAGAGTACCGTATGGTATCATTTGTGACAAAATTTAGCGGCCAATTTGAAATCGCCACAAATGATGCCGTTTCTCGTCGATTTGAGCTTGGACGGAAAAACTTTGGACGCAAAAAATGTTTGTTCTTGTAATGACATTCGTTATGTTTATGGTCCCAACTTTGTTTATTTACAGAATAGAATAATAGTACCCATCACCATGGAATAGTCGGATATTGAGACTGGCAATTTCCCTCATGAATACGAGACTACTTCTTAATCAAGTCAAAGATTTCAAACCGGTTCTATATTAATATGCATGTTTATCTACAATGTTAAAACTTTTTTTTTTTTTCGGAAAACAATCTTAAAACTTTAAAATGACAAACAATTAAGTAAAGCGCTTTTGAATAGTGGTTACTATAAAAAAAATGAGTATTTGTAATAATTATTTATGATGAGAATGGATTAATATTAATAATGAATGATCATTTTCATATTAAATAACTGACTATAAATAAATAAAAATTTAATAGTGGGTGTTTGATTTAGAATATTGCTTGTTGCTAATTAAGGATAATCATTCTATTATCATGCTAGCGTCAATACTAACATGAGCAAGGAAGCCTAGCTTGTTCATGTCATGATGAAATTCACCTGACAAAAAGGGAAAAAAAAAAAAACTCATTGTACCCTCAAAGTTTTCAAAACAAGACATATTGCACTCTCAACCTAGAAAATGTAACATTTCTGAGATAAATAAAAAATAATATTCAACGTGTGGCAATATTGATGGTCAAGTTTTAATAGAGGGTTTAAAACATCATTTTTTGTTGAAATTTATTATGTATCAGTTATTATTTATTTTCACACTCTACACTTATAATTTTTTTATAGAGTGTGGAGGTATTTTTAGGATATGAAAATTTTTTTATAAAATATGAAAATATTTTTTATAAAGTGTGGGGTGTGAGATAATGAATAATGACCGATGAGAATTTTTTTTTTGATTAATTTGAGTCCGAAGTGCAAAATTCTTGATAATTTGAAAGGTATAAAAAATATTAAAAAAATAAGAATGGATGAGAGAGAGAGAATCAAACTTTTTATGCCACTGAGATGATAAAGGGGCAGATAAAAGGGAATTATGAGGCAGACTCCAAGAAAAATAAAGCACAAACTGGCCGCCTGGCGGCTTAATTATTTCAATGCCGGCTATGAGTGAATCAGGAGGGAATTTCAACAGCCGTGTGGAATTTTGTGGCTTTGGCTTCGGGGCAGGTGATAACGAAAACATTTAAATATTAATGTTGCTAGTGATCTAGTGAGATATTAAGACACGATTAATTTATAAAGTCCCAGTTGGCTAGATTGGTTCTTCTATAAATTGGAGGCAAATCTACATCTTTGCATCACAGAGTAGCAAGTGTAATGGCTTCATGTATCAGATAGTTTTTCAGAGAGAGAAAAATGGGAGTAGTTATTCGTGGTTTGATCATGGTGACCATAGCCATATGTCTCTTGTCGGTGGCAGCAAATGCCGCACAGGGCACTGCTGCTTACTACACTTGATCTCCTTATGTTCGTGAGTATACTTAATTAATTACATGCATCCCTAGCTAGCTAGCTTTAGCCATAAATATAATATATTGATCTCAAAACTAAAGGTTTATTACGTGAGTAGATTATTCCATTGATTCACGATATCTAATTAGAAGTTATTTAAAATATAATGTGTCATATCAATCAAAATAAGATGAAGAATAACATTACTGATCTATATTTGTAAGCTGTGCTGACATTTTCTTCCAGTAATGTTTGAGTTTTAACAGTTAATTAATATCCAGTATTTGACTGCATGCAGCCTCTACATGCTATGGAACCAAAGACAGTGGTGTCATGATAGCTAAAGTGAGTGATGTGATATGGAATAACCAAGCAGGTTGTGGGAAGAAGTAGAGTGAGATGCATTGGGGCTACATACAGGGGGCGCTTGCAACGACCATGTAGCTAGGGGTGGCAGCGTCGTGGTTAAAGTACTCGTGGATTACTGTCCACCACCAGGATGCCCCGGGACCATTGGTCTTTCTAAAGAAGCTCTCTCTTCAATAGCTGATCCTAATGCTGGAAAAATCAAAATTGAGTATATTCCGCAAGATCTATTTATCTCTGACTCCGATATAATATGATCTCAATTGCTTAAGATGCCTAAAATCTATATATGCGAAAAAAGAATGTCATTCAAGCATGGCTGCTTCTGTATTTTCCATTTGCAGGGTCTGAAGTTCTTCCTAGCTAGCTAGATCTAGTACCATGCATGGCGTCCTAGCGACGGGATCTGTGACAATATTGAAATAAGCAGCTCATGAACGAAACTTCTATCAGCTCCAAGCATGCTAAGATGATGTAAAATTAAGTAAAAAGAACTACGTACTCATGTATATGCATGCGATGATATTTGTTCAGTACTGCAATAAAGAGATCGGCCTTTCTAGATTCTATATACTCCTTTGGTATAGATCAATATTATATTTACTAATTAGGTGGTATTTTAAAACCTGGAAAAAGAGATCAGAAAATCCACGTATATAAAATGTGAGAATTTGTCCCGGTTTACAAAATAAACTAAAAAAAAAAAAAAAAAAAAAAAAAAAAAAAAAAAAAAAAAAGAAAAAAAAGAAAAAAAAGTAGGGGATAAGTAGTACTCATGCTTCTCCCTAAAATTATAGCATCCTGCAGCCATAAAACATTCTTTGAGCTTCGTTTTGGGATCGGAAGTATTTTTTTTACCATAATTGTTGCTCCGTTTCGGCAATTAATATTAATTCCATGGAGAGCGATATTAATTGTCGCTCTTTGAATTCAACAATTCGGGTACAATATATATATGGGAGGAGCTACAGGCCTGTCGGGTGCTTATCTCATTTTTACACCTGTCAAATGATGAGCTGCCACCTATGAGGTGTAAGATACTCCATTATACACCTGCATGATAAAAAAAATTTCACAGCATCTTCCCCTCTTTCTCGACCTCCGTCCCCCCACACCCTGTCATCTACTCTTTCCCCCCACCCCAATCGTGCGCTTTCTCTCTCTCTCTAAAATACACTCTCTCTCTCTAAAATACACTCTCTCTCTCAAGTCGACGTTACTGCTGCAACTGCTATTGTTGTACTTGAGTTGATTGGCTGGAGTCTTAATATTGGAAGCCATGAAAGGAGCCCTTTAAAACTAGGTTTTTTTATCTTCTCCTACTTCAAGAGTTCCTGATCAAAATCCTGTCAAGATTAAACCGTCACCTACTTTTTCCTCCCGATGCCAGACTTCCTCTCCTATAGCATCCAGAAAGAGTAGTTTTGAAAAGAACAATTAAATTAAGAGAAAGGAGGAGAGAGTAATCAGAATAATCGGTTAAGGTTAGTGGAGGGAGCTTGGTAAGAAGATGCAAAAAGAGATAGAGAGAGAAAATAAACAAGAAAGAAAAAGAAAATAAGAAAATGAATTGAATGTAAACAAACAAAAAATGAAAGCTTTTTAATTTCAGCTCTCTCTTCTCCCTATTATACATCTCTCATAAGAAGCAGACAATTTTTTAAAAACCAAAAATTTCCAAATAAAACAGTGTATAGCGTTCAACTCTCTTATCTATGTCTCTCTAGTTTTTTATTGCAATTCTACAAGCAATATTCACTAATTGCTGCTGATATGATTTATGCTATTGACTCCCTACTATCACTATTCCATGAGTATTATTTTGTAGGGGTGAACAGAAACAGATAGAAGCGGCCGGCAACGACTAGAATCGGTCGTCGAAGTCAAGAACGGGGAGGGATGTGGTTGGAATTTGAAGAAACTGACACCGGTCCAGTTCGGTCCCAGTTTGAACCTGGTTCAAACGGGTGAACCGACCGATATAATTATATATATATTTTTATATATATTTACGTGAAATGACGCATTTCACGTCATTTCATGAAAACTGTGTAGAAAAAGATTAAACCTAAGTTTGAAACGATTACAGACTTAGGTTTAACCCCCCCCCCCCCCCACCCCCCGCATCTACCTGTCAAATGATGAGCTGCCACCTAGGAGGTGTAAGATACTCCATTATACACCTGCATGATAAACAAAATTTCACAACATCTTCCCCTCTTTCTCGACCTCCGTTCTCCCACACCCTGTCATCTACTCTTTCCCCCCACCCCAATCGTGCGCTTTCTCTCTCTCTCTCAAGTCGACGTTACTGCTGCAACTGCTATTGTTGTACTTGAGTTGATTGGCTGGGGTCTTAATATTGGAAGCCATGAAAGGAGCCCTTTAAAACTAGGTTTTTTTTATCTTCTCCTACTTCAAGAGTTCCTGATCAAAATCCTGTCAAGATTAAACCGTCACCTACTTTTTCCTCCCGATACCAGACTTCCTCTCCTATAGCATCCAAAAAGAGTAGTTTTGAAAAGAACAATTAAATTGAGAGAAAGGAGGAGAGAGTAATCAGAGTAATCGGTTATGGTTAGTGGAGAGAGCTTGGTAAGAAGATGCAAAAAGAGATAGAGAGAGAAAAAATAAACAAGAAAGAAAAAGAAAATAAGAAAATGAATTGAATGTAAACAAACAAAAAATGAAAGCTTTTTAATTTCAGCTCTCTCTTCTCCCTATTATACATCTCTCATAAGAAGCAGACAATTTTTTAAAAACCAAAAATTTCCAAATAAAACAGTGTATAGCGTTCAACTCTCTTATCTCTGTCTCTCTAGTTTTTTATTGCAATTCTACAAGCAATATTCACTAATTAAGCATCAGAACAGGTCCGATCAAAATGTTTCATATCTTATTGGAGTGGCATTGGGGAGAGAAAGGAATGGAGAAGGGGAGAGGAAATGGCTTCTGGGGAGAGGATAGGAAATCGGCATTGGGGATAGGGAGAAAGGAGAGGAAATGGCTGCTGGGGAGAGAAAATTGGTATGGGAAGAGGAAAAATGAGAGGGGATACTGCGCAAGGGAGGGGAGAGAAGTGAAATTTTTTTTTATCAAGCACGCGGTGTAGAATCGAGTTTCCTACACCTCTTACGTGGCAGCACATCATTGGCGGGTGTGAAAAATTGAGAAGCACCCGTCCGGCCTTGAGCTTTTTCATATATAGGAATATGATTTATGCTATTGACTCCCTACTATCACTATTCCATGAGTATTATTTTGTAGGGGTGAATAGAAACAGATAGAAGCGGCCGGCAACGACTAGAATCGGTCGTCGAAGTCAAGAACGGGCAGGGATGCGGTTGGAATTTGAAGAAACTAACACCGGTCCAGTTCGGTCTCAGTTTGAACCTGGTTCAAACGGGTGAACCGACCGATATAATTATATATATATTTTTATATATATTTACGTGAAATGACGCATTTCACGTCATTTCATAAAAACTGTGTAGAAAAAGATTAAACCTAAGTTTGAAACGATTACAGACTTAGTTTTAACCCCCCCCCCACCCCCCGCATCTTCTCTTAGTCTTCATTTCTCTCTCTCTCTCTCTCTCTCTCTCTCAAACTCTCTCTACGAAGGCAACTGCGCATATTCAAGCCCTCCATGTCCAGCCTCTAGCCATCCATCTCCACTGTTCCCAGTTCCAACAAACAACATCATTCTCTCTCCTTCTCTCTTTATCTCTCAGATTCGCCTTTTGTTTTGTATTTTGTTGATTTTGTTGTGAATCAATGATATTTGTTGTAAGATCAATGGAAAATTATATTTGTGTAAGATTTCTAGTTTTTTGTTGTGAATCACTGTGTTTTTCTCTCCCTCATTGCCACCGACGACGTCGGTGAACTGACTGGAAGAAAGACCAACATCTCAGTTTTCTTCCCCTTCACCGGCCAGTTTCGATCGAGATGATTCCAGTTTCAGCAAGTCGGTGCGGTTTCGGTTTTGGACCAAAACCGCACCGACACCTTCAATTTTCACCCATATTATTTTGAGTAGTGTTATTTGAAAAGTTTTATATCAGACATCATCCATGTGACCTGGACCAACTCTCCCATAAGGCGAGTTGGGCAGTTGCCTAAGGCCCCATAGTGAAAAAAGGTCCAAAAAAATATAAAAAAGATAATTACTAAAAAGAACTTCTAAAAAAAATAAATTATCTAGACTAAACACATATACGTTAAAATTGAAAATTAAAAAAATCATTTCTCAACTCCATAGTAAAAAAAAAAAAAAAAAGACGTTAACAACTGTAAAAAAAAGATAAATTTTTATTTAATTACATAGACTCTACAACTTTGCTTAAGAAAGCCAAAAGTTACAATAATGACTGTAAATTCAATGGTTCTAATCTATCTCTACAAACTCTAAAAATATTTCAACAGAACATCTCAAAAACTCTCCTTTTATATCTAAAATCGACAAATTTTATTTCATCTCTCTTGCACTCTAATTTTTAATCTCTAATCTCTCTCTTGCATCCATCTTGCTCATATTTGGCACTAATAGCCTCTCCATTGTCTCCAATTACACTGGCAGACGTTGAGCAGCTCTACTGTGATGTGGCGACGAAGGTAAAATAAGTAATGCAGTTTGTATATACAGTAGTGAAGTTTGTGTTTTATACATACAATGAAGTTTTGTGGCGATAAAAGAGCCACGTGAATGACTTGTTTTCTATAATTTCCTTTGTTGTTTTTTGCCTTCTTCTTCAAGATTTCAACCAACCACAGCTTTCACAATTCACATGGCTCATGGGCCACCTATTCTTAGACTTTTTTTTAAACTTTGTTTCTTCCTCTTTCAATTCCTCTAATGTATATATAATTTATTTCTCTATATGGATATTAATATTAAGATATTTTATTTTATTGTATAGATTAACAATTTTATATGAAAGTAAAGGTCATTTGTTATATAAAATGAAACTCATTTGCTAAATCAGGTTCAATTGAAGTAGTACGTACTACTGGACAATTGGCTTTTATTGACTTATAAATATCACTTGGTCTAAGTCTTCCACTAATGTTTGAATAAGAGGACCTGTATGGACTTGTACGCTAACAGTATCAGAGTCATTGGGCAAGAAGTAGGGGCTAGCTGGAGGGATTATCAGCCGAATGGTTTTAAGAAGTCATTTAATTGTAGTCTCAAAGACTTAAGTTGATAAGAAAAGATAGATTTAATTATTTATATTATATTTTTAATACTTTATTTACATGTGGGCCTGATTTTTCTTGATGAATAAGTCGGTCAACACGTACGTGAAATATTTAATTAAATAAAATATAGTATAGATCAATCAAGATTCGAATTCAAAACATTTATTTTAATACTATATATAATTATTACTTATCTTAAAAGTTTAAACTTTTAAAAGCTTCTCATAAGAATACGTAAATTTAATAATTTTTATATATTTTTAACTATGAAATGCAAGGCAATAAACTAATTCCACGCCTAAGGAATCATTGTTGCCGGTTGGTTGAGAAACAAAGCCTGCATTTGATGTCTTCTAAGCAACTTTCTTCTTTTTGTAGAAAAAGAAGCCAAGTCAGTCAACAATGCTTATGTTCAAACTTTTGCTTTATTTACGGAAAGGGTACTCGCAATATTATTCCATGGACTAGTTGCAAATTGAGACCGGCAAGCAGTCTCCCCAGAAATATGAGAATTTGTTCTTAATCAAGTCAAAGATTTTATTTATTTAAAGAGTAATATTAGATACAGTCATAAGATATATAAGTTTCACACAATTCATTTAAAAAAATAAGATCTATCATTAAAAAAATAATTTTATCATGTGTCTCAAATTTAAGTATGTGAGACTCGCACACTCTAAAATTATGAATTTCATTTCTCTTATTTTAAACTAGCTTTATATGTATATATATATATATATATATATGTATATGGACGTTGTTTATTACGAGTAATACTATATACAGTTTTAAGGTCTGCAAGTCTTATGCACTCATTTAAAAAAAAGGGATTCAAAATTAAAAAAATTAATAATAATTTTTTTATGTGAACCTCAAATTTAATTAATTTTTTTAAAAGGAATGCATGAAATTTGTATATTCTATATTATAAATATTATTTTTATTACTAAAATGTTTGTTGATAAGGATAATATTCTATCGCCGATCGTCATGCTAGATTCAATATTAGCATTAGCCAAAAAGCCAGCATAGTCGAGGTGAAATACAATGACAACACAAAAAGAAAAATAAGAAGGAAAAAGTATATTTTATATCCTCAAAACTATAAAGGGTTTTTACAGTTTATTCTCAAAACTATCAAAACTGAAACATTATACTTTCAAACTATTGAAAACATATATTTTATACTGTAATTCCATTAGGACTGTTGGGATAAAACAAAAATAGATAACATGGCGTAATATTGATGGCCAAATTTTAATGGTGGGTACAAATATGTTATATATGAGACTTAGTAATTTACTAATTTGAAGTTTTGCGGCATCATTTACAGTTTAAACGTTCGTGTTCATTAAGGCTATTGATAATGGCAGAGTTCAATGAGGAAGAAGGCGTAACTGCCCTGGGTGCGTACGAAAAAGGTGAACAACGAAATGTAAGGAATGCAGAGAAAAACAATGAACGTGGGAATGATTTGTGTGAAAATGGAATGCCCTATATTCCTTCACGTACATGTACTATATATAGTTACAAGGAATCAAATAACAAAATAATGAATAAAATAAAATGTATTTACAGCTCAACAAATGAAATCACGTTCTTTGTAATATGTCAATCCGGAGGCCTCGTAGGTGTTGGAGAATTCTTTTCTTCTAACTTTGACACCCCTGCAAGATAGAGAGTAAATATTGATGACTCCCATCTTGAGCAGTAAATGATTAAACGTGGGAGAGTGTAAAGGCTTGGTGAGCAAATCAGCCAGCTGAGAGGAAGAAAACACATGCGCAGTCTTAACGTGTCCAGCTGAAATTTTATCTCTAACTAGATGACAGTCGAGTTCGATGTGTTTCGTGCACTCATGAAACACGAGGTTCGCGGCAATGTGTAGTGCAACAAGGTTGTCATAGTAAATAGTTGATGGTGCCTCAATATTGATCCGCAAGTCAGCAAGCAAGTAACGGATCCAAGTGAGCTCACAGACTACGACTGCCATTGCTCGATATTCTGATTCCGCAGAGGACCTTGAAATCGTTTGCTGTTTCTTTTACTTCCATGAGACAAGAGAATTTCCAATGAACACACAAAATTCAGTGGTTGATTGGCAAGTGTCTGGACAATTTTCCCAGTTGGCGTCAGAGTAAGCAACAAGGTTCAAAGTTGAATTGGCCGGGAGAAAAACGCCATTCCCGACATATTTAAGAACTTTGATTAATGCATCATAATGCAAAACACGAGGGGTGTCCAAAAACTGGCTGAGGAGATTCATGCTATAGCTTAAATCGGGTCGTGTATTAGTCAAATACAGTAGCTTTCCAACCAACTTGTGATATAGAGAAGGTCCATGAAATAGTGGACCTTCAGTCTTGCTGAGCTTAGAATTCGATTCCATGGGCACGAGAGAAGGTTTGGTTGCCAAGAGACCAGTCTCGGATAATATGTCCAACGCATATTTACGTTGGCTAAGCTGTATGCCTGCTTTGGAACGACCGACTTCCATTCCAAGGAAGCATCGTAATGAACCCAAATTTTTTATTCGAAACTTGGTTTTCATAAATTTATTCACGGCAGTGCTTGAATGTGAGTTCGAACTCATGAGAATGATATCATCAACGTACACAAGTAAGGCAATGAATGAGGTAGACGTACACTTGGTGAAAAGGATGTCGTCGGCCTTTGATTGGATGAAACCAAATTCAGCTAAGGTAGACGTAAGTTTCATGTTTCATTGGCGGGATGCTTGACGCAAGCCATAGAGACTTTTTTGCAAATGGCAAACTTGATTTGTTTTGGCTGCAGAGCGACCAAGAGGTGGCTTCATGTAAAGTTCTTCATTAAGGTTGCCATATAGGAATGCGTTGTTGAGATCAAGCTGTTGAAGATCCCACCCTTTGATGGCGGCGATAGCTAAAAGACATCGAATAGAAACCAGTTTAGCAATAGGTGAGAAAGTGTCGTGAAAATCAATACCTTCGCGTTGAGTAAAACCCTTTGCGACGAGTCGAGCTTTGGCGCGCTCCACTGTGTTGTCGGCTCTAAACTTGTATTTATAAATCCATTTGCAATCGATTGGTTTCTTGCCTGGAGGAAGATCCACGATGGTCCATGTCTCATTGAGTTCAAGAGCTCTTGGTCCATTACCTCACACCAGGTTGGGTGTTTGATGGCTTGTGTGTATGATGTTGGCTCAGAATTAATTGAGACAGAGGTGGTAAAAGCTCGAAATTGAGGTGATAGTGATGCATATGATAAAATTGAGGAAATGGAAAATAAGACATCATTACCTGAACGTGAAGAAGAGGCAAGGGAGTTCAACTTAGATGCCAAGTGGTGAGCTTCGAGTGTGGTGACCTCACTGACCTGTTGGCAATGATAATTTTTGAGATACTCTGGGGCCGTTTTCGTGCGAGTGGATTTTTGAAGAGGTGGAGGAAAGTATGTAGTGGCTAAAGGGTCATTAGGCAAGGGAATAGGAGAATTTTCAGTTTGGGGATGTAGAGGAGGTGAGCTAGTAGGTGATGTAAAGTAGTCTGTGGTTTCGTTATTGAAGATGGGGGGAATATGACTGAAGGGATGTTGAGCATGTGGAGTGGATTTATGGGTAACTGGAGAGGTGTTATGGGTAACGTCAACGTGTGTTGACGGAAGAGAAATAGGCAACGTCGTAGGTGTTGTGTGTTTTAGTGGAAAATTTTCTTCATGGAAGATGACATTTCTTGAGAGAAAAATTTGTTTGGTGGTTAGGTCGAGTAGTTTATATCCTTTTATGCCATATGGGTAGCTGAGGAAGAGACACTTTCTAGCTCTAGGTTCGAATTTGGTCTGGGCATGGGAAAGAGTAGAAGCGAAACACAAGCACCCAAAAATTTTGAAATGGGAGTAAGATGGTTTGGTCTGGAAGAGAACTTCAAATAGGGTTTTATGGTTGAGTGTTGGGGTGGGTGTTCGGTTGATCAAGTAGACGGCGGTGGTGATAAAATCAGACCAATATTGTAAGGGTAAGCCGGATTGAAATTTGAGAGCGCGCGCCACATTGAGAATGTGTTGGTGCTTACGCTCAATTAGGGCATTTTGTTCAGGTGTAGCAATACAAGTTAATTGATGCAAGACTCCTTTGGAATTATAGAAATGAGGCATTTTGAATTCGACACCATTATCGATCTAAGAATTTTGATTTGAGTGTTGAATTGTATTTCAACAAGTGAAAAAAAATTTAGACGAGATGTTCGATCTTCATATTTATTTTTGGGTGGCATGTTTGCTGCAAGAACTTCTTCGGTCAAATCTCTGATACCATATTAATAATAGCAGAGTTCAATGAGGAAGAAGGCATAACTGCCTTGGGTGCGTACGAAAAAGGTGAATAATGGAATGTAAGGAATGCAGAGAAAAACAAAGAATGTGGGAATGATTTGTGTGAAAATAAAATGCCCTATATTCCTTCACATACATGTGCTATATATAGTTACAAGGAATCAAATAACATAATAATGAATAAAATGAAATGTATTTACAGCTCAACAAATGAAATCACGGTCTTCATAATACGTCAATCCGAAGGCCTCGTAGGCATTGGAGAATTCTTTTCTTCTAACTTTGACAAAGGCATTCAATGGGAATAAAATCTGGCAGCTTTAATTCTTTTATTGCTCATTGTTACCATATTTTTCTTATCGAGCCGTTTGAGTTTTTTCTCTCTTTAATATTCTCTTTTACCGGCTCTTTGTTAATAGTGTAATAAGTTAGTGCGGTCGACTTCTAGTTAATTGGCTGTTATCAAGTATCATTGATAGTCAACGTTTTTTTTTTTTATGTTGTGAGTTTCTTTTTCATTGATTGCCCAGGATAGAGGAAAACGTTTAATTTTATTTAAATGGTTGAGCTTATTAAGAGAATGGGGGATTCGTCTTGTATTGTTTTCCATTTGAGTGTGGTGTTATTTTTCTATACAATATAGAGAAAATCTCTAGAGAGACTAGAAAAGAGGGTTGTACTTAAATAATTTTTTAGAGTATTTCTAGATAAAAGAAATGTGTTCTTTTGGTGCAGCTTTGAGCTCAATTATTTGTACAGAATTGATTCGGACTATACAACGATCAGTTGAGATTGTATTCTAGAGGAGTCAATTCAACAAGAATTCTATTGCATCGGTTAATTTAAGACTTTATATACCTCAAAAGATTTGAATATTTTTAAAGAGAGTAATATTTTCATATCTCAATTTAAACTGACTTTATTTTAATTTTAATTTTATTGTAATTTTTATTATATTATTATTTATTTTACCAACAAAAAGTCTGAAAAGTGTGGACTTTTAGTCTTTGGGGCCTGTTGCTAGTCTATTAAAAAAACACGTGGAGAGTTGAAGACCATAATTTTCGCTAGAGCTCCTCTATAAATTAGAGGCAAATCTACTTGTTTCCATCACAAAGTAGTAAGCGTAATAACCTCATCAGATAGTTTTTCCTAGAGAGAAGAAAGAAAAAAGAGGAAAAAAATGGGAGCATTCGGAGTGGTTATTCACAGTTTCATCATGGCGATTATAGCCATATGTCTCGTGTCAGAGGTAGCAAATGCCGCACAGGGCATTGCTATTTTCTACGGTCCCCCTTATATTCGTCAGTACGCTTACTTATATGCATCGTTTTAGCTATACATATATATAATAATTTTATTTTATTTTATTTTTTATAAATTATTGGCTTAAGAAATTACTTAAAACAGTCTTAAACATCAAATGGTGTGACTTGATAGAATAGAAGTATATATAATGAATAGTAAAATTAATGCTTTCTCTCTCTCTCTATATATATATGTAAGTGTAACATTTTATTAATTAACGTGGGAGTTTTAACAATTAAAATCCTTTTGACAGCCTCTGCATGCTATGGAAGACAAAACCTTGGTGTGATGGTAGCGGGAGCAAGTGATGCGATATGGGGGAATCGAGCAGCCTGTGGGAGAAATTACAGAATTAAATGCATCGGAGGCGCAAACTTGGCGCCACATCCTTGCAAGTCTGGTGACGTTGTGGTTAAAATTGTGGATTACTGTTCGTCACCATGCAATGGAACTATAAGTCTCTCTAGAGATGCTTTCTCCAAAATAGCTGATCTTGATGCCGGAAAAGTCAAAATTGAGTATTTTCCGTAAGATCTATCCCTATCTATCTATATCTCTCTCAGATTATATATATATATATATATATATATATATATGCCTAAAGAATGTATGTATGTAATTCATGGTTGCTTCTGCATTTTGCCATTTGCAGGGCTTGAAGTTCTCTGGCCTAGAACATGACCTCCTGACAAGGGGTTTTTGAAAAAAGTGAAATAAGCAGCTAGCTAGCTCATGGATGAAACTTCTATCTAGTCAATGCATGCCAACATGATGTAGAAATCACTGTATATGCAAGCGATATATGTTCAGTTCAGTGCTGCAATAAAGAGAGGCCTTAGTTCTTTAGAATCGATCATTATGATGAGTATTTGGTTATGCATGCGATCTTATAGAACCTGGAAAAGGAGTCAAAATTCATTTCACGAATAAAATGCGAGAATTTGGCTTGGTTTAGAAAAAAAAATTTTATTAAAACAGATATTAAAAAAAAAAAAAAAAAGTACCTATAAATCACGTTTCTCCTGAAGGCTGAAACAGAGCATCCAGCCACAAAAATATCTTTTTGAGCTGTCTTTTTTTTTACAGAAATAATTAAAGCCCCCAGTCAATAACTTGGGTCCGCCCCTGAATTATACTAGCAAATATAATGTTACGTGCTTCGGTAGATAAAATACGACACATTTTGTCTTTTTTAAATTGTTTTCAATTATTTTAAAAGTGAATAGACATGATTGTAATCCTCTCCCACATCAAGTGTGTACCAAACTAGTTGTAAGAAAACCGGCTAAGAATGTTACGCACGCACGACAAAGGAGAATTTTCGTGAAACAAACGTGAAAACCACTTGTAGCCAAGTGCTATTTATTTATGCCGAGTTTTATCATCTTCCTACTTTTAGTCTTGTCATATTTTATTTGATTTGAGTAATGTTAGATAATTATGAATTATGTAAGCATAGTGTATTTTTTTTATTTATCTATAATTTGAAAAGACAGGAGAAAGACGGAAAAAAAAGTCTACAACCCCGGAAAAGAAGCCCACGGATTTGCCATTTAGCCATGGCACATGGGTACGCATCCCTATGATCGTCGATTCCCATTTAAGGTCGGTGTCGCTCGTTAATATCTGCAATTGAAATTTCATCTCTCTTCATCGGTCTCTAAACGAAACAATCCGAGGATTCACAATGCCTTCCCATGACCAACCATCACCACCAACACCGTCAAAACCGAATCCAAAGCTCCTATCCCTCCTCCTTAAGGCCATCATCATGACCCTCCTCACCTCTCTCTTCTTCCTATTCCTCGGCCTTGCCTCCGCCACCTTGCTCCTCCTCCATGTCTCCCTCTCTTCCCACCGCCACCGCCGTTCTTCTCTCCCCTCCACCTCTTCTTCTGGGCTACCCCCCAGAGACCTCAACACCCTCCCCCACTTCAGATTAAAGCGGCACGCCAGGAAGAATGGCGCCGCTGAAGATGAAGAATGCGTGGTCTGCCTTGACTCCTTCAGGGACGGCCAGTGCTGCAGGAAACTCGCGGCTTGCGGTCACCTGTTCCACAAGCGGTGCGTGGACTCGTGGCTCGTCAAGGTCGCCGCCTGTCCGATGTGCCGAGCACATGTGCAATCAAATGCGGGAACGAAGGGTTCCATGGTGGGTTTGGAGGAGGATGAGGATAAGAAGCTTTGGGGGGATTTGGTAGGCTTGTAATTATTGTAAGTTCTTGTAACTCCGAAATTTTGTACTGGATTAGTTTTTGTTCCCTCTTTCTGTTTTCAGTTAATGTATAGTGTCAGATATAATTTGCTAGCATGTCTATCCTGACTTATATTTGCTTCGGTTCTCTTGTTTTTCTTATGATGGGTTTTGTTTGGTTGCCGAGCAACGTAAATTGAGATTATAAAGTTACATTCTTGTTGCAATTTACCAGTTCAGATATAAAACTATGTCCAAATGCGTTTGTCCCATCTAATTGTCTTGCTGGATATAATTTGAAAGGATGAATGGAGGGGAAAAGTAGAGGGCTAATACTGGTGAATCGCACTTCTTCAGGCCATATATCCCTGAAGTCATTGCTCTTATGGAAGTTGGAAAAAAATATTGGGTTGTCTACACTGGAGCCTGTGTAAAGCCAAGAAGGCTCTAGAATGAGAATATTCTAACAATAAAATCTGATGTGTACCAATCATATTTGTAATTGTTTGTTTTGGGAAAGTCTATAAATATAGACTCTGATTGTATTGAGGCAGTACGTAGAAATGAGATAACTAATAAAATGAGAGAAATCTTCTTTTAAGCATTCTGTCAAACACTTGTCATGCATTTCTTACTCTTTCTCAAACATGGTATCCAGAGTTTGGTAAAGGCTCACGCCTACATCTCATCTCCTTCTTCTTAACATTTTTCTTTTTTTCATCATCCTCATGGGGTCTCCTGAGCCATCATCCGATAACACTGAGTCCATCCCTTCCCCCTCCCCTTGTCACCCCTCCATTGTTACCGCTGCTACGCATTCGGTCACTATTAAGCTTTCCATAGATAATTTTCTGCTATGGAAGGCCCAGATAGTTCCCTTTCTTAAGGGACATCAACTTTTCAACTATGTCAATGGAACTGTTCCTCCACCCCCCATCACTGTTAATGGTTCTCCCAATCCCGAGTACAAGCGTTGGGTTCTTCAGGACCAGCTCCTCATCTTTGTTCTCAACTCATCTCTAACAGATATTGTACTAGCCCAAGTCCTTGAGTGTGCCACGTCCTCTGAAATCTGGTCTACCCTCCACAATCTATATGCTGCCTGTTCCTATGCTCATATAATTCAAACACAATTTCAACTGACTACCTTGAAAAGGGGTCCAAAGTCTATTACCAAATACTTTCATAAGGCCAAGAATCTTTCTACTACCTTGAGTGCAGCGGGTCAACCACTTTCTCCTTCTCAGTTTTCTGTGTTTCTTCTTGCTGGGCTAGGTATCGAATATGAATCGGTGATTACTTCCATCACAACCCGACTTGAGCCTTTGTCATCACACCAAATATATAGCTATCTTTTGAATTATGAGTCACATCTGGCACACCAGACTACATCTCTTCTCTCTGGTTCCTCTATTAATGGCTCCTCTATTATAGCTAATGCTACCACTCGACCACCCACAACCTCTACTTATCATAGAGGCCGAAACAATTTCTGTTGTGGGGGTCGACGTATGCATGGATTTGGCCGTGGCCTTCATACTACCCCACGACCAAATTTCTTTACCTCTTGTTCTGAGAATTGTCCCACTTGTCAAGCGTGTAACAAGTCTGGCCACATGATGTGGCCTCTTTCTTGTTATCATCGATTCACTCATACATATCTGCCATCTCCTCCTCTGTCTCTTCAAGCAAATTATTCCTCACTCCCCAATTATGTTTCTACTTCGCCTCAATGGTTCCCCGACACTGCGGCCACTAATCATTTTACATCTGACTTTGCTAATCTGAATGTAGATTCTACGCCATATCATGGCCATGAACAAGTTAGCATCGGCGACGGTTCCACCCTCCCTATACAGAACATTGGCACTGCTCACCTTCACTCCTCTTGTGGCAATTACATTCTTACTAAACTGTTACATGTCCCTTTAATTACCAAAAATTTGCTTTCTGTTTGTCAATTTTATCTTGATAATTCAGTATTTTTTGAGTTTCACTATTCGTGTTTCCTTGTGAAGGATTTACAAACCCGGGAGGTGCTTCTTCAGGGACCCGTTAAGGATTGCCTTTATATTCTTCCGCTGGCTTCTGCAAATTCCTCTGTGTCATCTCCACAAGCATTTCTTGGTGAACATAGCTACGTTCCACTCTGGCACGCTAGACTTGGTCATCCATCTCCTCGGATCACATCCTTTACACTCCACTAATTTCAGCTTCCAATTTTCAATAAAAATGCCTCTCACACGTGTTGCCTGCTGCCAAGCTAAAGCTCACGCACTCCCTCATCCATCCTCTCCATCTCGATCCCACAAGTCTTTTCAATTGCTTTTTCTTGATGTTTGGGGTCTGGCACTTGTTATCTACTAATAGTTGTCCTTTTTTTTTCATTTTAGATGATTACTGTAAATATATATGGATTTTTCCACTTCAGTCTAAATCAAATGTGTCTACAATTTTTCTTGCATTTTTACAATATATTAGCAATAATTTTTCAACTAATTTGATTTCAGTCCAGTCTGACGGGGGGGGGGAATTTCGGCCCCTTCACTCTTTACTTAAATCTTGTGGCATTTCGCATCGTCTCACGTGTCCATACTCGCATGCCCAAAATGGGTCTGTTGAAAGATGCCATCGACATATTGTAGAAACAAAGCTAACTCTTCTTGCACACGTGTCTGTACCACACAAATACTGGTCTAAGGCCTTCCAAACAGCAGTATTTTTAATAAACCGAATGCCCACTGTTGTTCTCAGTCACAAATCACATTTCCAAATTCTTTTTAATCAATCTCCTGATTACAATTTTTTAAAAGTTTTTGGAACCACTTGTTGGCCTAATCTAAGGCCTTTCAATAAGCATAAAATGGATCAAAGGTCCCAGCCCTGTGTTTTCATGGGCTATAGCCCAGATCACAAAGGCTACTTGTGTCTTCATCTCCCTACGGGCCGCACTTACATCTTAAGAGATGTACATTTTGATGAGCAAAGCTTTCCCTTTGCTACTCAGCCCACTAAACAACACAATCAGCCCCTGTCCATCACACAATTTGGACTCCCTCTCATCTCAACTCTGAGCCCACTTACTTCTCAGCCCACTTATCCGCCCGAGCCCCCCTCTCCTCACACTCCCTCTATATCTCACTCGGGCCTGTTACTTCCTCAGCCCATCGCCCCATCTATTCCCAACTCAAATCCATTGTCCCCACTTAGCCCATCCCATTTTTGCAGCCCCTTGACAACATTGAACCCCAGCCCCTTAGAATCTCCCTCGCCACGTCCCTCTTCTTCATAGATATCGTCGAACCCTAGTCCTCCTGCCACTCCTTCTCCTTCATCACTACCACTTTCACCGCCTAAATCCCATCATCCGATGGTAACGCGTGCGAAAAACAATATCAATTGCCCTCATATTCGAACAGATGGAACTCTCCCTTTGCCTATTAAACCTTCACTGTCA
The DNA here is from genome assembly GCF_004785595.1 of Juglans microcarpa x Juglans regia. Lineage (NCBI taxonomy): Eukaryota > Viridiplantae > Streptophyta > Magnoliopsida > Fagales > Juglandaceae > Juglans > Juglans microcarpa x Juglans regia. The sequence continues at coordinate 4,018,192 of NC_054601.1, read as the reverse complement.
ACCACCATCTCTTCCTCCATCGTTCCCAAAGAACCATCCTCCCACTCAGAAGCTTCTAAGTTTCCTTAGTGGAGAGCTGCTATGGTTCAAGAATTTCAAGCCCTCTTACAAAATAAGACATGGGACTTAGTTCCAGTGTCGCCTTCCTACAATGTTCTTGGTGCTAAATGGGTTCTCAAGTCGAAACGCAGGGCTAATGGGTCCCTTGAGTGCCGCAGGGCCCGCCTTGTGGCCAAGAGGTTCCATCAACAACCTGGTCTTGACTATAATGAGACATTCGATCCCGTTGTCAAACTCGTCACTATATGTTTACTCCTCTCACTTGTTGTGTCTTGCAGATGGCCTTTGCACTAGTTGGACGTTCAAAATGCTTTCCTTCATGGGGACCTCGAGGATGATGTCTACATGCAGCAGCCTTCAGGGTTTGTCAATCCCGATCTACCTCAACATGCTTGTAAGTTGAGAAAATCAATTTATGGTTTGAAACAAGCCCCTAGGGCTTGGTTCTCTAAGCTAATCGATCCGTTGTTGTCTCTTGGCTTTCGTGGATCAGTTTCTGATACATCTTTGTTTATTCTTCAGCAAAATTCCAATTTCATCTATGTTTTAATATATGTCGATGACATTATTGTTACGGGTTCCAGTTTTGCATTAATATCTGATTTTATTTCAGCATTAAGCTCTTATTTTCCTGTCAAAGATCTTGGTTTTTTACATTACTTTCTAGGCATCGAAGTTAGTAGAAATTCATCTGGATTGTATTTGTCACAGTCTAAATATATCTCTGACCTGCTGCATCGCACAAACATGCAACATTCTAAACTTGTTTCTACACCATTATCATCATCTGAGAAAAGCACTGCCCGAAATGGACCATCCTTTGAAGATCCCCAACTTTACCATAGTATCGTTGGGAGTCTTCAGTATCTTTTATTTACCGGACCAGATATCTCCTTTGCTGTTAATAAGGTCTGTCAGTTCATGCATTATCCTAGACTGCCCCACTGTCAAGCCGTCAAACGCATTCTCCGCTATCTTAATCTTGCCAAACACTTTGGTCTTCGTTTTGCATCCTCCTCATCATACAAACTGGCAGTCTTCTCTGATGTTGACTGGGCAGGTTGCCTGGATGACCGTAGATCTACGGACGGATTTTGCATTTACTTTGGTTCGCATCTGATATCTTGGGGTTCAAAAAAACAACAATAGCTCGGTCTTCTACTGAAGCCGAGTATAAGGCAGTGGCCAATACCACGTGTGAGTTTCTCTGGTTGCAATCTCTTTTAAAAGAGCTTGGCATTGTTCTCACTGATCCACCAACTCTTTGGTGTGATAACTTCGGGGCTACTTATCACTCAAATCATGTTTTACACTCACGCACTAAACATGTTGAACTAGATTACCATTTTGTTCGTGAACATGTAGCAGCCAAAACTCTTCAAGTTTTGTTTATCTACAAAGGACCAGCTAGTTGATATTTTTACGAAGGCCTTGTCTTCAGCACGCTTCTCACAATTACGGTCAAGCCTCACAATTGGACCTGTGCTGCTTGACTCGATGGGGGATATTAAGGCAGTTACAACTGCTGCCTCAGAAGAAGAATCCTCCTCTGGACAACATGCAGCTGGTGTGCGTGCAATTGAGGGAATCTCCAGCAAAGCCAAGAAGGCTCTAGAATGAGAATATTCTAACAATAAAATCTGATGTGTACCAATCATTTGTAATTGTTTGTTTTGGAAAAAAGTCTATAAATATAGACTCTGAATGTATTGAGGCAGTTCGTAGAAATGAGATAATTATTCAAATGAGAGAAATCTTCGTTTAAGCATTGTGTCAAACAATTGCCATGCATTGCATTTCTTACTCTTTCTCAAACAGGAAAGCACGAGGAAAAGAAATAGGTGAAAGCAAAGTGCTGTATTGGTTAGCAAATCGAGTTCCTTTCTTCAGCAAGTTACAACTTTTCTTTCGATGCCTCGTTCTTTCCAAGATTCATAGGGAGGGCGAATGGTTCAATCTTTGCATTGTTTTTTACTGCGTTGTGCCCTGTTGTTTCAATCTTTTTATGATCTCTGTTCAAGTATTTTTATTTTATATTGCTGCACTTCAAGCTGTGTATAGTTCACTATACATATTTCCTTTATTATCTCGTAGAATGTGGACCAAACAAGATTAATCATTTAACACCGACACCTTTTAACACTGTACCTAAAAGCCCCAAGCAAACATTATGAAAGGAAACTGGCTTCGACAAGTTAATATATATGTCTTTTGTAGGGACCTGGTGCGAGTTTCTTGAGGGCTTATGAGAAAGGGATTGGTTTGAGTCTTCTTTTCGTGTAAAATATCTAGTTGCTACTACAATCCTCCCTTGCATAGAAACTCGAGGTGATGGTTTTTGGTGTGGATAATTTGCTAGAAAGTAGGAAATATAACTTGATAACTTGAGAAGTTTGAATAAAAATATTATAAAGTTAATATAATTTTTGTTTTGAATTTTATAGAATTTGTATTGATTTTTGTGTTTAGATAATGATTAAATTAAAAAATTTTAAATTTAAAGTTAAAAAATATTTTGTGTTTTAATGATATTTGAGAATGAATTATGAGAAGTTTTAATAATTTTTTTGTCCATCTAAGCATGTCCTTATTAAGTGTTAATGATTGGAAATGCTACCGGCTGTATAACGAAAGAAAATGAATTTGAAGGGGTTACTTATTATTTTCTTAACATGATGCATCAAAACCATTTCCGACGAAATTAAGGAAAATTATGTTTTTTAATCTGTAACCTAAAAAAACTACTCCGCAAAGTTGCTCCAACTCTCGCCCTAAAATATTTTCTCCTCTCCCTAAAACGAAAGAGAATCCCCCCGTACATGGAGTAGCAGGCTTCTCCATTCTCCTCTAATATCCCATTATTGCAGGTAAATCCGTGGGTTTTTTCTTTATATATATATATATATATATATATATGAGAAATTGTATTTGTAATTTTGAGTAGGTGATTGTGTGTACAGTCTCATTAATGAATAAGGATAAAAAAAGAAAAAAATATTATTTAAAAAATGATATTATTGTAATTTTAAATTTTTTTTAAACATCACTATATAAACTTGCATGAACAGTTTCTATTTGAAAATTGTATATAGACCAACTCTTTTTTTATTCCTTTCCTTTTTTGTTGGAAATGTTATGATCTACTAACTTTCAGCCATCCAAAATCTATACACCCCACTTTACTAAACTCTGCAACTGTAGATCTAAAATAAGACACTAAGATCGTTGCCAAGATCCTTTGGATCAATTGGCAGCATCTTGGTTTCTCACTAAGAGAACTAAGGGTCAAATTTTCCCTCCCTACGTGTAAAAAAGAAAAAAGACACTAAAATCGTTGCCATCAAACTAGCATGTGAGGCTCTGAACTACCTACTAATTTCCTTTCGTAGATGCCATTAGAGGTGTAATCGATTCAGTCTGGAGTTCATCATTTTTGTCAGATTGGACTGATAGTTAACAGTTCGGTTGGTCCATTCGGTTCGATTCAATCCATGAATTTTTTTTTCCTTTTTTGACAAAAAAATTAATTTAACAAATTAATTAAATTAAAATTAAGCGATCTCTTTAATATTTTATATATAATTAAGGAATATTAAATAATTTTATTGTATATATGGTCATTAGCGATCTCTTAGATAAAAATTACATAATTAATTTATACAGTTACTATATAAAATAATATATTATATATAATATTTAAAAATATATATATTCGGTCGGTCATAATCTAGTTCAAAAAAAAAATCACATTTCAAAACAGACCAATAAGACTTAGATCCTGTCCGGACCAAACCATTCAATTCGGTCGATTTTTTTGGATCCGAACCTCTAGTCTCGCAATGCAGTAACGTCGGGTTCTTTAAAATCGATTACGCTCCATCTCATCGCATGGGACCACGCGCAAACACCGGTGTGCACATCCCTTTGATGCTTACCAAAGCTATGTCCAAAAACATGAGTCTGGATCTTTAGTCAATTACCTAATTTTTATCGATATTTTTTTTAACACAGTAATCATTATGATGATATTTTACTTGAGATAGCTAACTATCTCCTCTGTTGTCTATTCATTTTAAAGCTCGTGGAAAAACAAAAAACAAAAGTAGTGTGAAATATCGATAATTGTTAGAAAAGTCCGAAATAGGTGTAACTATTAATCAGACACGTCCTAAGGGTTTTTTTTTTTTTTTTTTTTTTTTTATAAAATAAATTCTACAAAAATTCACCTTTGCTCCCTCCTAAAAAAATGAGATTTCTAGTTTCTAACCAATCCAATAAAAAGTATTTTTCGAATAATACTATATACAAACTCTAAATTTGTAAAAGAATAATGTTATTATGTCGCCTCATTTTATCATCTCATTTTGATCGCTCATATATTTAATTTTTTTCTTGTACTTAATGATTAAAAAAATAATTATGAGTTAATTGGTGTATTTTTATTTTTTAAAAATATTTAAACATATTAAAAAATGTAAATAAAAAATAAAATTTATACTAGTAAGCATGTCAAACTGTTAAAGTTGGACGGCACACTAAAACTATCATTTGTAAAATGTTAAGCCTCACTAACAAAAAATAGTTTATTTCACACTTTTATAAGATGAAGTCTTCTATTTTACAAAGAATTTATTTATTTAGAGTTTAAATCATTTCTAAAAAAATCTTTTTTTCTTTATTTGCCCCGAAAAAAAAAAAGACCTCTTTGTTTGTTTGTTTTTAGTTACTGACATATGAACTAAATACTTACAAATGCAAAAAAACATGGACCAAAAATATTAAACGCTGCGGATAGAAAACAAGGAACACGTAAGGTAGTCTTCTAGAGTCTGGACTGTAGATGGCTTCCTCATCTCTGCCACTCATCAATGGAGGCATCATTTTCTCCTCTCAATACTCATCCCTTTCCAAACACTACCACTCCGCAACTCCCCTCAAGTAAGTTCAATACTCACGCACCCAATTCTCAACCTTGCTCTCGTGCCTGTATTTCTTTTAAGATTTTCTTTAATCCTCGTTTGGTTCCTGAGGCTGAGTTGTATATAGAAAATAATTTGTTTTTTGTTTTTTATAATATATTTCACAGTTTAAGTCCTCAATCTCGGATACCCACCTCTTCCGTTACTTTATTAATTGGTTTCTTGAAATTTTCTCTACTCCAGATGTGTAGTCGCTGAGCAAATTGCTGATATGAATATGTACTTGTTCTTCAAAACATTTGACCCTGAATTTCATCTTCCCCTCTTCTTACATACACTAATGAATGGATTGCTCTGCTTATTTCTTGGATTTTCTTTTTCTTTTGATTTCTAGGGAAACTACTGAAATAATCGTAATCTTGAAGAGATATCTATCCGTAATCTGTCATATCCATTTCTCCATTTTCTCTAATACGTGGATGGTTTACATTGTTCCAATTTTCAGATTTTCTTTGGCCTTCTTTTGTTCGCTGAGAAAAATAATGGAAATAAAAGAAAAATGAGTAGTTTTTATTCTTGCCATGTGCGTTGCTTTGATTTCGACTGTTGGAAGACCTATACTCTTGCACTGACCTTTACTTATAAATCACTTAAATCTTTATAAAAAATTAAAAATGAGCTTAGGGCGGTGGAATTCACAAAATGGTTGAGCCATTCATTGTGAATATGGTCAAATGGTATGCATCCACCTTTGGAAAGGAATCTGGCCCTAAAACTCCAATGAGCTTTATAAGTTCATATTTTACCATCTCAACTTAGTGAGATAGAGCCTGGAATTTCCTTACCCTTTTGATTTTTTGATTTCCTAATATTCTTAAGTTTCTATTCTTCTTAGGCGGGGATTGAGAAGAGACCAAGACACCAGCATGGTCATTAACAGAACCAGAGGACAAGCATTTCAAATCTTGGCTAATCCCAATGTACGCTTTAATCCAAGGCTCCCCCATGTCTAATGCAGATATATTTGGTTTAAATATTATCGAAGGTTTTTTAGGTATGTCATTGATAATATAATTAGTGCCTTGTGGGAGCAAAATGTTTTGACTCTGCTTGTGTGTTATATGGTTCAGTTTAACTGTTTGATTTATATAGTATAATGAGTTTATGTAATCTACCTTTTGCAGTGGTGGTAGCATTTTTGTTTTTCTTCCTTTTTTCCCCACTTCAATACATTCCAGTTCTTTCTCCTGTCTGAAATTGGTTCAAATTCCCATTAGAGGCAAACATGGCCGTCAATAAATTGACTTCTTTATTGTTTCCTGATCATGGTTCCATACGAGAACCAGATTGGCATACTTCTGTTCAAATTTGCCCACACTTTGATCTTTTGAAAGGAATTTTGTTACATTCTTAGCCACTAAGATTCAATGAAGTTGCAATTCGCAGATTTTCTATTATTTTTCCTTTTCTTTTTTATTCTTTATTTTCCTTTATCTTCTATGTTGCTTGAGTGAATTGTACAGTACATGAAGAAAACTTTTTTTTTTTTTTTAAATTGAATTTCCATTTGTGCAAATTAATAAACTGGCAGCCGTACCAATAAGATTAACTTCTGCTTCTTGTCCATTATGGGCTGTACCTAACCAAAATAAATAAGCGTACAGGTGTCTTCAGGGAAACGAGGCTCGGTTAAAGAAGTGATCATGGTTGATCCTTTGGAAGCCAAGCGGTTGGCTGCCAAACAAATGCAAGAAATTAAAGCAAAACAGAAATTCAAGGTGAAGGAAACTCCATGTTTGGTGCAGATAATGACTATGAATTGACTTGTCTAGCGAACTCTGGAAGTTATTTTCAGAGCATGATTTTTGCTTTCATGGGTTATATTCTATATTAGATGTTTTATTCTTGAAGGAAAGCTTAAATTTTCATTATAAGAAAAGAGGAGCAAGTTTTCTGTTTGCTCCCAAATGCAAGATGGACTGCATCAGTCAACGATGCAGAAGAAGTCCTCATACTTCAAGTTACTTATCAGTCTGGCTGGTTGTGTTTACAGAAGAGATGTGAAATTGAAGCAATTAACGGAGCTTGGGCAATGATTGGTCTTACAGCAGGTTTGGTAATTGAAGGTCAGACTGGAAAAAGTATTTTGGCTCAGGTAAACTTACTTTAGCTCCATGTATGCTCACATGTATGTGGTTCATTCTCTCACACACTTTGACAATAATTTGAATTTGGTTAATTGATAGCCTTCGATTGACTGGTATTTGGAGTTACTGCATATATGATTGACCGTTTTCACGTTCAGTTGGCAGGATACTGGAGCATTGTTGTCAGTTTTTTTTGTGCAGTAATTGTAAAGTTTGAGAAATTGCAGATTTTTTCTCAAATAATTCTTTAAAACTGATGCTGTGAGCCTGTGAGTTCTTTCCAATGATGTTTCTTCTGTCCACAATTCTTATACCATTTTATTTGATTTGCTACTCATTACATTGTAAAAATTCTTCCTGCTGGCACTCTGTAATCAGATTCTAACATGCCAAAATAATGTCCTAAATCTTACCACTCTGTTAGAGCCCCATTGATCTTATGTGAAAATGACATGTTTTTGTGAAAGTTCTGGTTTTTAAGTCGTACTTGTTAATTACAATAGCACCCATCATGATTTAACGTTCAGGTTAGAGTGAATTCTTTTTATCAATTTTCACATTCGGGATAGATGTTCACTATTGTAGTTTCTGGAGCCAAGATACACATTTACATGTCCATTTCATGGAACAGAAAATGAAAATCCTGTACACAATTATCTTATAAAAATATTGATATATTTTGAAGTTATTTGAATTTCATTTTATTTTGATGAGTTTGAATTTAAAAAGTAATGATATTTTAAGAGTGAGTTGTATAAATATTGTGTGGTGGTTGTATACAATATACATACCATTTCTCTTGAAAAATGACAGAATTACAATTGTTTTATAATTCTATTTTAAATGTAAGAAATTTTAATAAAATAAAACTGTAAAAATCCAAAAATGTCAATGTTATAAACAAGTTGCTTGTATTCTGGTTGTGCAATTACAGTTTGGTGGGGGAGCTGTTACTTTCAATAACTCATGATTTATTAGATAAAATTAGGAGTTAAAGGCTTCGTGATATGCATCTTGCAGGGATCTGAATCATAAACTCACAATTTTGCTATGAAAAAATCTATTTATAAACCTTATTTTTTACATACCCAACACACTGTTGATGTACAAGTTTTCCACATCAACAATATTAAAAAATGATTGGTGTTTGTATTTTTTTTTATTTTTAAGTTATAACGAGTCTCACTATAAGTGGTGCGTTAATACATCAACTTACGTCTTGTAAAACTCTTTTATCAATATAAAATACTTTAGCCGCAAAGAAATTTTAAAAAGTAAACTTACAAATTGATTAGGTTTAATTTGTTACATTAGAACACTAATAGTAGACTCAATTTAGCCAAATTCTGGCTAAGATTTAGCTAGGTTGCACAATAATCTACTATAGACTTAACAAATGAATATTAATTTTAACTTTCATTATTTTCACTGGCCAGTCTCTCTTGCTGGTCAAATATTATTTTATCATAAAAAATTCATCTTTATGAACTCCTAAAAAATTATTATTCTTAATAAAAAATTCATCCGGCCGGTTCATTTCTTCTCCGTCGAGTTCTCCGATGTGAGCATGTCAGGATGCATTTCTGTAAGCACTGTATGAAATCCTAGTACCACTGCAGAGAGCGTTTGTGAGCTTCAACTTTTCTTTTATACAATGGATGAGAATTTAAACAGAATTAAATATTACAAAAGAAGACCATAAACTATCAAAACAAATATTTGAGAGTGTTAGAATTAAAATAAATAAAAATATCAAAATTAATATTTTTAGATTTGTTGAGTCTATTATTTAGTGTTATTGAAAAGTTACTAATTAAATTTATTAAAGTAAATTCTCTAGTAAATTTTTGGTCAAACTTTGTTGATTCTATACTAATGTTAGTAAATTTATTTTTATTGTAAAGTATATTTAATATATCATATAAATATTTGGAAATATCTTTATGAGTTTATGAGTATAGTTATAACTTATGTCAGTTTAGTTATTGTAAGTTTTTTAGTTTATTGACTGTAGTATTTATTTTTTTTTTTTTTTTGCAATATCTGACAATTGTCCTTTGAGCTGAACCATGAATCGTTCACGTTCCCAACAAGTCTTGCACCTATAGTGAGTTAAATTATGAAAAAATCTGCGCAATTTTTTATTATTCATATAATCTCCGCACATTATATTTTTTTATTTTTTATTATTATTTTTTTATCAAATATTTAATATATAAATAATGAATAGAAGAATTGAATTAATTTAAAAAGAATAAATTTAAAAAAATATGATGTATGAAAATTAGAGAGATTACGTAGGATTGCTCTTAAATTATTGACCCTCCGCATTAAAGGATAAAATAAAGAAAGAAATAGAAGGTGATAAAAGTACGCAACCCGAGAATGTTATCCATTTCACAAACACAAACAGTGGTGTTGTATTATTTGGAAAATAACTCAAAGCAGTGGATGAAAGTCGAACATCAGATGTTGACAAAGATGGCAAATTGGATCTTCCAGTCCGGTTGCATTTATCTCTTTCTATGTCAAGTAAAATGAGACAATTTTTGTTTTTTTTAATATTATACGTCACACTCTTCATTCATTTCTATTTTATTATATAAAATATAGTATTTTATTTTATCATTATTAGATCAACATTTTTTTTTAAGTAAAAATTTTTAAAATTGACAAATAATGTCACCTTATTACAATAAGATAAAAATAAGATGAGAAGGTAATATGAAACACCAATCTCATAACTTTAGTACTTTGTCCTCAATTGATTTCTTAATAAGCAAAGAGCTAAGTGGTAAAAATGTGAGATGCTCTAATTGGTCCGGTGATGAGACATACATACTATACGGTCATGATTGTATCATTGGAAGCCTACAAGTGAAAAACTCTAACTTCATAACTTTGTCACTTTGCTCAAATTGATTTTCTACTAAGCAAAACAAAATGGTAAAAATAAGACGTGTTCCGATTGGCTCTGCGATGGGACATACATACCATATAGTCATAATTATATCATTGGAAGCTTGCGAGTAAAAAACTTCAACCTCACAACTTTGACACTTTGCCCTAAATTGATTTCCTAATAAAAAAGTGTTAAGTGATAAAAATGTGAGGTGCTCTGAATGACCCGGCAAAGAGGCATACGAACATTTCATGAGATAATTATCTCGACCTAGTGTAAATGTGTCAATGATAGAGTCATGTTACAACCTATTCGTAGTTATCTTCACAACAATTTCAAAATTCTCAAATCTTTCCTACTAGTTTTACAGATAACAACACGAGTTCAAGCATTATTCGGATAATAGATCTATGTTAAACTCATATATATATATATATGTTTCTGAGCTCAAACTTGTAATTATTTATTTATATGTCTGGCTATTGTTGTTTAAGATAAATCAATTTATCATAATTTTTACCATAATTTTCTTAACATTTCTTAATGCAACCTTAAATAATAGACTGATAAGTAAAATATAATAAAATAGTCTCCAAGTCTTCACGGCCTGCTGGCAATACAGGTGCATTGTCAAGATGTCACAAAATTCAAACCGGGTGTAAACTGTGGTTCAGACCATGGAGTGGTTTGGATAGTAGATATAGTTTAGATAATTTGTAAATAATAGAATAAAAGTTAAATTATTTATTATATTTTGTGTAAAAATTTGAAAATATTTTTTTGAAATTTAAAGGATTTGAATTGTTTATTATATTTTGTGTAAAAATTTTAAAAAATTATAATAATAAGATGAAATGAGTTGAAGTAGATTTTAAATGTAAATTAAACCATAATCAACCATTGGTGGAACCGGTCCAATTAGACTTGTCAGAGGTCAATATTTATGTCTACGTTAGTATGTTAGGTTTGCTTTCAAGTCGGATCTTTACATTCAGATCACGTTCCCATTTCGTCCAAGTAAACACCTCGTGAACATTGCGATACCCTGCAAAATCCCATCTTGCTACCTTTACCTTTCGCTCGCCTCCACCTACATCCCACGCTACTCTCCTACTCATTGAACTCTGATTTGGTCTCAAAGAGAGTTGAGTTCTCGAGGGCTTGGAGTAGGGTGTGAAAGCAGGGGTACGCTAGGAGGATCGGATTTCACCTCTGTCCTCCCTCCTCTTTGGTATGAAACTGAAGAAGGAAAAGCTTGTCAGGTAAGCGTCTATTCTTCATGTTCTCTTCTAGGTTTTGCTTGGTTCTTGGAATATAGTTTCTGGGGAAGCCTGTTTTGCTCTTTATGCTTTGTTTGGTTGGTGAAACTAAACTTCTATTGAACTAGAGCCATGCTACTCTATGGCTTAAATGAGCTCGGATTTTGGATACTCTATGGCCTGAACAAGCACAAAGCAAGCCATTCTTTAAAAGAAAGGAAAACGAGTATTTTATATAAGAAAAGAAAAAAAATTGCCTACTACTTGGATGTTCTTTCTTTGTACAGAAATCAGGATCTTAGATTCCTAGAAGCTCGAATCCTACAATCCTACCCAGCCCGTCCTTAATGCATAATTTTAGCTGATGGGCATAAATGTGGCAGGTTTTTAGTTGTTCGAAAGAAAAATATCAGATTCTCTGAAAACAAAATCACGGATCTTTCATTTCTTCAAATGGTCCGTCCGATTGATGAGACATATGTTACAAGAATGTGTGAATCTTCATTGTTTGAAACCCAAGAAAACTTGAACTCCACTTTCACTTCTGTTTTTCTCCAATTCTCTTGGAAACCTAGTAGAGGGTTTACTAGAGCATGCCTTCTGGGAGGAATTTTTTATGTTTATTAAGTTCCTTTACATGAAATTTTTTATTTTTCTGCACATCAAATTACGCTTTTTAGAATATTCTTTTTAGTTGAAACTCTGGTTTTGGAAATTATGACAATTTTGTTTCCCATAAAATGTTGTAGGTTTTATTCTGATAGCAAAAAACAAAAAGAGTCTCCATGGGGAAGAACTGAACCATCACAGCTAGAAAGGTCTTCATCTGCATATAAGGTTCCACCATCTTTGCCAAAATCTGATAATGGACTAGTTGGGGGCAGAAATAGATTCACTGAAAATCTCAGAACTGGAAAGTCTAAGGTGTTTCCAGAGGACCATGAGCCTTGGCGCAAGAGAATACTTGACCCCGGTAGTGAGATTGTGTTGCAATGGAACCGGGTTTTCATTGTTTTTTGCTTGGTGGCACTTTTTGTTGACCCATTGTACTTTTACTTGCCCACGCTGGGAGGAAATGCTGACTCTTCATGTGTAAAGACAGACTTGAATTTGCGAATTGTTGTGACCTTTTTCCGGACAATTGCAGATATATTCTATTTGTTGCATGTGATTATAAAATTCCGGACTGCTTATGTTGCACCTAGCTCTCGGGTGTTCGGCAGGGGTGAACTTGTCATGGATCCGAAGAAGATTGCGCAGAGGTATATTCGATCTGACTTCTTGATAGATCTCATTGCCACACTGCCCCTTCCTCAGGTATTTTGTTGCAAGTGTTATTCACCCTTCTATGCATGATAGATCTTCCTGCAAATATACCTCACTTTTGAGTTTTCTTTTTGTTAAAATATAATTTAAATTTGAAGCAAAGAGACACTATCTAATGATGACAACTCATCAAGAGAACTTGGATTTTGGTTTATACTAGGTCCACTGTTTCATTAATTAGATAGGCAAAATAATGTAAATATCCTTTTTGCAATTCTCCAATTACTTAAGCTATTGGTCTATACTTAGATATCACGATAGGGAAGCCCAAGTAGTACGGTACCCATAATTAAGCATACACCTTACTAATGTGGGATTCCTTGAGAATTAGATTGAATTGTGACTTAATTTCACTGTTTCTGTGTCCAACAATATGTTGTGGAAACCTTTCTGATCTATACTTGCTGAAGGGTAGTGGGTAAGGGCTGTCCTCTTGGTTCCCATAGTGCCATCATGCCCATGCGTGTGATCTTTGGGGTAATTTAACTCTTGTTAAATTGAGGAGTTATAGTGTCATGGATTAATTTGGCTCTTGTTAGATTGAGGAGTTACCATAGCGTAACTGATAGTTTATCCCTTTTAAGATTCAGGATTCAATAAAAATAGATTTAAGCGGTTGTTTATGTGTGTGGTCAAGGTATATTTATTCCCCCTTTTTTATGCTTCTGGAGCCCCCTGTACCATATAAAGTAATATATTTATTACTACCACACCTGTGGGAGCTTTTGGCTAAATTTTTTTTTTTTTTTTTGATAGGTAATCAAAGATAATATATTCATAGAAATAGGCGAAACCCAGGTACACAGAAAGTATACATGAAAACATGCCTAGCTATAGGATACAATAGAAAGAAGAAGATCATGGACACTACGTCCGTTACAAACTATAGCCCCAGCCCATAGAAACAATGTCTTAAAAAAGAAAACTTTAAGCTTGTCCCTTGTTCTCTCTTGATCATCAAAACATCTAGCATTTCTCTCTCTCCAAATGCACTAACACATGCATATTGGTACCAATCTCCAAATTGCCGCTACCTGAGAATCTCCATGTAGTCCTGTCCAGCTTGCGAGAAAATCCACCAATCTCCAAGGCATAATCCAAGACAATCCGACTCTTGAGAAGAAATCATCCCGTATAGCCTTAGCCACCTCGCAGTGTAAAAGCAGATGATCAACCGTCTCCCCATGCTTCTTACACATACAACACCAATCTAGGACAATGATCCGTCATTTCCTCAGATTATCTATAGTGAGAATCTTGTTCAAAGACGCAGTCCAGACAAAGAAAGCTGCTTTTGAAGGAGCTTTCGTCTTCCATATGCTCTTCCACGGGAACATGAACAAACCGGAGTTCGTGAGCTTTTGATATAAAGAACTGACCGAGAAGATACCTTTCTTAGTATGATTCCAATGCAACTTGTCTCCCGAGCCCCCTGGAATACTTGCGGAATATAAAGCCGCAAAGAACTCCGTAATAGACTCCAACTCTCAATCATGGGCTGTCCTAATGAGGTCAATATTCCATTGAGGGGTACCATTTACTATAGAATGAAGATCGGCAATTGAAGCCTCATTTACTCTTGCAAGTGCAAAGATGGCAGGGAAGGTATCTCGTAGACAATGATTACCACACAATATATCAAACCAAAAGCGAATACGCGAACCATCACCTACAACAAAATGTTCATGTTCTCGAAAGGTCCCCCAAATGCTCCTAATGTATTTCCACAAACCCACTCCATAAGTGTCTCGTACCTCATTCGAGCACCATCCTTCCCAAGCTTCCCCAAACTGAGAGTCTATAACCGACCTCCAAAAGGCTTCCCTTTCATTTTGGTACCTCCACAACCACTTACCCAAAAGAGCTTGATTGAATTTCAGCAAGTGGCGAATCCCCAAACCTCCCCCAGATATTAGGGTACAAGTTGTAGACCAATTAACCAGGTGGAATTTGAACTCTTCCCCCAATCCACTCCATAAGAAATCCCTTTGGAGCTTCTTAATACGGTTAGCCACCTTTGTGGGAAGTGGGAACAAAGACAAGAAATAGGTGGGTAAGTTCGAAAGAGTGCTTTTAATCAAAGTCAACCTACTACCTTTCGACAAGTAAAGCCTCTTCCAAGCAGCCAATCTGCGCTCTACCCTTTCGACTACATCATTCCAAATCCTTTCAGATTTAAAAGAAGCACCCAACAGTAAGCCAAGATACTTCATAGGAAGCGAAGATATCTTGCATCCCAAAGTAGTAGCAAAAATCTCCACATCGGAGGCGGCCCCCATAGGCACTATTTCCGACTTAGCGAGGTTAATACTCAACCCTGACACGACAGCAAAACAAAGAAGTAGCGCCCTCAAGTCTTGGACTTGACCGATGTGTGCACCACTAAAAATAAGCGTGTCATCTGCAAATAACAGGTGAGAAATGTTAAGATCGCCATTCCCAACCGAAAAACCATGGAGTAACCCACCATCCACCAGCCCCTCAATCATCTTGCTGAGAGCTTCCATGACAAATAAGAAAAGTAGAGGAGAGAGCGGATCTCCATGTCTCAGTCCACGAGAGGAGTTGAAGAAACCCACTGGAGAGCCATTTACCAAGATAGAGATACAAAATTCTATTCATTTTTGCCATTTCCCCCCAAAACCACATTTTCTAAGTAAAGAAGGAACTTCCAATTGACATGATCATAAGTTTTCTCCACATCTAACTTGCAAAGTAGCCCAGGCTCTCTAGACTTTAATCGACCATCCAATACTTCATTTGCGATAAGAACCGATCAAGGATTAGTCTACCTTTGACAAATGCATTTTGCGGCTTCGAGATTAGTTTTTCCACCACCGAATTTAGTCTATTTGCTAACACTTTGGATAGAATCTTGTACATACCGTTCACAAGACTAATGGGGCGATAGTCCCTCACATCCCTAGACCCCACCTTTTTAGGAATGAGGGCTAAAAAGGTGGCATTGAGACTCTTTTCAAATCTAGCATTAGAATGAAATTCAAGAAAGACTTGCATAATATCCTCCTTGACCACCTCCCAACAAGCTTCAAAGAAACCCAGGGTAAACCCATCCGGACCAGGAGCCTTATCACTTGCCATGCCTCTGATAACATTATCCACTTCCTCTTCTGTAAATGGCCTTTCTAACCACCCTGCACTCTGCTGATCTAATATGGAAAAAGACAAACCATCCACTCTCGGCTAAATTTTATTCATGCATGATGATAGGCTTGCAAATCATGTGATAAGTGGATCTGAAAGTTGATTGAAATATGGGAGGTTTTGCCATAAGTGAGGTTTTATCAATAAATTACTTTTTTTTAAAAAATAAAATAAAATAAAATAAAATAGGTAGGGTTGGAAAATCTGTGCTGTTTCTTTTTGGACTGTTGGTAGGTATCAATGAGTTAAAAGAGAACTAGCATTAAAATTTATCCCAATTTAGATTACCACGGCTAAAATTTTCTCTTCTTGTATGGTGGGAAGCTATAACTGATTTAGTTTCATTAGTCCAACATGTTTAGCAAATTTTGATCTCAGCTGTCTGTTTTGTCACAATTTTGTTATTGTCCTGGCTTTGGTCCAAAACTTTTCCAGTTGAGAAGGTTGAAGCATAGTTGATTCGAAATATTTTATGCAGATAGTTATCTGGTTTATTATACCAGCAACAAGAAGTCCCCAAGCTGATCACAAAAACAATACCCTTGCACTTATCGTTCTGCTTCAATATGTTCCGAGATTATATCTGATTTTTCCATTGAGTTCGCAAATAATTAAAGCAACCGGACTGGTCACCAAAACTGCCTGGGCGGGGGCTGCATATAATCTGCTGCTTTATATGCTGGCTAGCCATGTATGTACTTCCAGTGCTTTTTTTTATAATCTCTCTCTCTCTCTCTCTCTCTCTCTCTCTCTCTCTCTCTCTCTCTCCATTTGTCTAATCTTGTTGACCAAGTTAGAATGTTATTTACATGTGAGTAAATATTCTTTTTCTTATTTTTCTATGAGTTATGAGGATGTGAAGCTGGGTTTGTACTTCTATAATTGCAGGTTTTAGGGGCAGCATGGTATTTGCTGTCTATTGACCGTTATACCTCATGCTGGAAAAAACTTTGTAAAGAGGACCGATCTACAGGTTGCTCACTAAGCTATTTAGATTGCAGTTCATCTCGCAAGACGTGGGAAAATGATACAGACGTGTTTAAGAACTGTAATCCTGCTAATGAAATTGAGTTCAAGTATGGCATATTTGAAAATGCAGTGAAGAAAAATGTTGTTTTCTCAAACTTTGTCAGGAAGTATTTCTACTGTCTATGGTGGGGCCTACAGAATCTGAGGTATGCTCTCTGTTACCAATTAGTGGAGTCTTAGTTATGATTTCATACTAATTATATGTAATGTATAAATTTTTAAATGCATGTCTTTCTGTCTGCTCTTATATGAAATATAATTTATGTAATGGACCAGAATTTGTAACAACAAATGCCTGTTTAGGTGCCGTGCCTTGACTTTGTGACCCGTATCATGATCCATAACTGAAAGACTTTAAAATTGTGACATTTGTTATGTGCAATCACTGCATGAGGATTGACAATAGTTATTTTCTTTCGGAGAAATTTCTTATAGCCTCTCAAACTACCGCCCATTTTGTGATATAACCTCTAAACTATTAAAGTTTTCACTTAGTCCCCAATTCAAAACATAAGCTGTAATGTGCACCCTCCATTAAGATTTGATTATTAAGTTTTTACCTTGTCATGTGTTTTTTTCATATTGATGGCCATACCTTAACTAGGGTTAAAATAGAACACATAAAAAAAGGGTTCAAATTGAACAATCTTATTTAATGGAGGGAGCACAATTTAATTTATGTTTCAAATTGGGGACTAAGTGACACCATCAATAATTTAGAGGTCAGATTGCAAATGTGATAGTAGTTTGGATTTCAGAAGTGTAGTTTTTCCTTTTATTTTCCTTTCTCATTTGATTTACATATCTTGTGATAGTTGAAAACTCAAAATGATAATATTCAGCATGAACAGGTAAGGGAAAATTTAAAAAAGGATAAGGAAAATGATATACAGGACCCCTAACTCCTACTGTTGACATTCTTATTGAGAAAGTATGTTCTCTGACACAGTGCCAGTCTTCCCAAAAGCTTTTTGTTTACATTAATCCTTTCTCTTTTCTGTATCAGTTCATATGGGCAGAATTTGTCGACCAGCCCTTTTATTGGAGAGACTTCATTTGCCATTCTTATTGCCATCTTGGGTCTTGTATTATTTGCCCATTTGATTGGGAACATGCAGGTATTTGAAAGATGATTTTCCTTTATTACCACTTAAAACTTTCTAAGTACTTTTTTTTGTCAATTAAAGACAAACTCTTGAAATGGCAGAAGCGAACTTGAGTCCTGAGTAAATCTGAAGGCGAGAGAAACAATTGAGGCAAATATTTCAATTAAATGTTTTTTTCTCTGCTCTTGTGAAGTCTTGTAAACTTTGATTACATGATTTTTATGCATTTTGCTTTGTAAGTTTTTCATTAAAAAGTTATAAGGTGCCATTTTATTTATTTATTTATTTTTAGAAGTTAAAATATTGTATATATCAAAAGGAGAAACCAAGTACACTGAACGTATACAAGAAAACACCTTGCCCAAAATGACCCAACAAGCCCCTAATGACCCAAATAGCCCATTTCTTTCTTCCCCACTCTACAGCTTATCTCAATCCAAAATTTGACACTTCCCCACTCTACAGCTCATCTCAATCCAAAATTTGAATTTAGTACAATATTTTTCTGGTGTAGACGCACTTGCAATCTCTCACTGTGAGGTTAGAGGAATGGAGACTCAAGCGAAGGGACACTGAAGAGTGGATGAGGCATCGCCAACTCCCTGAAGATTTGAAGCAACAAGTTCGACGCTTTGTTCAATATAAGTGGCTTGCAACTCGAGGAGTTGATGAAGAAGCCATCCTCCATGATTTACCTGCTGATCTTCGCCGTGATATCCAGCGCCATCTATGCTTGGACCTTGTTCGACGAGTATGGTTCTCCTAAAGTATTTATAGAGTTATCACTCATGGTTCATCTGTTGTCATAATCTATCCAAAATAATGGGTTTGGAGGAATTCTCATGTGGGACTTACAGCGATAAAGATCCTTGGCAGTGTCATTTCAAACTAACCTCCTAGGCTTATGTGTAAAATCCTTGGAAGGACGGACCAACAGTAATATATTAGAAACAAGCCATTTGATCCATTTTGAGCATAACTCCGCTCCTAATGCTGTCAGTAGCCTTCCAATTCACAGATTGTGTTTTAGATAATGATAAAATGTTATGGCCTACCAAGCGAACCTGGCTTTAGATGTCATGATTACTGTAATTTATATAGGATACCAGCATCCATGCATGTCTTTTCGCTCAGATACTTCTTAATATCATATCTCTGGTATACTTGATACTTGATACCTGTCCATCCCACATGGCCTAGGCAACACTGCTACAGCTATTCTGCATATGTCCGTCATCCCACATGGCCTAGGCAACACTGCTACAGCTATTCTGCATATGTCCGTAATTAAGTCATTAGAATAACTCATACTGGTATCTTTGGAAAGTGCCCCCCCCCACCCCCCTCCCCCACAGCGTGCGCGGTGGGTACCGCTAGAAGAGGAAAAAAAAATTTTACTATTTAAAAGTTATATCATTAGAAGCATATAAACTCTTGCTTTTCTCATTTGCAGGTGCCCTTCTTCTCACAGATGGATGATCAGCTGCTCGACGCAATATGCGAGCGTCTGGTGTCCTCCCTAAGCACTGCAGGTACCTACATTGTTCGTGAGGGTGACCCTGTGACGGAGATGCTCTTTATTATCAGAGGTAGATTGGACAGCTCTACTACCAATGGTGGTCGAACTGGTTTCTTCAATTCGATCACATTGAGACCTGGAGATTTTTGTGGAGAGGAGTTGCTTGCATGGGCCTTGCTCCCCAAATCTACAGTCAACCTGCCATCCTCAACTAGAACAGTCAAAGCACTGAATGAAGTTGAAGCTTTCGCACTGCGAGCTGAAGATCTGAAATTTGTGGCCAATCAATTCAGACGCCTTCACAGCAAGAAGCTGCAGCACACCTTCCGGTTTTATTCTCACCATTGGAGGACATGGGCAGCCTGCTTCATACAGGCTGCTTGGCGTCGGTACAAGAGGAGGATGACTGCAAAAGATTTCACCATGCAGGAATCTTTTGCTTTGAATGTCGTAGAAAACAATGAAACAGATGAAGAGGAAGAGGAACATTTTTCTGTTGGTTCAAATCCTTCTCAGCCAGAAATGAACCTGAGGGTCACAATTCTGGCTTCGAGGTTTGCTGCAAACACTAGAAGAGGAGCTCATAGGATAAAGGATGAGATGCCAAAATTTAAAAAACCTGAAGAGCCTGACTTTTCTACCGAACCTGATGACTAGTAAGTAGTTACTTATATTAGGCTAGTGTTACACCTTTGATGCACCTCTCTGAAATCCGTCACCAAGACACTGCAGAATCCTTTCATTTGGAATATGGTATTCCAGATTGCCGGAAGGTTCTGATGCTTCTGAACCGGTGTACTTGGTTATACCTTTAGGGGTGAGTCGCAGACAAGATTGCATTGAAAGAGATAGGGGCGAGAAGGGGAAGGGTGGCTGATAGGACTTAAGAAGCTGGGGCTGTGTTATATGTAAATTAATGTCAGGTCTAATATTGGGATCTTGGTTAGAGTAAGCTGATAAATTTCAGTGGAGTGAACCACAAGCTGTAGACCTGGCTCAGTCAAATGTTTAGAGGGGTACTTGGAACTGTTTAAATTCAAATAAAAGGACATTAAATTTTATACTATAAATTTCTAGGTACAGTAACCTATTTTGGGATCAAACGGCAATTATCTCTCTAGAGGCTTCAGATGGGTATTACTTAAACCATCATGCGGCATGTATTAGGTGAATTCAGTTACACGAGGTTTTTAGTACTTATATTATTTCTTATTGAGTATTGAGCGCATGGCTACCGTTCAACCCAAATCCTAATATGAGGGAGGAATTTGGGTGAGAGATTGAGTGAGGGTGCTGTTGGGCATGTTTTGGAGTTCCGTACAGAACGTGTTAAATCGACCTAGACTATATAAGCGATTTATCCGGTATCATCAGTTTGAGTCTCGTAGCTGTTATGAAGATTCAGCCTTGGGGCAGAAATGCAGTCGGACCTAAAGCTGCTCAATTGTAGACAAATATATATCGGCCTAGGGTCGATTCTCTTTTCCGAACTAATCAGCAAACAATGTTGTGGGCAATTATATGCTATAAATCTTAAAAGCAAGAAAGTTTTGGCAAGAGTTATGTTATATAGTCATTTTTGCATACTTTTTATGCACTCTACTGATGTTAGCCGAAGCAGTTATTTTATATTAAAAAAAGTGATACAGCCAATCACCTTAGTGAAGTACGCAATGAGTACGTAAAAGTGACTCCAAGTTTTTGTTTTGGCAATTATGCATACAAGCCTAAATCAATAGGCATAGAAAAAATTATATATGATACAGAGACTGCAGAACCAAATCTGAAATGGAAAGTATCACATGCCATCAACACTTAGAACAGAAACTCAGATCTCTCCATTATAGGTTCTCCTGCAATTAAGTTATGGGCCATACCTTTCAATGTCATATAACTCTATGTTCTTGTACTTCTGGGATAAAATTTCACCCTGAACTTTTTCTTGCTGTGTCCGTTGCACAGCCAACAAGAATGAGAAAAAGACGTCCCAAAAAATCCCCGAAATGCAGCCAGGCGTGTGGTTTGTTCAATCAAGGATGGACCAGCAGCAGTCAGGATTGCCAAAAAGGGATATCCGACCAAAATAGAAGAAAACTGAACCCATAATGGACTGAACAAGGACTTGAAATGACAGACCTCCGGCCCAATAGACTGTGGGCCGGATGCAATGGGGCCTATAATTTCAACTGGGTCAGGACCCCCCCCCCCAAACAGTTCTTTTATGGCGAGCTCTAGTGGTAGTGTTTGCTTGGGATGAGAATACCTTAATTATACTCTACCACCATACCCATATAAAAACAAAACAAAACAAAACAAAAAGGGATCTTACAAGTTGACAAGCTTGGTCAGGTCAAGTTGTGCCATCTCTAGCAATGAGACTGAACCCAAACATGTACACACCGCTGTACAACAGTTGGAGCAACTTGTTCCATTAGATTTCGCTCCCTTTGCATGCAATTCATTAAAATTCTGTTCACAAAATCTGCTACAGGAATATATATATATATATATATATATATATATAATTTCATAACACGTCGGGAAAAGAGTGGATATGGTTGGGGAATTTTAGTGGACAACCACAACTTTAGCGCTCTCGTACCCTTCCTTCAAAAGGTTTTCCCAAAAGTTGAGAGTATTGCATACTCTTTTTGAAAACCCAACCCATGTGAGGTGTAGTTGACATCAATGCTTAATCCTGCGCGCATACCTATTCAATAATATCATAAAATATATATAGAGCAGTTTAATCATGTACGTGGGTGTTCCCTGCGTCTACCATTCAGGCATGGATGTCCCCAAGATGAGTCATCACGACCAGTACTACTAATCCATTGTGAAGAAAAAGGTGAGAGAAAAGGCAAGCAAATTGATAATTCAAGTCATGTGGTCAGAGGGAACAGGTAAGCATGCATGGTGCTCAAAAAGTCGCCTGCATATACCTATATATGAAAAGATGAGCAACAAATTAAAAGGAAACTTGTGCGATATTGTCATCAACCTGTTCCTACCTAGCTTGCAGTTGCAGAGGGTACCTCTTGTTGAGAAGTCTCACGTGATTTAAGAAAACTCATCTTGATCTTTATAAAGAGTTACCACACTCCTTCTATTAGGTTTTTTATGGAGAGAAATGAGTGTTTCTATATGGTATCCGAGCAGGTTAACGTATTATCGATGATGGGCTCTTACGATCTACCCACGATGATGATGGTACCGTAAATACCGGCCAACATGTGAGAGGGCGTGTTGAGAAGTCCTACATGACTCAGGAACAAACTCATCCTGATCTTTATAAAGAGTTACCACATTCCTCCTATTAGCCTTTTTATGGGAAGAAATGGGTGTTTCTCCATATTCTTGCATTTCTAATATTTAAATAAAGGGCACATCAAACTTTCTACCCTAAATAATCCAAATCATTTTATATAATAATATTTATATTAAACTTAAAATTTGGACAATCGATTCCCTAAATCTACTTGTAATAATATTAAACTAAATGCTTGCAGCAGCTTGATCTACCTAATATTTTATTCCCGACTGATCGTGAAAAACATAAGATATGGAAAGGAAAAGCATAGTTGTTAATAAACAAATGAAAAAGGAATATTTGATCCTACCTTTCCAACCTCCCAACTTTTTGTTTGTTTTTCCTTTCCTTCAAATGTCAGCATCTACTTTTTTTTTTTAACAAAACTTAGAGGAAAAAGGGTACCGATCTGGCGAGGGCATTCCTTCCAAAACAATCCTTTTCCTTTTTAAGGGTTTAGGTATACCAAGCTGGACCTACATTATTTTATTTTCCAGCGCCTAGTTAAAATAATGCAGGTTGAAAGGATACATGGGTGGAAAAATCAAAGACATGATGTCAAAAGGAAAAGGCTAGCCAAGCAAGATTAAGCTTGCGTTTGGATGCTGAGTTGAGTTTAGATGAGTTGAATTTTTTATGAATAGTAGTGAGTTGGGATGATGGAGTAAGTTTTGTGAGACCCATTTAAAATGAATTTATATATGTTTGGATGTTAAAATGAGTTTAGATATATTTATGTGAATTTGAAAAAAGTTGTAGGTTCCGCATGTAAATAGGTGTTGATCAATTGAAAAAGATTATAGTTCCTGCGTGTAAAGAGGTTTTGAGTTGAGATGAGTTTAGTGATTTGATAGTTAGATATTTAGATGTTAGACTCAGCTTACAATTAGACTGAATTGAGTTGATCTCAGTATAGTACTCCAACAACCAAATGGGAGCTAAGCAAGAGCATGCTTAACTTTATAATTAATTACATGTTTCATCATTATCTTTACTCTATTAATTACTCCCCTCTTCCTCAAACAAATTAACTAGACTGATAATAATCGACGCAATTAACCCTTAATTTCTACTTTGATTTTGACTTACTGCTTCACTTGCACATGGACATGAGTACTCCCTCATGCTTACCAAAAAGCATTGAATTATGTGATGAGATTGAAAGAAGGCCGTTTACTTTAGCTTCATTTTTTTCCCTAATATTTTTAAATATGTATTGATGAAGATGGACGGACTTGGGAGAATAATGCGCGCAATGATCAATAGAATAAAAGCGGATATATTTGATAGTATTGATACTATAAATATATATATATATATATATATATATATATATATATATGAGGTCAAATCTCGCATTGACCAAAAGTAGTGGTTTTAGATATGAACATTAATGTCCAATTGATCCAGTGTACTGCATGGCCTCAGATAAACAAAAGGGATTGTTTATTTAATTTTTTTCAATGTCTTCGATCGATCTGTTTTGTTTAGGTAGTCACGTTACAGTCGATATATATATATATATATATATATATATATATAATTTTGGAAGATTTTGTGCGCTGATCATTTATGATCCTTAGAGGATTTCGATCCATAAAATACAATTATTAATGCATGCAGAGTCAGTCAAATTATTAATTGTGAAATTCTGAGCAAGGGACTGGAGCAAGCTAGCATTCTCATCTACCACTTCATGAACATGTCTGATTCGAGAAACTGCTTGCAGCCTGCAGGTGATGTCAGGCATGCATGTTAAAAACATCTTTATGCACGCTCTTAATTTTGACAATAATGTTGCCAGAAAACCCCAGTCGCAATATCGTACTCGATCCCTGCTATATATATATATATATATATATACACTCATTATTATTTTAAAAGTGACGGAAACGGTAAGCCGGAGGCCTGTAGCTTTTAATTTCTTCATCGATCTTTTACCTTTTATCAGTAGCCAAAGTTGACAACTAGAGGTCTCTATCAGTAGCCTTTAATTCAAAGGAAAGAGACGAATGGTTCCAGCTTCAGTACCCCTTGGGGTCTGGCTTTTCGGAAAGGCATCTTATTCAATGCATGGAAATTGCGTGGGAAAGCCATGCACAGGCTTTTAGGGAAAACCTTTTCAAGGGTTAGGCCGGGTACTGGTTCTTGGGAAAGTGATTACTAGGTCGAATCAAGAGATGTCTGGTCTATATATATAGTCATCTGAATCCGTGAATCTCCCATGCATGCATGCATGCCTGCCCACTGATCAATTGTGCCACCGACACGCATGCTCTCAGCTCTCCACCACCTTTTTAAGTGTACCGTACCGACCAATCGACCTTTTAACCCACTTTTCTTTTTCTGTTTTCAGCACATTCAAAACGCCTTTAGTGGGTGGAATTGAACTAGCCATGTATATAGGCTTTGAAGTAAATCGTGCAGTAGCACCATATATGTACGTACCTTTGATTACTCAAGACATGATTCTTTTCATCGTGTTTGTTATTTATCTTCTGGATTTAGTACTGTGCGTAGTTGGAAATGAGTGTCATGCTTAGGTCACGTTACATTTGCATGAGTTAAAGCCCCACGAAAGAATGTCAGGTGCATGAGTTCAAGATGATCGAGTTTAATATTGCAATCCAAACCAAACCCATATTTGGAACCAAACACATGAAGGAATATTGAAAAAAAGTACTGATTTTAGATACAAATCCTAAATGTACAAGTTTAATACAAACTTTTTATAAAAATGTAGACCCATTAAGACAAAACAGCCCTGCTAGGTACAATTGCCCATGCGGCATCGCTGTGCAACCGGCTGACACAATCTTATTTTTTATTCGTATATATGTAATCTCCTTCCCATAAACGTTTATATTTAAAACAAAAAACAAAAAAAGTAATCCATTGGCGTTATCCATTCATCTACAATTTGCAATCTCCGAGAAGAGCCGCCGTATGATTCTAGTAAACTTCCAGAGAACCGATTTTTGAATCGTTGTTAGAGTGAAATTCGGAAAGAAACATTTATTTCTTTCCATCTTTAATCTTTCGTCGTTAGAGTGAAACTCGGAGCATTTCATATGAGAAGAAAAACGCCATTACTAGTTATCATTTTTTTATTAAAAAAAAAAAAGGGAAAATACTTACAATCATTATTGGCAATGAGTTCAAATTTTGAGAAAAAATCTTTGATATAATTCACAGCTGCACTACCCACCAAGATAAGAACAGGAAGATATTTGTGTGGGGGAGAGAGAGAAAGATATTTTTGTAGTACCTGCTTCAGCTAGCAAGAAGCTACTCTGAGTGATCTGGAGAGATGGAGGGGGAGAGGCACCTCAGAGCTGTGATCAAACGAGAAGAAAGGTCTGTGCATTCTCTGCGTAGCAAATTAGTTATTAAATGTATTTTTTATATTATTTGTAGATCCCTCAGATGAACTTGTAGATTTGGATTCGAAGATAAACCTTCTGGAACTTCTATCATTGTAATGGAAGAACTCGATCGGTTTCTGAAGGAGAAATCAACTAGTGCGAGCTTGTCCGGGGTATTAAACTCGTGCTGCGCCGAAGAGAGAGTGAAACTGTGAAATCGAGAGGAAGAAGAGGGTAGGAAAAAATTGACAAGGAAAAATTGAGAGAACGAAATGAAGAGAGAGGTAAAAAAAAATATATTTTATCATCCAGTTTCGCAGGGATTTCCCTAACCGGTTACAAATAGAATTTTTCACACTTTTCTATAGTGGAGTACACTTTTTTTATAAAATACTTGAACGAGACTTGTGCATTTGAGACTTATACATATCATTTCTCATACATTGCATAAATATTAATATATCAGATTGAGAAAGTTTACTTTGCCTCCTCAACTTGACACCTCCATTTGACCGCTAGTCAATTTTTTTTTTTTTACTTAGTGGTTAAGGAAGTGATTTTAAATGTATTGGTGTATTTTTTTATTTTTTAAATATATTTAAATATGTTAAAAAAATGTGAAAAGAAAAAAGAAAAAAAAAATTTACGCTGGGCGGTATGCCCAGCAGTCAAAATAGGGTGGCATAGTAGCCGCCCCCTATCAGATTTGATGAAATTGAATTTGTAGTATGCATCTTCCTCTTATATTTTTTTATATTATAGCCAAGATAGTACTAGTTCTCTTTCGATTTTCTTCCCTTTTTAGTTTGGATATTATTGGGTTTTATAGATTTTCACGAATAAACTGTTTTAAATTAAGAAATGATCTTACACAAATAAATCTAACAAATTGAGATTTATGGACTAAAAAATTATTAAGTACTCGTAGGGTATGTATTAGTATGACATGATACTAAACCAATACATAAGGTAGCATTAATTAATCCCAGTCTTCTCTCTCTCTTCTCCAGTAGGTGATAGAGGAGGAGTTAGTTAGTCTCTGTTATTCTCGTGGGAGTAACGGAGGTGAAGTCTGCCATTGACTATGGCAGTGAAGGCTGAAGATAGAGGAAATTGAAATTGAATGGGAGCAATTAAGATTGAATGAAGAAGAGAGTAAGCTGCTAGCAGTGGATTTGGGAGATATGGAGGAGCTTCGTAGAAAGGCGGAGCGAAGTCTAGTTGGAAGGATTTGCTCAGATCGAACTATTGGGAAGGATGTTGTGAGGAAGATGATGGAAAAGATTTAGCGAGTCAATATGAGCATGGAATTCACTGAGATTGGTACTACTATCTTCATGGTGACCTTCGCGAACAGAGGTGATACAAACAGAGTCCTTGCAGGTTGTCCATGGCTATTTGACAGTTACCTGTTTGCTTTAAAACTTTTGATGGAAGCACATAGGCTCACCTTCTTGATTTCTCAACAGCTAATTTTTGGATCCAAATGTACAACTCGCCGTTGGGAGAGATGAATTGTAAAATGGGAGAAGCCATCAGTAGATCAATCGGGAAGGCTTTAGAAGTGGAAGGAGAGGAAAATAAGGTAGCCTAGGGTTGATTTTTTAGGGTGAAAGTAGAATGTGAGCTCACAAAACCATTAGCCCGAGGAAGAACATTGAATTATGAGAGGAAGCAGATCTGGATCCCATTTAGGTACGAAAAATTACCTAGAATTTACTTTCGGTGTGGCTGTATTATGCACTCAAAACAAGGGTGTTTGGGTGGAGGGGGGAGGTTCTCAAGAAGATGGCGATTCAAAACAGTTTGGGGCTTGGATGAGGGCCTCAACAGTAAGTCGTTATCCTATTGAAATGCAGTCAAAAGTCTCAAGAATGGGAGGCAGTTCTACGAGTACTAATCAGGGAGAAAATGGAGAGGAATGGACAAATGGAGGTGTTTTGATGAAGGATAAAGGGAGTATGGAGGATGGCATAGGGGAGACAGAGGTGATTAGGATGGTATAAGGGGTTGAGAAACCATTGGTGATCAAAGTAGAATAAGTCAAGTTGCCAATCACAGTAAGCTCAATAGAAGATACTAAGGAAAGAAACTCACCTGCTATTGACAGTGAACTCTTCGTAGCAGATATGCAGTATGATAATGAACAAGAAAGAAATAAACCAGTAGTTGGAAGAGGAGAGCTCGTGTCCATAAAGCTCATGGTGAGTCTCTAATCTCTAATATGGCTTTGAAAAGAAATATAGCATGTAATAATGATGAGGTTAAGACAATGGAGGGAGAGGTAAAAGAATGAGAAGGGGAATTGTAGAAGTGGGAGGTGTGAATTCAAACTATATGCAACCCCACCAAGATCAATGAAAATCTTAGTTTGGAACTGCTAAGAGCTTGGCAACTCTCAGACAGCTCAACCCCTTAGCCTTTTGCTTAAGGATAAGAGGTCTGAATTAATTTTTTTGATGGAGACTATGGTGAAAACAAGAAGAGTGGAAGGACTGAAAGCAAAGTTGGGAATGAAAGGTTGCTTTGTGGTTGACTCAGTAGATAGGAAGGGAGGTTTGGCCCTATTTTGGGATGATCAAGTAAAAGTGGAGATCCTTAATTTCTCTCAATGGCATATCAATGCCAGTGTTAAAGAAGGCATTGCAAAAGAGTGGAATTTCACTGGATTCTATGGATACCTTGAGGCAGCTAAGAGAAAGTTCACCTAGGAGTTGTTGTCTAGGTTAAAACCTAGTGAAGGAAGAACCTGGTGTGTTGCAGGGGACTTTAATGAAATTCTGGCCCAAAGTGAAAAGAAAGAGGCTAGATGAGACTTGAGGGTCAGATGGGGATGTTTCGGGAGGCCTTAGAAACAAATGATTTATTTGATATGGGATATGTGGGGGACTATTTTACATGGAACAATGGTCATGAAGATCATACTTTTACCAAAGAGAGACTTGACAAATATGTAGCAAATAAGGAATGGAGAGGGAGATTCTAGTTAGTAAAGGTGGAGGTCTGGTTGCAAGAAGTTCAGACCATAAACCTTTGTTATTGACTACTAGGAATGAAAAGTACGGGGAGATGAGAAGAAAATTTTTTGTTTAAGTTTAAAACTAGATGGCTAAAGGATGAGGATTATGAGATGGTGGTGAAAAAAGTGTGGGAGGGAAAATGGATGACTCCCGAACCCATTAAATAGGTACAGAACCTGTTACTAATGCAATGGTGAGCTAACAAAGGGATTCGATAAGAGGGACAAGGAAAGAAAAGGGAAGATTGAACTATTAACAAAAAAAAGATAAAGGATTTGTAAGATATGGAGGGTTCTGAGGTTGTAGCTAAATTAAAAAGACTTAAGAGAGAGGTGGAGAGATTGTTTGAGCAGAATAACCTAAGATGAAGGTAGAAGGCAAAAAGGAATTGGTACAATTTGGGAGACAAGAACACAAAATTTTTTCATACTTGTGCCAATCAAAGGAAGGAAAGAAATAAAGTGTTATCAGTGGTGGATGCTCAATTAGTTTTGAGATCTGAAAAGGATGAGATTGCTAAGGCCTTCAAGTGGAATTTTTCTGATGTGTACAGATCTGAATCCTCCTCAACAGAGACTATTGAGGAATGCATACACCCCATTAATACAAGAACAACAAGTTGTATGAATGAGGTGTTGGAATAAAGGTTTTGTAGGGAGGAGGTGGAGATAGCTTTGAGAGATATGGACCCTCATAAATCTCCTGGTCCAGATGGCTAAATGCATGCTTTTACCCAAAATCTATGGAGAGTGGAGAAGCCAATGAAGTAGCTTTGAGCTCCATGAATGATGGTAATTGAAAAATCTTTGAATTTCACTTATATTACCTTAATTCCAAAGCTGTTTGAGCTTGTGAAGGTGGGTGATTTTAGGCCAATAAACTTGTGCAATGTCTTGTACAAGCTCATTGAAAAAACCTTGGCTAATAGATTGAAAAAAGTATTAAATGGTGTGGTCTCATAGAATCAAAGTGTCTTTATCTCAAGCAAATTGATCACTGATAATATAGTGGCAGCTTATGAGGCCCTACATTCTATGAAAACAAGACTCAAAGGTAAGATGAGGGCTATGGTTTTGAAGCTATACATTTCAAAAGCCTATGACAAAGTTGAGTGGAGCTACCTTGAGGCAATAATGGTGAAAACGGGATTTGGGAAGAGATGGATCAGTTTGATCATGGGCTGCATTACTACTGTGCCATATGTTGTGCTACTGAATAGACAACCTAGAGAGGTGATAATTCCAACGAGAGGTTTGAGACAGGGATGTCCCATTTCTCCATACCTTTTCTTATTATGTGCGGAAAGCTTGAGTGGCTTATACTCAATGAGGCAGAAAAGGCAGGCATGATTAGAGGTGTGGCAGTGGCAAGAGGAGGAGTAAAACTTACCCATCTCCTCTTTGCTGATGACTGCATTATCTTTAGAAGAGCATGTTAGGAGGAATGGGTGAGGATAAGGGGTATTTTGCAGCTTTATGAAAGGGCTTCAGGGCAATGACTCAATAAGCAGAAGACCACCATCATGTTTAGCTCAAATGGCAGAAAAGGGGACTGGGAGAGGATTATAGTAGACATGGGTGCTCGAGTTCAGAACAACTTTGAAAAGTACCTTGGGTTACCAGCAATGATTGGGAAATCCAGGTATGACACTCTTAGAGGTATCAAAGATAGAGCGTGGCAAATAATTCACAATTGGAAGAATCATTTCCTGTCCACTACTAGGAAAGAAGTCCTGTTAAAGGTTGTGATTCAATCAATCCCTACTTACTGTATGAGTGTCTTTGTACTTCCAAAAAAACTTTGTAAGGAAATAGCAATAGAGATGGGGAAAATTCTGGTGGAGTTTCAAAGGGAATGACTAAAAAATAAGGTGGATGGGTTGGGATAAAATGGGAGTTTCAAAAATTGTAGAGGCCTTGGGTTCAGGGAGCTCAAGAGTTTTAAGGTTCTCTTAGCAAAACAGTGATGGAGTCTTGTTAAATCCAGAATCCATTACCGTCAGGGTCTTGCATGACAAGTATTTTAAGTCTTCTGGTGTATTGGATGCAAAGTTGACTAGAAAGTCTTCATTAATTTGGAGAAGATTGTGGGGCTATGGGTCTATTAACGGAGTGGTTAGTGTGGAGGGTTGGCAATGGAAAAAGTATAAAAATATGGGGGGATAAATGGATTCCTCAACTTTTCTCCAACAAAATTCAACCTCCTATCAAGTGTCTTTCTCGGGTGGATAAGGTGGCAGTGCTTATTGATGAAAACAAGGGTGAGTGGAAGAAGGAAGCAGTGAATGAAGCTTTCAATGAAAGTGAGGCTAAAATTATATGCAAGCTACCAATTAGTAAAACTGGCAGGTCAGACAAGCAAATTTGAGCATATTCAAATAGTGGGATTTTCAATGTGAAGTATACATGTCACTTTGAAATGCAAAGAAGAAGAAGGCTACTAGGGGAGTCCTCGAAGGCTTCTTTTGAAAAGGAATGATGGAGTGATATTTGGAGGCTAAAAGTACCAAGGGTCACAAAGCTGATCATTTGGAAAGTTTTAAATAATTGCTTGTCAACTAGAAGGAACCTATACAGAAGGAAGGTACTTGAAAATTCTAACTTTCCAATTTGTAATAGATATGAAGAAACAATTTGTCATGCTTTGTGGAGTTGTTGACGCCGGACAGAATAACGATTATTCTAATGGCTAGTTTCAATAGATAATTCGTAGGAAAAAAGACAAGAGAATCGCCTAAAAACGTAGAGAAAACACCTATGATGTTCAATCAAAATTATCAATATCTAAAAGGAAAATCCTGCAATAAGAGAATTGGTGAGATGGAGAAAGGAGAAAGCCTAGGGAGGGGGTGACAAAAGTCAATTGGGATGCTGCTTTTGTGAAGGACAGTAAGAGGATGGGAGCTGGGATTTTTTGTCGAAATCAAGAAGGGGACATTCGGTTTTCTGCTTGTATGCCATAGTCAAATACTATGACAGCAACCCAAGCAAAAGCTATGGCCTTGTGGAAAGCCATGAAGTTATGTAAGGAGCTGCAGGTGGGAGAAACTAAGCTATAAGGTGATGCTTTGTGCATTGTTAAAGCTGTAAATAGCATAGATGAGAGTTGGGAATGGGAAGGGTAGATAATTGAAGATATAAGGGGTATGTTAAACAATAGACCCAATGGATAGTTACTCGCCCACTTAGGGAGACAAACAAAGTTACAGATTACTTAGCAAAGTTTGCTTTGAATATAGATGAAGATTTAGTGTGGATAGAAAATGGCCTCGACGGTTTGTATAGTTTGATTTTACAAGACAAAATTGTAACTGATTCTTCTTAATGAAATATAGAGGTATGTTTTGATTAAAAAAAAAAAAGTATGACATGATACTGATCTTATCTAATTATCATAATATGTCATATAACTAAAATTACTTATATAAATACTAATTTTAATTAACATGATATCTTAAGCTAAAATGAGACTTTGCCGTGTCCGGAAATACTTCATAATTACTCTCATGCATGCATAGATTATGAACTTGTGGTTTAGTGAAAAAGAGTATTTCTCCATCTATTATATTTCACGAGTCTCCCACGAAATAA
Source organism: Juglans microcarpa x Juglans regia (assembly GCF_004785595.1). Taxonomy (NCBI): domain Eukaryota; kingdom Viridiplantae; phylum Streptophyta; class Magnoliopsida; order Fagales; family Juglandaceae; genus Juglans; species Juglans microcarpa x Juglans regia. The sequence goes on along the minus strand of NC_054601.1, from coordinate 3,985,475 downwards.
ATTAATGAGAAAAAATCTTTTTTTTATTAATAATATACTTTTTTTCATGAGAGTCACTCTCTAAAAAAATCAATATTTGTTATAACGATGACTTTAAAGAAGACAAAAAGAAATGTATGTAACTCATATGTGTATCATGTAATATTCCCACATGATTTTCATTCAAAACCAAGCAATAGATGGAAATCAAAATACGAAAACTGATCATGTACTCCTAACTGGTGATTGAATTTATCAGCAATAATGCTGGTGAGAGTGGGGTCATGAAGCATGCAGTAGCAGACGAGAACAATAAAAGCAAAGAGAGTTATAAAGGCGTGCATGCTTAAAACGCGTTGGCTCTGCTTTTGGTGCGTGAATTGCCTGCCTGGTGATCATGGCCCTTTGTGGTTTGTTTCCTCATGTGTTCCTCGCTCGAGGTGTACTTTCCTTAATTAATTACGTACGTTGCATATATATAATATATATACATTCATGCACCGGACCCGGCCTACCCAAAACCCCTGACACAATCAATTTGAAGTGATATATATCGTACTTGTACCCTTTTTTGTCTCTCAAACGACATAATTTTTTTACTGGCTCGACACATACACTAGCTAATATATATGACGATCTTAAGTGTGTCGGGTAAGTAAGAAAACTCATCAAAATCTCTCAGGAAATTAATGATGCACGTGGTCACGTACGTACTATTAATGGATCGATCTCAAACCCTAGCTAGCAGCTAAACACGCGTGTTTAGCTTGTTCTACGCACGATGATCATCTAGTACTGCTGCTTGTTCTACACCGCTCTGCTACCTAGCTATAGCTAGCACACATCAATTAATTAACACCGAATACATATAATATATATATATATATAGTACTTAGTATATTTAAACCCTCAAACTTTCAATTATTTCTTGCACGATCGATGGTGTTTTATTTGTTTGAATAAGTAATTAGAGATTGATAATGACGCACTCTAGTTTTCAACGGTTCTAGAATATGAAAACTTAAATATTGTCATAATTTTTCGACGAATGTTTTAATCTTTGTTATGAAGATAAAAAAATAAAAAAAAATTTAATAAAAGTCAAAGTTCAATCATTTATTCAAATCTTATTAGTGTTATTATTATGTATATATTTAGAGCTCACATTCATGCACCAAGGAATTAAATATCATAATGGTTTGGCCACTTGACAATATGATTGCTAGATTAAATTAATTTGAGGGCGTAGATCATCTCTTCATGCATCTTAAAATCATCAGCTAGCTCATTGGAATATCTATTATGAAAAAAAAAAAAAAACCCGAACGTGATCAGTACGGCCAGATCCAAATAATTTTCTCAACATTTTGATAATGTGAATTTGTTAAACATTAATTGACTTCTGGAGTAGGTGAACCCTAGCTAGTTATTATATATAATTAAAGAACTACTACAACCACAAAGATATTTCATAAAAAGTAATTAAATTCACGTACAAATTGACATGAATTTATATGATACATTAGATCTATTTCATAATAAAAGTAGCTTTACAATCTAATGTATCATATTAAGCGATATCAATTATTAATTTATAGGTTTATTTTTATAGAATTTCTTTCTAGCTAAAACATTTTTTATATGTATATATATATATATATATATATATATATGCATGAATGCATGTATGGTTATGAAATCAGGCTTATAGAAATAGATTGTGCCAGTTTTTCAATAAGTATCGCTAATGCAATACCAAATCATACTTAATTATATAAAAACAATCCATTAAGAAAAAAAAGGAGACATCATCGTGTGTAGAACAAGATCAAATTAAATATCCTAATTAAATTACTTGTCACACATTTTGATCTAACCCTCCTAGTAAAAGAGTGATAAAGGATCATTCTATATATGCACACTTGCTCACGCGGAATACACGAGGTTGGATGCAATGTAACGCGTGAAGTAGTACTATATGTAACCCAACAATCTAGCAATCGTTATGAGTGACTCCATCGTACGTTGTTAATTAACACTATAACCTTTTTTGTGGCCTATGAATGCTAAATTATTTATGTTGTATCAACCCTTGTAAGCCTATATACAAATTAACAAATGCATATAATTAATTATGGATTTTAGTGAGAAATTTCCTTCGGATTGATCGGCATGAGCTAGCCAATATATCTGTTCAATTAGTATAAAAAGTCACCCATGCAGGACGCGTGGTGGTATTGTCTTTGGAGAACGAAAAGGCCGGTTTTGATGATGGGAAAAAGAAAACGTATAAAAAATGAATAAAGATAGGGTTACTATCTTACTATTACTTATCTACTATTCTTTTTGTATTTGATTTCTTTTTTAATTTTTAATTTTATTTAATAATTAAGAAAGTGAATATTAGTAAAATTATATATTTTTTAAATTTTTTCTTAATGATTAAAGATGTTAAAAAATAAAATAAAAAAAATTAAAATACATTTGAACAGTAAATAGGTAATAATAAGATAAAGTAAGTCTATCGCTAACTATAAAATATTCGATGCGGCCACGCTACGGTTAGTCTTTGGATTATTTTTTTTTTAATTTTTTATATATGTATTTTTTAATATTTAAAAAAAATTATAATATTATTAAAAAATATATCTTTAATTATTAAATAAAAAATAAATTAGAAATGGGAAGCGGGAGCTACCACCCAACGAGAAGTGTGTCATTTCCCTAAAAAATATTTATAGCTTAATGGGTAAGCTAGGTAAGTTAGTTAAATAAAAGAAAGGTGGTGTAGCTAGGTAGCTAGTTGGTGGCCGGGAAAGAGATCGAGGATGAGAGTGGTTGGGTTTTGTTTTTATTCCAAAAAGGTTGAGATGACAGCAGGAAGGGGACATAAGTATAAAGCTGTAAAACGTGAATGGATTGGAGAAGAAAAAGAAAACCCAGTCTGCCCTAATTTGTTTTTTTTCCCTTTTTTATTTTTCCTTCTCCTTTTTCTGCATATAGACAAAAAGTGCAGCGTTGGTTTGTGATCAAAGTATATTCTGCGAGGAGAGGATATATCCATGACCTTAATTATCTGATCTCTCTCGACAAGTTTGTATACATGAGATCTATATATATATATATATATATATATATATATGCACATACAATTTTAATTTGTTGTTTATATATCTAGATATTTTATCAAGATACTATATATATATTTTTTGGAATGGTACGTGTTATTCTTCAATTATTCATAAAAAATGAGAATTTAGGAAGAACTAAACACGTAAATATATTAATGCTTCCTGATTATAACTTATTAATGCATATATTGTACTTTTATTTGTGTTTTTATTGAAATCCTTGCAATTTGCATCAATGGCGTAATAATGGGAAGAATGATATGATTTATTAGCGTAAAAATAACTAATATATATATATATATATTTAACTCAGTATATAATTAAGAAATAATATAAATTAATAAATGTGAACGTACGGACGGCGCGCGGGGTGATATTGAACATGCAATAGACCTCCAATATTTATTTCCATTTGCTACGTTTTTGTCCTTTATAGCTTCGGCACTCTCATGTTTATTTTCTTTGTGCAAATTCAAGGTGGCCGGAATCGTTGAAAAAAGCTTTTGCAATAATATTGATCTTGTTACAAATTATTGAATATTGGTGTGTTTTGTGGCCGTATGTCCAAAATATTTTTCAAAAGATCAACTAATTACTAGCTAGCTATATAACTAGAGATCGCTTGCATCATGCATGCTAACTACTCTTGCAATTACAATATCCAGCAATATGGTCAGAAACTAATTGCAAAGGTGTACGAAATAAATATCTTTTCTTTTTAGGTTGAAAAAGGTAATTAGATCGGACTTTGATCGGCACAATTAATAACCCTGACCCATCCCTTAATTAATCTTCAAAATTAATCTCTCTCTATATATATTTATATCTTAATCTGAAGGATTGAGGGTAGGTAAGAAATTCGTTGCTGCGCGCATGCATGCAGCTTATTGCATCATGCGTATAATATAAATGAGAAGATGTGAAAGATCAATTGGCATATATAATAATGTTGGAAATTAAAATTAACGTACGTGAGTGATGGGTAAAAAGAAAGAGATATGTATTGATTGAGTCATAGATCAATTTGAATGACAAGACATGCATGCGTGCGTGTACGTAATTAATGTAAGCTAGCGATCGAGGGTAAAAATATGAACATGTCATTGAATACGTATGCATGCATGCAGTAACTGGCCTGCTAGCTAGACTGGGAAATCATGTCACTTTTTATCTTCCTTAATTATATATTAATCTTATCTTTATTTCATTTCTTACAATTATTTTTGTTTTAAAGCGAGAAATAATGACAGATAATGTAAATTTAGGGTGTTGAGATAATTAAGATGGAGAGGTCTCAATCCTTATTGATGACCACACACACACACACATGACATATATATATACTTGATGTAATTACTCTTAGAAAAAAATAAAAGGAGGCCTGGAGTCAGTTACGGCAAATCTGTCTCCTTGCAGAGATTCATGAGAAGAAAAAAATGGCTTTATATATGGGCAGGCGTAGGAATTAGGAATGCAATAATAATAATAATATTAGTACGTACGTAGTGCGTTGAAACATTGAGGATGGACACTGGACGGCCACTTAATTACTTGTTATAGCTAGCGGCCTTGGATAGCACAGCATCAACACACACGATAATGGAAAAGGAGATGAGATCTAGAAAGGATCGGATCAAAAGATAAGAGAGAGGTGGGCATGCATTTATATATATATATATATATATATATATATATTTGAAAGAAAATGAAGTAGATAGATCAAAGAATTAGAAGAATGGTCCTTTTCTATATATCAATTAAAAAGAGAGAGAATTAAAATCAATGATCTGGCCATTGATCATCAGCAGCAAGCTGTAACATTAATACAAAAGAGATCCATTGTCTTTTAGTGGTGGTGGTCCTTATACTGATCGATGATCACCTCTGGTCTTGGTTTGGCATGCATGATCTGATCATCTGTACGCAGTGTGTGTGAATGGAATGTCGAAATATTTTGCCAGTATTATTTAGCAAATATCTGATCCCTAATCCATATTCAAATATTAATTGCATGGGATAACGCCAAACTCGTCAAATCACACATATATTCTAAAATGAATAAGTACTGTCTTATTCTAAAAAGTGGATACATGCGTGTAAGGAGCCGGCTCCTGGAGGCCCCGATCGAAGAGAAAGGGTCACGGCAGAAGAGGAACGCAGATTCATGCGTGCACATACTCGCTCGCGCGCGCACATAATATTATATATATAATTGAAAGGAACCACGCATTCTAGCTTTGATATACATACGTACGTACACGTACAATCGCATGATCTATGTGCATATAATAATGATCTTGTCCGTAACACTTCACCGGGCACCATCATCCAGTACTACGTCAACTCTTCGTCTTGATTGGATCGATCGTGACCAAATCAGATCCCTCCTGCATGCAAAAGCATCTCTTCAATTCATCCCAGAATTACAAGAGCCACGTACACCCATTTATTTTATTATTATTATTTAAAGGTGAGAAACTTCAAATTAATCCAACATCATCCTGCATGCATGAGTCACACATCATATATATTCATGATCTGTATACAAAATGACAATTAATAGAGGAGGAGGATTGCCTCTAGCTATTTTGATTTATTGATCATCGTACGTCCGACGTCCATGTTATTGAATTTGCTTCAGAATATTTTCTTTTTTTATTTTTTATTTAAAAAATACTATTGCTGTTTTATAGATGTATATGAAATAAAACTACCATAAAAAGAAATTAAATAAAATAATAAAGAAAAGGGTGAGACGACACATGATGAGTCTGGCTCTGACTTTCTAAAACGATCCGTCAAATCTAACCAACTTTAGTAGTACTCACTCCTCATCTTCTAACGTCTTGTTTTTTTTACCCCTTTACCCTTTCAACCATCTTTACTCAACACCCGCCAAATATTTGATCTCACCATATTTACATGTCTATTCGACACAAGTGTCAAAATTCCCGCTGCATCCTGTCCCCTTCGCGCCCCCCCTCACAACGCGTCCGTCTCCACCTTCACGCTACTTGGGAGCCAATCTCCACTGTTCCGGCTATCCGAATTGCCGTCCTGTTCGAGCATAACAACCATCGCATCGTCACGGGCGGTGCTGGGAAGGCATGCCTTGAGCTGGTGGAAGCTCGGAGCCAATACTTTGTCTGTCCATTCTTCTAAACCCACTCCACCTTGCCAAACCCCACTCATTATTTTTTCGAGAGCCTCCTCTTGTATTTCCATTGTAATTCTGTCGCCCATGATGGTGGCGAATTTTTTGGCAATGGAGCTCTTGAATTCACTGCAAAAGGGGCCAAAGTTCACCGGCTTGAAGGCAATGGCATCGTCGACTGCGTCGAGCACCTCCCGAGGTACCATCGATGACGTCGTGGGTGATCGCAGGTTGTGGTTGAGGCCATGCTCGCATTCGTGATCCACCGTAATTTCACTTGAATTGTGCGATCCATCCGTCCTGTCATCCTCGGCATCGGCAGCCTCATTTAGATCAAATGCTAAACCTGAACTTTTTTCCTTCCTACTAGGTTTTGTTGGCCTGTCTTCTCCGTGTAGCCAATTGGCCCGTCGTTTTGGAGTCCTCTCACAAAGAGACAGCCTTAACTGCCAACCGCCTTTCGCTAAACTGGCAAGCTTCTCTTCTTCTAGCGTAATGACATGGGACAAGTATTTGAGATCATCTGGCAACCAATGTGCAGTAAGAATGAAGATGACATTTCCGAGACTAATTTCACGTCCATGGGTGTCAGCAAGCCGTCCTCTCTCCATTGCCCGTTTGATGCTCCCTCGAACTAGCATGTCTGCTTCGTTGAAGTCCTCCAGCATGATTACAGAAAAGGGGTTCCTCCTAACTGCCTCTGCAATTCGATCCAGGGCAGTTTTACCACGGAAACTCGTATCCAATTTCCCATCATTGCGACGAGAGCCAAGACAAATCAGTATTAGATTAGATCCAGATACCAGCTCTGCAAGAGCTGATGCCATCTTCTTCTTGCCAACCCTGTCGGGACCCATAAATAATAACCACATGTCACCTTTTGATCCAGCAGCACGTTGTCTTCCATTGCCAACTTTGCATTGGGTCACGGTTGCAGCTACTGCTGATGCTGCTTCCCGCTGCCACCATACCTTCTCCATCAGACCCTTGAGGAGCTTCTTGAATGAGTCAGCATCTAATGTGCTAAGTAGTTTATTGGTCTGCACTTCATGCAAGTTGTTCTGTGGTTCAGAAGGCATGCGGCGCAAAAAGTCTTTGATGTGTTCTTTAGGGGTTTGATCTTGGCCGGGTTCATTGACCTTTGTTTGCCAAAGGACCAGGTCTGTCCTCACGGGGCTTCCTGGTGAGGAAACTGCATTCTCAGAGGGTTGAGCGGCCACTTGATCAGTGTTGGACTGCAGAGTTTCCTCGAGACTTCTGTTCTGCTGTAATTTGGGTTGAACAGTTCGGTGGCCAATCAGATTTGGATTGTACATGCCTGTAATTGAGAGAGGTATAGGAAAAATTCTCTCAGGGTTGAGATTGGGCTGATGGACATTGGGATGAAGACGCAAGCATGTATCATTCCATTTCTTAAGTAACTCTTGACTCCTCTGCTTCCACATCAGCTCTTGGTCCTTAGCCTGTAAAGAATAAGAATGAAAATATTATTCATCTGAATATAACAAGTCTTGTACCCACCCAAATGATAAAATGAAAAGAGAGAGACGGGGTGGGGGGGATCAGTTTGTGCTGAATTACCTGTGTCTGATTTATTGTCTCGGACTCGCCCTCATGGGCTTTAGCATTTTGCAACCACTGCGGCAGCAGCGATCGAGTCGCTTCTGATTTAACTTCCGAAGATGATTTCTCAAACCCCTTGGGTAAAAGTTTGGCAAGTTCTTGTTCATAATTCAGCAAGCACTGTGCACAACAACTTGTTCTTCGAGCAGGATCCAAATTTTCAGAGAGACGTCTTGGTGGAGCAGCTGTTGCGGTGGGAAACCCCTTCAATGGGGATAAAGACTCAAAAGAGTTACTAAAGATCCCATTGGTGCCAAGCCTGTATGTCAAGAATAATGGAATTAAATAGAATGCTTTCAAACCTAAGATATGATATGAAGACAAAAGTAAGATATGAAGTCCTATATAATATAAAGTAAAAATTATGGAATTTCCATCGGTTATTGAAGCTTCAAAGGCTGAAAGAAAATCCACGAAAATCGAAAAACCAAGGTTGTTTCTGAGCTGAAACGGAATCTGATTTTAGGACATGATTAATTTTCAAGGAACAATGGGTTCTATAAACACTTTTAAGGTCACCCTGCAAAGAGGACGTCATCCACAAAAAATTTCCTTCCAACTTCAATCTGAAGCAAATTATCCACCCTACATAAAGATCGACATGATCGATGTGCTTGAAAATATAACTATTACTTCCACGATCAAGTGCCAACCTAATAATTTCAAAATAAGCTTTAGAGCTGTAATAAAAAGAAGAACAACAAGGATACCTCTGAAACATCGCCGAAGGCCCTCTTGCAGCGACTGGCATTGCCTGGAGATCCCAGTCATTTTCCATGGATGGATGGTAGACCTGGCACCTCAAATAAGTCTCACAAGTAGCAGTCCCAATCAACCAAAGCCGGCCCCCAGTCCCCTCTCTGAACCTCCCCAACAGCCTCCCCATCTCCACCACTGCCGCACGCCCCACCTCTGAAACAACTTGTTGCTGCACTGCCGCACCTGAACCCGCCGCCCCGAAACTTACCGGCTGCTCCACCAGCCATTTCAAATCACCCAAATCAAGAATAACACCACCACCACCACTCGAATTGGCAATCCGGGTCTCAACCAAATCCCCCAATTCCTTAACTTTAGCTGGTATTTGGGCTTTATCCGAAGAAAACTCCTTCCCCCAAGGAACCACCTGAGCGTTCATGAGAGGCCCTGCACCCAATTCCTTATTCTCTATCCTCCTTAATAGCTCCCGTACCACCACTTCTGCCTCCGTCTCTCCCACCAATACCGGATTTCTCTTCTTTGTTCGTAACAAAATATCCATAACCCGCTTCACCTCGTCACCTCTCTGCTGTCCCAATTGGGCTGCACTTCCTTGCTGCAACCGGAGATTCAAATATAGATTCCTGTTCGTCGCCGATGGGACCGGGGTTGCTCCGGGTCTGAATCCCAATCCAATTGGAGAAGAATTACTGACCGAAGCAGACGAACTATGAGACTGTTCAATTGTGGCCTTGACAGCCGGACTGGAGAAGCTGGCCTCGCGCATGACTCGGCTCACACTGGGGTCATCGAGAATGGACATAATCAGCTGCTCCAGCTCGACTTTGACGGCTAAAAGTGGCTGTTGCTGCTGCTCGGGGCAGCCGCGGCGCTGATGCGCCTGCGCACGCTTCAGCGCCGCCATTAGAGCATTGGAGATGGGCGGCTCCATCCCGGGGCTCATGTTCTGGGCCGTCGGGAGGCGCTCCAGGGCGACGCTGAAGCAGAGCTCGAGCGCGCGGCACTGGAGCGGGTGCGAGGAATTGGGGTGGGATTTGATGCAGGCCTGGCGGAGGAAGCCCGAGGGCGAGGCCAATAGGGTCGCCGCCACGTGGAGCGGAGTCGTCTGTCCGTGGTTGCGACGACCCGCCTCGGCGATCGAGTTGTTGAGCACACTCGCCGCCTCCGGCGTTAGGGTTTGCTGGATCGTGCTGAGTCCTGCTCTCATTTCCAAATAACGAATTTGACAAAACGCCCCCACGAACACCAGACGATTTTGCGTATGGATAATTAGTCGAGAAAAAGCCCAAATGATCGCTTTTCGTGTCTTCGAATTAAGCGATGGTGGAGGAGAAGCTATGTGTATTGCGTGAAACTGATTCAGTGAAGAAACCAGAAACGCACTGACAGCAGAGACAAGAAGCAGCAATGAAAAAGGTCCTGGTGCGAACGGTTGATTCCAAAATGGACAAATTCGCGACTTTCGGGGAGGAAAAATGAATCGGTGAAAAGAAAGCTTTTTTACAAACACGAACAAAATCAAGAAAGTTAACACCTACTGAGCCTTTTAGTTTCCTTTAGGGATCTCTGTATCACTTATTTCTTCTTTCTTTGTTTCTTTGGTTCTCCCTCCATCTATCTCTCACTCTCGGTGTGTCACACACAAAAAGCTATACATGAGAGAATTTCAACGCGAAAAGGAGAGATTAGATCCCCTGCTTCACATGAAACCTCCCCCAGCTCTCTCTGTCTCTCTCTCTCTCTCTCTCGCTCGTTTATATCTCTATCCATCTGAATCAATATCCCAGACAAAATACCCAACATCAATAAAAACTCTATAAAGCCGAAAAGATTAAAGAAAACTAGCAAAAGGAGGTGGTAAAAATGGACCCCCCCACCCCCACCCAAAAAAAAAATTTGTGTTAAATTCTTTACAGGGTGTTTGTATTTTATTAGAGAGAGAGAGAGAGAGAGGGAGGTGGAAGTACTGTCAGTAACTTTGCAAGGATTTCTGGAAAATGCTTTCTTTGGCAGTGCAAAACCTGCAACTCTCCTTTTCGGGTGACCTTTTCTTATGTTTTATATATTTACGCAACTTTATATAAATACATTTTATTTTCCTCTAAAAATTGTCTCTTGTCTCAGTGCATGAGATAATATCGGGAGAATGAGAGAGACAGTACCTTTTTTGTTTTTCTGGTCAGAGACAGTGCCTTTTAGTTAGAGACATAAACAGTGTTTTACTTTCTTCTCTCTCTCTACCAATTTTCTGCTTTTTCACACGCAACCTCAACGAAGGTATCGCACCGCTTTTCACCTTTTCATACTTAAAAACACCCTCTCTCTCTCTCTCTCTCTCTCTCTCTCTAACTTTACACGTTAGTTTATGCTTTATATTCTCTATGCATAATAAACCTTTCTTTTTATAAAATTAAAACTATAAATTGATATATATTTATATTATTTATTATATTTATTTTATAATAAAAATAATTTTATAATCAAATTTATTTATATAAAAAATTTTTGTAGTTAAATTATTTCTCTTGGAATAAAATTATTGTATATTTTGATAAAGTAAAATAATTTACTATATTGTTGATCCTCTTAATAACATATAATTAACCACAACAAGGTGTTGGTTGAAATGTACTTTGCTGAATTCATGTATTAATACGACTGATTGCTTCGTTTAATAAAGTTCTCACCTCTCACGTACTTGATATATGACGTTTGATAGATTATAGCGAAAGAAATTTAATTTAATTTAGAAAAAAAATATCTGTACTTACAGGGATTGTTCTGGAAGATTGAAACAATGGTAAAATTGGAAGGGAAAATAGAATAAACATCTTTCTTTCAAACTTTAGCATTAATGGTTGTAATTTGGTAAGTTTCAAAGTTTGTGTGCTTTGACGTAAACTACAATCTACAATTTTTCAAATTTTTTTTTTTTTTTTTCAGATTTCTCGTGTAAGGACAATCATGATCTTCTTTTAGGGGGAAAAGGATAAGGACTTCGTTTGTTTTCTTATGTAATGAGTTTGGATTCTCTTTGGATAGTTAAAATGTTTTATTGTATTTTATTATTATAATTTTTGTAGTTATAAAATAATAATAATATTAAAAAATAATTTTTTAATAATATTTTATTTAATTTTTAATTTTTATCTCAATTTATATCATCTCAACTCATTATCCCAAAATAACGTTATGATGTTTGTGTCATTGGTGTTACGATGTTTGTAGCATTGGTGTAGATAATATATTACTAGATATAATAATTATTCCAATTCTTTTTTAGAGAGAGAGAAAAATATGGATATATATTTTTTGGATATTTTTATATTTGATTTTTTTTTTTTTTTTTGGTTTCGTTTGAATGGAGAAGTGTTCATTTAATGCCTTGAAAAATGGTGCTATCCTGCCCATCACGGGAGACAACCGCCTAATAAACACCAACAATTAATTGAGTCTGATATGGACCAAACTTGTTTTTTTAGATCGAGGCTTCAATTAATTTGACTATGACCTTTGTTTCTATTTTGTTTCTTACTTAATTTTGATTGATAACTTGGTTAATAATAAGATCTATTATAATTTAGAAAAAAATTAAAAAAATAATTATTTTTTATAATAGTTGAATGTGGAAGTTTAATTTTACATCAGCGATGTGCAGAAAATAAGACTTATAAATAAATTTTTTTTTTTAATTATAAAACTTAAGAAAAATGAAAAACTAGTTTAAATAACTGTTTAAAATTTAAAACTATTTTGGATAATTAGCCGCCATCTACAAATTCATTCTAAAAGTAAATACCTATAATATGTTATATATAGACACTCATAAAATTACATGTGCTAACTGAGTCTAAAGTTTAACTTGTAATCTCTACGAATAACAGATTCAATATCTGCAATATGTCAGCTCTAAAGTTTAGTTCGGTTACACAAATAAGATGAAATAAAAAATTTATGAATAGGATTAAAATAGTTTGAGTTAAGATTTTTATAGAATTTTAGAAAAAGAAAAAGAAAAAATTGAATTATTTTTTTTTGTATTTTATTTAAAAATTTGAAAAAATTATAATGATGAGATAAGAAAGTTGAAATTTTGAAATTAAAAAATATTTATATTTAAATGGTATTTAAATGTTAAGATAAGATGAACTCAATTACTCCATTAAAACTCCAACACACTAATAAATTCAACAAAAAAACTTGAAGAACAAGATGATTAAAAGATCAACTCAGTCATAGTCTGTTGATTAGAAAAGAATTTACTTTGGTTTGAATGGCCCCTCTTCTTGGGTAGACTAGCTATTTTCTCTCTTACAATGAATAAATTTTATCTTATATTTAATAATTCCGATACTCAAACCATCGTGTATAGGAGACCTTATATATGCAGGAATGACTTAAATCAAGATTAAAATATATATAAGACTTAGAAACATTTAAAAAGATCTCGTAATTGTAAATTAGCTCGATCGTTAAGCAAATAAATAATCGTGAAGTTTTGCTGATCAACCAATGGTTGATCGAGCGCCTAGCACAGAAGGGACCTTGAGCTATCACCTCTATTGATCAGTTAGCATGCATGCACCTTAAATATCATTTTGCATTCTTAATTATCAATTCCATGTCCAAAATAAATAACTAGCTAGCTAGTGATAGTTTTAGGATGTAAAATGCATTCATTTTCCTAATTATTACATCTACCAATGTAGTACTATAAATTATCAAGAAGTATATTGATCATTAAACATAATTGGGATATTATTTACTTCAGTATAGTCATAGATCAGTATATAAGTCTCGCATATTTTCTTAAAAAAAATAGATAAATCTAAGACCCGTATGAAAAAATTAATTTTTTAATGACGGATCGGATCTACTTTTTTTCAAATTAATTAACACAATACCAAGATGAATTGCAAAATATGGGGGGTAATAAACACAAGGATGGAATCATATTTTGATCAGCTTATAATTTACAAATCCGAAGACATATATATTTAGGCAAATTTAGGACCCAAAACAGCATGCTTCTTCAAATCTTAACCATCATCATTTATGGTAATTAATTTTTAATTTTTAATTTTTAAAAATGGCTACAAATTACAAAAGGGAGAAAAGAGAGGTGGGGGTGCCCTAATGATTAGCCCTGTGCTCATCTGGGATAGTATGTAGTGTGAAGACGAAAGGGGAGGCATGAAAAATGATAGTTTACTGCAACTTTTTGGGATTCCTAACTTTGTGCTATATTATCATCATCATCATCATATTCCCTTCTGATAACGCACGCCCTCTCCCCCTTCCCTTGCCTTTTACGCCCTACAACTACTGCAACGTACATGACCACCTTTATATACTGTGCTATTCACCATTTCATACATTCTATACTATATTTAATTTAATTTTTTAAAATTTTTCTTGTTTTTATTATTCTCAAACTAATTACTTTCTTTTATTTATCATCTATGTAACACATTTGATAAAAATAAAAAAATAAAAAAAATAAATATGTGCATTATATGTTCTCAAAATGATGAGTAAAATTTTTCTTTTACACCTCAACTATGACTCACTTTTTCAGTTTTCAGACCCTTTGGCTCCCCCTTACCTACTATAGTCCTCCACCAACCCTCTCTCTCTCTCTCTCTCTCTCTCTCTCCATTAGTCAAGGTAAAGTTGATAAATTATACTCGATCTGATCCCTTAATTAGGTCAATCAAGGTCATTATTTACTGACTGAAATGAAACTTTGACAAGTGGCAATATTTACATATATATAGTCAAGAAACGAATTAAAGATATTTATCCAATAAAAGAAGTTCATGATATAGAAATGGCAATTAGAAGAAGAGTCGTATGCTGCAATTAATTGTAGCTTTGTTGATGGACTCAAAAGTAATCGGCCTGCTTTAGGGTGGGATCATGAAAAGTATGACCATGAATCCTACCTTCATGCTCATCTATTTCTATGGCTGGACTTTGTGATGAGGATTCAAAGTGAGGAGTTGTTTGACTTTGAACGACTTGTAAAATCATTCAAGCGCATGACCTTTGAGCTGAGTTTGAGTCTGCATCGAATGTTCCTTGAAATCTTTCTTCTTCTTTTCATTTTCTGCATTAATTCATTCAAACTAATTAAGCAAATGCCAAATGAACGTGTCCATTTCGTGTAGATATGAACCGATTTTCTCCAAGGACAATGCAGGGTGACTATCAAATCTACATGCACTCTAAATATGCACACCAGGGCAATTTCAAATTTTTTTTTATTCCTTTTAAATATTTTTTAAACATACTTAATCATTAAGAAAAAAAATACACAAATTCACTAGTAATTTATTCCTTAACCATTAAGTAAAATAAAATAAAATACAATACAAGAGGACATATTTGTGGTACACATTTGGTGTGCATCCAAGCACTTTCCTTTCTAAAACTCGACAGCTCTTTTCATATCATGATCAGGGCGGCAACAATATCACTAGTATGTTGTTTTGTTTTTCATGTAAATGTTGTCCCATATCGATGGAAACGGTACTTTATGTTATACATACATATAGTTTCAAGTCAAAATGAATTAAATCGCGAACAGATAGATCATCATCATGTTTACAAATATTTTGTATAAAAAGTAATGCTTCCCATCCTGAAGTCCATCGTGCTTGGTACATATAAGTAGGGTCATTACTTTATCTTTCATCGTCGTAGATAATTTTTTTTTAAAGTTACCTGCGCGCCTTACAATATATATAGCTATTTTGATTGTAATTGCATTAATTTTATAGAAAGACATAAGTTGTCATTAGGTAGAACAATAAATGTTAGAACTGCATGGGGACGCGAATGAACCAGCTTAATTCCAAGAAAATTATTCACGAGGCATTAATTAGTCTTTGGTAGATCATGAAATGATATAACTTTTTCAAATTTCAAAATAAAAATAATATTTCAATAATATTTTATTTAATTTTCAACTTATTTCATATGTGTAACCAAACCAGGCATGTCCCAATCCGGGCAGTGCATGCATGCAATTAGGAGAAGGTTATGGAGTTGATGATCTGCAATTCAGCACAAGTATTTCTCCCATTCATGGGGCCAGGGTGGAAAATGGAAATTAATAGTTAGGAAGGTTTCTTGAAGGAGCTGCTCCTTAATTTATTTTCTTTTGTCTCTAGCTAGCTAGCAAACCCACATGACATCTTAAGCATGATACCCTAATAATGGCTTCCACTTTAAAAAGCCTTTTTTACGTGACCTCATCAACCCTAACCCTTTGATCTCTTTTCCATCATTCTACATCTTCTCTGGTTTTGAAAATCTGAAGTGGTTTCTTTATTATTTTGCCTTTTAGCATGAGTAGTAGTACGTACCAAAAGGTGGTGTGTTTTGGTCATGTATTCGGTTTCATTCACAAGGGAAAAAGCTTCTTTTCCTCGCTAAAACTTTTCAAGTCCCTCCCCTAACCCCACCAATAATAGAGGAACCATAATTCAAGAAACATTTTCATGCAAGCAAGGATTGCTAGATCAGCCAATGACCCCAGCTATATATATATATATATATATATATTAATTAGCTAGCTAGGATCAATCGATCGATGATCTTCTCCCATCCATATAAATATATATATATAAATATATATATCTTCCTGATCACATAATAATAATAATATTAATAATTCCTTTATGAAATATCCATTTATTTGCCCAATTAGATCAAGCTCAAAAGGTCACCTTTTCCCATAAGTTCAAATGGAAAATGGAGAAAACTATGATCAAATACTAGTACTAGTACTATATATTATAATTAAAACTTTCCGCGCGCCCAGATCATCGATCGAGGGCTAGCAGCTATCAATTGATGGAATATTACGAGACAGAAGTAGGTCCCATAAATATATTCTTTTTCACTAGTGCAAGCTAGCCAAATTCAGTACCCCACCAAGCTCTTTTGTCACGGATATATACATGTTCAAAATTAATCATGTCATCTAGGTCAAACTTTAAGCAAACACAAAAAATGTAACAGCAATCACTCACGGCTGGGAAAAATTGAGGGCAATATGCCATCGATCATGATCTCTTCTTCTAAAAAGTTTCGGTAGCTTCTTGCACTCAAAGCAAGTAGACTTTCAAGTCCCCCTCTCTTTTTGCCTTTTCCCCCCCCCCCCCCCCCCCCCACCCCACTTTTTCTCGTCTAGAATAAAGGAGCTAGCGTACTGGTCTTGCTTTTAATTTGGTGAGGTGAATTCAGCAAGGAGAAGCACCAATCAAGCAAAAGATCATGAATTGGTAATTCCCCATTTTCACAGTACTTATACATCATGAATTAGTCATGTTTATAAGTTTATCAATATGAAGAAAAATAAACCAAAGGAGATCATCAGGTAATTTGAATGTGTTCATGTACTAAATTATGATAGTCCGACCAAACAAACAAATATATAAATGATTTATTTAGAAGAGAAAAAAAAAATCATGATTAATTCTATATGATGATCAGCGTTGTCACTACATTTTTATCGGGTTTATGCTGCGATAAAATAGCATCTAATCAGTTTGTTTTCGTCGCAAAAACTCCAACATGTACTGTCGAAATTATCTGAACAATATTTACTATGATCTACAATTTGGATGAAAAAATTTATAGCTTTTAATTACGATGATTTGTTGCTAAATTATTGGTAAAAAGAGAGTCATCCCAATTAATTAAGCTTTCTTGTAATAAATTAAGCTGATTGGGGACATTGAGCTTTTATATCATGTCACATAATTATAAAGAGTAACAATATTAGTTGTTTTAATTGGACCTACATTTGGATTAGATTTTCATTTTAAATAGATAATTAATTTGGAGGCACCGCCCCATCCAAGACTTGAATTTATTTTTTTCACTTTTTTTTATTTTTTTCATAAAAAGGAACAAATTAAATATTATATTGGAATTAGATTCTAAAATATTCCCATGCATGCCTCAAAAGCTGTTGTTGAAAGAACATGCATGGCATCTGCTAGCTAGCTAATTCTATTCTAATTTTTAAAGCTTTTTTGGGAGTTCTTGGAATCCTTAAAGAGTAGTTACCAACTATAGAAAATCCCAGTTAGATGAAATTAATTAGCTACTTTTTCTCCACTAATCATGCCTAAACTTGACTTTATCAACCACTAATAATTAATAGTTAATCCCTAGCCTTATACTTTACACATAAGCTAGCGTTCAACTTTTGATATAGAAATTAGCAAAAAAGTTTCTAAGAATGACTAAACCTTTTGGGTTACATCGATCGATCTTAAAAAGGAAGATATGCGTACGTAAAACACTCGAGCATTACATATATATATCAGTGGAATATCGAAGTGCTGATCAGATTGATCTATTAAACCATGCACAAAGTCGGGTTTTTAAATGCGATTTAATTTAAAGTTAATTAAGAAAAAAGCTTCAAAATATCTTCAGAGGGACTGAATTATATATATGCTTGTTAATTTAATTGTAATGATCAGTGGTGAATATTCTCCCTAAAAATATTTGATAGAGAAATGATAGTTACAGTTGTGAGTGCGCAAACGTCATGCAATCACTTTAAAAAAAGTGAATAAATATGATACTGATCATATGAAAATGAATTAATTTTTTAATAGTGAATCTCACTCTTTTTTAAAGCTACTATACAGCACTTGCGCACTCCACGACTATATGTAGCATTACTCATTTGTTTTTCTATCCTCACTTTTGGCAAAAAAATAATATACATGTATAGAACTTTTTGGAGGTTACAGAAAATGGAATTAGTAGTTACTTATTTTAAAATATGCAAGTTCTGTGTACTCTCTTTAAAAAAGTGGGTAGATATGTGACTCATATGAAATATTTATTATTTTAATGGTAGGTCTCACTATTTTTTAAAAAAAAAATGTGTGAGGTACAGTATGATCACCATATGACTGTATCCAACGTTAGTCTAAAATTAAGTAGAAAACTTACACTTTATTACTCCTCAACTTCAAGCTACCACTCATTTGGTAATATGACAATCAAATTAAGGAAATTATCTCTTAGCCCCCAAATTGTCACTCCATTTACAATTAGAATAGAGCCCTACCTTCAACTACAGTCATAAATGCATGCAGATTGGGTCATCTCTAGATCTCTTCCCTCATCCATCGTCCCCATGATTCAATAAGTTAAACTATTAGGTGGCATGTTCTCTACCAAGGGGGTCTTGAAAAGACAATCAGATCACATTTTGGGAAACATGGTCCTCTGATGAATTGAATATGTACACCTCTTATCTTGTAGTTTCTATAATTCATCTTGATTAACCATCTTCTAACGTGAGATATCATGATTGACCAATTAAAGATGGTAATTTATGTTAACTATATATATATATATATCCTCGTTTTGAATATGTTGTGATTTATGGCTGTCAATTCAATTTCAATTACATGATATTTTAGCTTAATGGAAAGCATTGGAAAACACAAATTATTAAATGCTTAGATATGATGCATTTTAAATACAATTCTATTAAACACCGACACATTCTGTAAAGCAAAGACAAATTACCTTATGATGTTGTAAAAGCCTGCAAATACGCAGAAAAAAAGAAAAGAAAATAAAAGACATTTTGAAGAAAGCAAAAGTCACCCAAAAAAATCCAGAGCTAAGATTTTGTGTTTCTGTAGTGAGGAAGAAAAAAAGCTTCAAAGTTGATTCATGCGCCTGCTAGCTGCTCCCACAAAAGCTGATGATCTTGCCCAGGAACTTTCAGTACGTCAGGAACAAGTGAAGGCATTACGCATGTCACACTTGTCAATAACTACACCTTTTGAACACCTTCGAATTGCACAGGAAATCAAAATTAAAGGATATATAATTAATTTATAAATTTAATGAAATGATTTTGTACAAAATAAATTTATAAATTAATATAACAGATAAAATAAAACTTTTATTATGAAATAAAAAAAATTAAAGTAGAAGTGCGGCATCCATAAAAAGATTTCATAAAAATAAATTTATAAAATAAATTGAAATAATTATATATATATGATACGTTAGATATATTTTATAATAAAAATAATTTTTACAGTCTAACATAACATATCAAATCATGTTAATTTGTAAATTTATTTTTATAAAATATTTTTACTAGTAAAACATATATTTTATCAAGATGAATGCTACAATCATAAATTGATGTGATTTTATGTGATCTGTCAAATCTATTTTATAATAAAAATAATTTAACAATCTGATAAACTATATCAAACTATAAAGCATTTATCTTTTATCAATAATGCAAAGGAAGTGGAAGAGAAACTAAACTAAAGAAACCAAATTTTCTTTCTTTCAACACGATAACCCAAAGGAATTCCTAGGCATTTATGCTAGGTGGTACCATTCCCTTGACTTTTGATTTGCCTTGTTTGGGAAGTTTTGGATTCCTTTTGGCCTCGAATTCAAACTTTTTTTCTTTTTTCACATTAAATGGGTCGGAAAAGTTATCAGAAAACAGAGAGAGAAGAAAGAGGGTGACATAACATAAATGCAAAAAGTGGTCAGGGTTGGGCAATCGCAGGCAACTTCCGAAAATGGTGCCGAGTCTGGGCTTGGATTGATGATTGAATCAATGAATTCCTTTTTTTTTTTTTTTTTTTTGCATGGGAAAGGAAAACGACTTTTTAAAGGGTATATTAACATGACCCCTCCCCCCCTGTGTGGGTGAATTTAACTACATTTTCTTGAAGACCTTATGCTTTTGTGTTCACATGGCTTCAAAGGACAAAAATTAATCATGAAGTTATTCGTGTGACCAGTCCTAATCCATTCGGATGCCCTCCAAAATAAGTAAACGCGTTCGTTGATGGCCGGACTTCATGGTCGGAAAGTCCTTAATTCGATGTTCTGAGCCACTCAAAAGGGTTGTAACAAGTGTCATACTTAATTGGAAGGAAAATAGTGTCTATAGTGTGATGAATACGTGTATCAAAGGCTATGGATTATGAATTTTGTAAAGGATTTTGATCGGCAAATATTATTGGAAAGGATTACAATTCACCTTATTCCAAACCACATCCTTGATCCATTTTATGAGTTTCGAATACTAAACTTTTCCCATTAATGTTTTATGCCATTCCCTTCTGATCGTGTAGATAGGTCGGATCGAGAATATTTAAAGATGAAAAATGATTTACACACAACATTTTTCACGACACTTTACATAACTATATTTTAAATGAGAGATATTTTTATAAAACATTTTATAAAAGTAACATTATTTTATAAAAATACTCTCATTTTATAATATTATTGTGTAATATGTTACGTAATATATTGTGTGTATATCATTACTCGGTCTCGTCAATAATAGATAACTCGAAGCAATTCATCCAATTAATAATATTTAGTGTCATTTTAAGAGTTGTTCATTTTAAGAGTTGTTTTTATTTATATATATATATATATTTTTTTTGGTTATTTGAAGGGTGATGGCTGGGGAACACCACCCCACCCTTTATTTTCTTTTTTTAATCATTCCTTAAAAATATTATTATCTTTCTCATAGAAAAGTTATCTTTTTATAGAGGTTGTTTCCGTTATACATTGAGGATGTTAGCTGCTCCTTCTTCTTTGTATAGTGTTCGTAGTTCCAAGGGCCGGTAATGAAGGGCTGAAGGCTACTATTTTTGTGCACATAACTGGTTGGGCCGACCATCTTGGGCTCTGCCGTTTCTGTTTGCGAACATTTTAATTTTGGATTGTTCAAGATGTGTCAACAGAGATATAAGCGGGTCCATCTCTTCCTTAAATATATATTATTCTCTTAAAAAATGAATGTTTGATGTGATTGAATATACCTTTCATTGTTCCATCTTTTGGAAAACGGTTAGAAAAATATAAACACACAATTATTTTTATAATTTTTTTATATAGTTATATTTTAAATTAAAAATAATTTATAAAAATAATATCATTTTATCTAAGATTATCATTTTCTAATTATATTAATTATAGCTACGGTATAAAAAAATTCAAAATTAAAAAATTTTACATTACATATTATTTACGTGATATAATTTGTTTTATAATATTTAAATTTTAAAATTTATTTTCTAAATAAAATTATGCCACGCAGTTGTAGCATAAAAACATTAGAGAGAATTATTATTTCCATCCTATTACAAAATAATATATCATTAAAAACTAAATTTTATATAATTAATTTTGGTGACATGATCTCAATCACTATGATTGTATGCTTTGAGAGACATTCCCTCACAATGAAGACCTCTTTTGATTTATTTTTTTTGTTTTAATTTGTCAATTAAATTCTCATCCATAATTTTACGAAATAATGTATTGATTACTTGTTAATGATAGTGGATAGAGAGACATGAATTAGCTAAATCTATTGAGTATTTAGCTATAAGGTCAAAATGTGATCACAATGGATTAGTCAAATTCTAAATAATTAGAATTTAGCTACATTTACCTTCAAAATAATTTCTAAATTTAAAAATTACTGTACATATATAAAATACATATTTTATCAATAATTTATCTCTTCCTTTATTTCTATCACATATTTTATCACAATAGCTGGGTTCATGTGCACAGGTTCATGTGTTGGGGGTTGGGTTCATGCATTGATATATTAATTTGAGTTAGTGATATATTAATTTAATTAGAATATGATTACTAATTAATGCATAATAGGTAAAATGGTAAAATATGATAAAATATAATAAATTAATAATTAAAAAAATTAAATATTTTTGAAATGATTAATTACTCATTACTATATAATAAATAAATAGATAATCCAATGTAGAGATTTGATATGAATAACTAAAACAAAATTTAAAATCAAATTTATCTTATATTATTTTATTGTTATATAATAAAAAAATAATTATTTCAATATAAAGATTTATATGAATGAAATAGCTAAAAGTTATTTGTCATAGATCGTAGCAGTAGAGAAGAGGGGCAGTAGAAGATAGAGAAGAAGAAGCTCGAAGAAGGATGCAGCGGCTAAGGGGGAAACCTAATCTCACGAGCAGGATGGGCAGGGTAGAAGGCTTAAGGGGCTGTCACCGTGGGCCATAGCAGTGGGTCGAGGACCAAAGGCCAACGTCTATCTAGTTATTTCGTATAGCATTTCATTATCTGTAATAATGTCACAGGCCCATTACTGAAGGGCAGTTTAGTATTTTACTTGTTAGTGTATAAACATAACAGACTACTCTATGAAATCATCTGGAAGATTTACATTGCAATTCTATTACAATTTGGAGGTGCTCTCCCTCGAAGAGAGTTTATTAAATTTATAATATTATTTTCATCTTTTCCCTCTTTCATTCATCTCTCGTACAATTTGTCTGTTATATTATTTTTTTTTTACATTTTTAAAAAATATTCTTTAACTTTAAGTAATGGCTCAAACTATATTTCAACTACCGACTAATTTGGATGTAAGAGTATTGGTATTGAATTAGTCAAATATTTTATTATTATAGAAAGTATGATGATTAATCTAATGTAGATTTTAAATTTTAAATGATCAGTTAAAAGTGTAAAAGTTATATATTAATTAAAATTTGAAGAGTAGGATAATGCTATCGACGAACTTGAAAGTAAAATCCTGCGAGGATTCGATATTTCATTAAACAAATAAAAATACTACTATTTTCGAGGGCTGCCCCACCAACCACTCTCGTAGATGAGAAATCAGTTTCTACTCAGTCTGCGTTAGTGCAGTGGGAGGAGGGAGGCGTTGATAGATATGGGGTCTCCGTCGACGGGCGAAACGACGCGGATCGCGGCGAGGGCGTCCATGATCGATTCTTTAAGGGGGTGCGCGCTGTTGGGGAGCCAGATTGACAAGGCCGAGCTCCGGAGGAGGCTCCTGATGCCGCAGTACCTCCGCCTTGCCGTCCGCGACTCCATCCGGTCCAAGGACCCGACCGCCGGCATGACCTGGATGCACGACCGCGGCGGCGACGAGGAAAACCTTGAGCCGCCCGAGGCCCCGATGATCGTCTTCATCAACCCGCGCAGCGGTGGGCGCCACGGCCCCGTGCTCAAGGAGAGGCTCCAGCAATTGATTGCCGAAGAACAGGTTCCAATTTCTTGTCTTTTCTCTTGCTAAATAAATTCAAATTATCATACGTACTCCCATATAGCTTTTATGTATATGTATGAATGCGTCCCGGTTTATTGTTTTTATTGGATGAAATGATTGATTTTTTTTGGTCTGGTAAGTTTAGTTGAACTTTTTATATGTTGATGAAAGTAATATATGCCGGGACGTGTGATGAAGTTGTGGAGTGTTAAAGAAGCACGGATCTAGAGTGGTGGCTCTGTGCAATGTGTGAATTTGCTTGTTTTGTGGGAATAATGCGTGCGATTGATATTTTCTTGAGGTCATTGGCTGGGAACCATTTTTCCGCTCGGCTGTCAGGTTGAGAAACGCAAGCTCTTTGGTCCTCATGTGATATCTCATTCACATTTCCTCGTGGTAGCTACATCTTTCGGTATTATGTCAGACACATCAATTTTCTAACTTTATGGCTATGTTGAGAGAGCTTGCAAACAAACTTGTGAAAATTGGAATGTTTTAGAGGGTAAAAAGGGGAAAAGTGTCTTCTTTCAACCTGGTCAACGTGACCTCTTAGCTATTGGTTTATGATATTCAACAAATTTAGAATTTCACTCCGAGGGTAAGAATAACAATCCTAATATAACTCACAAATTCACAATGTTAATGCCTATGACTCTCTCTCTCTCTCTCTCTGTGTACATGTTTGTGTGAGTACGCACCAATACACGCATGCGTGCTTGGAACTACTTCAATAATATGCAGCTGTAAGCTAGTTCTGGCCGTGCAACTTAAATGTAGGCTGCGAGGAAGTCATTCTACTTCAAGGTTTTTAGTTCTTTTTCTGGGTGGGGGTGGGGACCTTTTAGTTATTTATATATAATATTTTTGTGTTTTTATTTTTTGGAAATTTGGTCTTTGAACTGGAAATACTTTGTAATGCAGGTTTTTGACCTGGCAGATGTGAAGCCTTTTGAGTTTGTCCAATATGGGTTGAAATGCCTAGAGATGCTTGCTGATCTGGGCGACTCTTGTGCCAAAGAGACTCGTGAAAAGATGAGGGTTATGGTATGGTCACTGGTCGCATTAGCCTGGAGCACACTTTCACATATTGTTCTTCAATATATAGCTCAGTTGCATTTACCCCCATTATTTGGAAAATGATAATTGTATCTTTAGTGAATTTTAAAAACGTATACGTGTTAAATGTAAGCTATTGAGCTTCTTGAGCAGGTTGCTGGAGGTGATGGTACAGTTGGTTGGGTGCTGGGAAGCCTTGGAGAACTTAAGAAACAGGGTAGGGAGCCATTTCCTCCTGTAGGAATCATTCCACTCGGTACTGGAAATGACCTATCTAGGAGTTTTGGTTGGGTAAGCTTCTATGCTCTCTGAAGATTTGAGTTCTCTGAGTGCTGTCTTCTATGTTGAACTTTGGATTTGAATTTTTTCATTAGGGTGGTTCATTTCCTTTTGCATGGAAATCAGCTGTCAAAAGATCACTCCACAAAGCTATTACAGGTCCTATCTGCCGTTTGGATAGGTAAGCTTTCTATTATCTGGTAACAGCTAGTAATATATTTTGAATTTTAGGGGTGACAATGCAATTATTTTTTCCAATTATAGGTGTGGTAAGTGAAGAGCAAAACATTAAAGATATATAAAGTATAATTGTAAATTTTCTGGCGGGCAAGTGAATGTTTAATTAATTGGGATACCGTCCCTCTTCTGTAAAAAAAAGTGATTGTTTAATTAATTCTTCAGCAAAAGAAAACTGTTTGTTTAATTATCTTAAAAATTGACACATCTCTTACATATTGTAAAATATATTTTTTGATTGGCATGGTTGTCCGAGAACAAAGTCCCGACTAATCATGGGGTTGCACACATCGGCAACTGCAAGTGCACTATAGTAAAATATCTTTTTTTATAAGTTATTTTTTAGAATATCTTCTCTGCACTTGTATATATATAAAAGAGAGAGTATCTTCCCTGCTCTTTCATGGTTGGGGGCTATTGTATGTAACGGACTAAATGTCCATGACTTTTTACTATCAGCTGTAAACTCTAGTTAGGTATTTCTCATGTATACTCCCTGTATACTTGAACTTTGCCTACTCTTATGAATAAAATACCTTGATTACCGATAAAAAAAAAAATGTTTTAAACAATTCTTATACTTTCCTGTACAAATGATATACTTGTTTGTCTCTTATGAACATCTGATTTAGCTTAGGGTCACTTTGTTATGGTCACCATTGTTTTTAGTAAAAAAATTTCTGTGAGTGCTTATTGATGTGGCTAGGAAGCTATGTAAAATCGTTTTTTGATGGTGCAGTTGGCATATTCTGCTGTCAATGCCAGTCGGTGAAGTTGCTGATCCACCCTACTCCCTGAAGCTTACAGAAGAGTGTGCTCTTGATGAGGTTGCTGATCTACTTACTCCACATTCTACTATTTTAGATGGCTACTAACATGTTAGTATTTTTTTCTATTAAGTTTCTTCAGGCACTTTTTTACATTGGGGCTTCTTAGCTGCTAATGCATTTCGGGTGCAAATGCTTGTTGAGTTGTTTATCCGTTCCGAAAAGATTATACTTTATACCAGTTAAATCTGTTAATTTGATGATATCATATCGTTGATCAACCATGATATATTTGTTTTTTCTTTCCTCATTTGCTTTATTTAATTTGAGAAACTTGTTGTGGTAAACACTCACTAGTGTTGTGTGCTGACAATGCATGAACGTTTAAGTGAATCCTTGTTGTTACTTATTAACATTGAACTTATGTTCGTGAAGGTAATAACGGTTGTGGTTAATGGGTTTCAGGAATTTTATTTGTCTTGTGTGTTTGCCATTAACTTCAGTTTTTCTTTAAAATAAATTATAACATTCTTGTTGCTTAAAGGTTTTTATTACAATCTATATTCTCAGTCAAGGAGACTCTTCAGTGGCAGGATAATAATGATTGTAAAAATTTATTTAGAACCATTTAAATTTACATTTTGTTTTTGGCTTTCGTTGGTATTATGTGTATTGTACACGTAAACTCTAGTTAGGTACTTCTCATGTATACATCATGTGTACTTTGTCTATACCTTCTTCTCTTATGAATAAAACTTCTTGATTACTGATAAAAAAAAATGTCTACTGTATATGTAAAGATGAAACTTTGAAGAATAGAAGTGCTTAGGTAAAAAACTTGCTGAGTCTTTCCTTTTTCAAATGTGGAAACTTTCTTTTGATGCAGGGTTTGGAAGTTGAGGGGGAGTTGCCTGATAAAGTGACTTGTTATGAAGGAGTGTTTTACAATTACTTTAGCATTGGTATGTTGACCTGACTGGTTCAATTTAATTTATCCACTTATAGTATTTGGCTTGGTTTGTGGGAGATAATAACATGATCATATCTGCCCATTTCTCAGCTTATTGGCATATCTTAGATGGCGGAATAACTACCCAAAAATTTATGAAAACGGTCAACCTAAAATAAGTTTTTGTATGCCCAGCAATCCCTTACTGGTGCTTGTTTGCATCCTTTTGGTTTCCAGAAATCACTCAGGTTAATTAAGAACTGATAGAATTTAATATTCAGTGGCACTATTTAGTTTACCTAACATGTACTTATAAAAAAAAAAAAAGTTTACCTAACATGTTCACTCAAATGAGAATGCCAGGACACACACATACACAAAATTACAAAAGAAGATGTGCTTTTTGGTATGTTTCCTAAAGTATGTTTTGTTTGTTAGCCTTTGGTCTAAATGACAGCCACTTGAGATTCTTTCTTATATGGAACTTTAGATTAGTTTTTGTGGACCCTAGGGCTTGTTTGGAAATAGATCTCATTCCAAAATTCTCATCTCATCTCATTCCTAAACATAATTCAAATACTAAATTTTCAAATTAATCATTACAAATTTTTCAAACTAATCATTACAACTTTCCCAAACTTTTAAACAAAAAATAAAAAACAAAAATAATATTATAAAACTATATTCTAACAATATTTCAACTTTATAATATTTTTTATTCAACTTTTTCTTCTCCTTTCCCAAAACCCAAAAAATACTCAACTCAAACTATCTCACTACTATTCACAAACTATCTTACTACTATTCACAAACTACCATACGTCATCATTTTGTTATGCAGGAATGGATGCTCAAGTTGCTTATGGCTTCCACCATTTACGCAATGAAAAACCTTATCTTGCACAAGGTCCAATTACAAACAAGGTCTGGTTGAGTCTCTTGATTGCTTTATCTCTGAGTTCATATAGCTTGAGGTGTTATACCATTGACATTAGATTTTACTATTGATTAAAGTTCCTCAATAGATTTTACTACTTGCCTTATGTGATTTATTTGTTGGTCTTGCCTAGAACTCCAAGGAAATATATATGAGGGGGCGAGGAAGCACTTTAATAGTTTCTTACAATATTTTAACATTTCTGTGTTCCTTCTCCCCTGAACCCGCAAGAAAACATGTTGGTTGATGAATAATATTGGTTCTAACTAATTTTCTACTGCATTAGTTTTTTTTTTCCTTTCTGCACACTGCACCGGAACTTTTGTTTTATAAGCCGCACTGTACCAGGACACAAGTAGATATTACTCAACTGTTAAATATCATATGTTGTTGTAACAATATGAAGCTTGGTTGATTTAGGCCGAACAAATATGACTCAACTGTTGAAACTATATTCATTCCACTTCTCTTGAACTTTCTTATGAGTACCCTCTTTCCTAAGCCACTTGTTCTCAAATTTAAGGAACTCCTCTGTCTTTGTGAAATTTCAAACAATAGAATCTCTTGAGGTGGAAGAAATTTTCTGAGAGGCATTAGAAAACAGAGCAGCCAGGATGGTAGATAGACTGGATGGGCATTTATATATCAGTGTTCACGATTATTCAGTTGAATCACGTTTTTGTTTTTATTTTTGCATCTGTTTTGTTTATAATTCATAATCAGAAAACTCATTTTTGAAAGAATAAGGGCTTGTTTGGGAAACACATCTCATCTCATCTCAAAATTTTTCATAATTTTCTTCCCAAACGTCACTAAAAACACAAACACTTTTTAATTTCAAATCTTCAACTTTTTCACCTAATCATTACAACTTTCCCAAATTTACAAATAAAACACAACAAAGTATACTACTTTTTCAAATTTCAAAACAAAAATAATATTAAAAAAATAATATTTTAACAATATTTTAACTTTATAATATTTTTATTCAATATTTTCTCTCTCATTTCCCAAAACCCAATAAAACATCTTAAGTCAAATCATTTCACTACTATTCACAGACCATTTCACTACTATTCACAAAATTCCCATCTCATCTCATTCCCTAAGTATCCCCTAAGTACATACGTTAGAAACCTGAAGTTTTGAATTATATACGAAAACTGTGAACTTGTTTCATTCATTTTGTTATTTTTGTGGTTTTTATATTGGGAATGAATCATTACATATGTTATTCAGCCAAGAAAAAAAAAAAAAAAAGAATCATTACATATGTCACCAACAATATTAGCTTTGTGCTGCATACAAGGATGATGTTCTTAAGTTATATGTTTTTTTTATAAGAAATGATATTAAGTATCTAGGTCATTCTAACACGAGTGCAATTTGATCAATCTGTCATGCAGCTTATCTACTCTGGTTACAGTTGCACTCAAGGTTGGTTCTTCACACCTTGTGCGAGCAGTCCGAGTTTAAGGTCAGATATCTTCGAACCGACGTTGTTTGTGTTTATTTCAATGGCTATCTACGATTGTTACTTTCTCTTAAAATGAAAAAAAGAAAGGTTTTACTCTTATGAGTAGGTCCCCAATTCAACTTGTCATAAAGAAATCTAATTAGGCAGAAGTGCTTCTATGTATCATTCTCTCCTGGTTGAGAAGAAATTCTTGATTTTGTGGATGAGCAGATCCATAATGGTCTCAACTAGTTTTTCTTGGCTGTACCAATAAAAAAACTAGTTTTTCTTGGCTGTAATGTTGACATATGCTCGTAACTGGTAATTTGAACTACTTAAATCCTAATCACTTGTTGAAAGCTCAAAAATAAAGAATATATATTTTTTTGTAGAGTTGAAATTATCAAATATATATATATATTTTTACTTATAAAAAAAAATATGTAGATTTTTGTATTGTGTTTCAAATGGTGATGATAGGTTGGCTACTTTGGCAGTGACATTCTTTTGAGGAAGTTTGTGCTTTGGGTTTTACATTCTATATCAGTGTCATAGTTATGAAGTTACTTGAGCTTCTAAAAGACTTTTTGCCTGCAGTTTTTGTAGAATAGGGGTTGCAAGTGCTGAAGATCAATATCTAGGCTACACTTCCCCAGGGAAAAGTTTCAAAATTGTTAGGGAGGAGAGCACTGGCAAGGCCTATGAATGAATGTGTCAGATTCGATTATCTCCCTCCTTTTTTGGGGTTTACATCTCTCTTCTCCCGAACTGATTATTCATTTTTTCACTTCATGAGAGCTTCTATCTTATGTTTTTTGGAAGTTCTAGGGCCTTAACTACCAAGAAACTCATCCTGCCAACCTTGTTCCTGTTGGTACTGATATAGCATTTTCTCATATCTCTATCTCTCTATTCCAACTCTTTTCTGGATTATATGTTTGTCTTTCTCTATCAGTCGCAAAAACTGATGTGACACTTAACTTGACTAATAACAATGACTTGCCAGATGTGCAACATATTGGGTAGGAGAACCTGACATGTATCTGTCATTGTTATTTCTTCTTTGCTGATCTTACTTTTTACCTGGACCACTGTCTTGGTAGTCTTGCGTCACTTTATGTCAAGCTTCTTGTACAAGTCATTTTAGAGGATGGGTTTTCTTAGGGGTTGCCACTCTGCTCAGTAGGAGCCACTGAGCCAGAGCTGAAGGTTTTCATGATTTTTCCCTCTTTCAGATGAAATGGATAATGGAGAAGAACAATATCATATTTTTCTTTTTCATGGGCTGAGGAACTTAAACTTCTTTAACATGTATGATTACTTTGACTTTGTGTGTGAGAGTTTCAAAGGTTTTCTCTCACTTATTTCTAGATAGGTGTTTCTCTTTTGTGCATCCTGTGTAGCTGGGTTGCACCTTTTGCTATTTTTAATGAAGTTTATTACTCATAAAAAATGGGTTTTCCTTCCTCATTAAGGATTCCTATAGCCTTCATGTGAATGTGATTTCTTTCTTCATGGTACTTTGACATGCTATCTGATCTTTCAGTCATCAAGTTAGTGATTTTCTACATTTTTGGGTCCATTTGTGCATAATGAATTGAATCTTCAAAGGATGCCTTTTTGGGGGATGTGGCTAATTTGTGGTAGGTTGCATTTCTCTAAATTTTGGAGTATAAGTTCAATTTATTTGGCCTTTTGCTCAGCAATGGATCACTATTTTAAATTCCTTGAAATTCTGTTGGGGCTGATTCTTCTGCCTTACTTATTTAGGTTAGAGCCTCTCTCTCTCTCTCCTCTCTTTCTTTAGAGAGCATAGACATAAGGATATGGTGAGGAAATTACATGCAGTGCCATTCACCAAATATGGTTTTCAAATCTATTGTCTAAATAAGTATAAATCTCAGTATAGGAATTTTTGGGGTAGGTTAATTTATTCTGATTATGGTGAGAGATGAATCACTCTTTCCTGTTTGTGGCGTAAAAGGTTTGCACTAAAGTTGTTCACAGTAAAATTTCATTAGTAGATTTTTTTTATTGACACTTACCATTCATAAGATAATATGTATTTGTAAATTAAAAAAATGAAAACCCTCTCTCATTGTAGGGGCCTAAGGAACATTTTAAGGATACATGTCAAAAAGGTCAATTGCTCAGAATGGGAGGAGATTCCTGTTCCGTCAAGGTAAATTTCTAATGATATAACTTTGCCGAGCTAGAAAAAACTTAATACTATTATTTAATATCAGAATAATGTTTACTTCCATGCATCAGTTTCAAGTACCATCATCTAGTTCTGAGTATATGCATATATCTCTTCTTCTTGTTGATCCTCTACCTTCTTCTCGAAGATAGATTGTTGAACTTAGCTTGATAACAAGCTTTTAGTAGGAGTAGGATGCTCTTGCCTTTTTGTTATTGTGTTACTTTATTTCTCCTGACAATGTTATATTTCCTTTTTCTTCCAGTGTAAGGGCAATAGTCACTTTAAATCTTCATAACTACGGAAGTGGAACAAATCCATGGGGAAATTTGAAGCCAGAGTATTTGGAAAAGGTATCATATATTTGTGCTTGAGATGACATATGTTGCTTTTCAGCAGATTTGTAGGCTATGATTATGCACACACATGCATATGTTTTACTTTCCCTGTCATTATAAACTTTTTTTTTATTGGCACCTGGTGTCCAGGAACAACGTCCCGGCTAATCTCGGGGGTGCACAGGCCCTCGGCAAAAAGTTTCCCGCAAATGCACCTCGGGTAATTTAAGGGGAAAATCCCCAGTCCGATGGCCTCTAGAGATTGTTTGCACCCAAGGGGATTTGAACCTTAGACCTAGGGGGAGCATACCCCAAGCCCAAGGCCTTTACTACTTGAGCCAACCCGTAAGGGTTCCCTGTCATTATAAACTGACATAGTTTACTTGTGCATTTCTGTATTTTTGTTGCATTTTGTAGTAGTTGAAAGGGTGTTTGGGTTTCGTAATTGTTTGTTTGTCAGTTTGAGTGATCTGTGTTGGTGGTTACTTATTGAGAGGATGCAAAGACTTCTTTTAACACTCTTTTGTTGCTCGACAGCTTGGTCTTTGTTACTTTTATTTATTTATTTAAAGAATGGTCTATTGTCAAATGTGATAGCAATAAGTCCGATGAAAGCATACTTGTCAGTGTGTGGTGGTTCCAAGAGTTGATACTTACCTGGATTTTTTTGGGGTTATTCTTAGAGAGGCTTTGTCGAGGCCCATCCTGATGATGGTCTACTAGAAATATTTGGTCTAAAGCAAGGATGGCATGCATCATTTGTCATGGTCGAACTCATCTCTGCCAAACACATCGCCCAGGTACTGCATCTAATTTGAACTTATTGTTTGTGCTACCATGTCAAATTATGACTATCTAGGCGATGCTCTTGTATATGTCCCATATATTTGGGCTCTTTTCCATTCCCATGATCAGAAATCTTGTTTTCTGAAAGAAAGAAAAAAATTCTGACTATCAAATGCTAATGGATAAGACTGGCACTGGTGAGGGTCTTTATAATATTGGTATGAACCTGGATATTTTCCTTAAATATTTAGAGTGGAGGTGCTGCATGGCAACTCCCCCATTGTTTCTGGCTCTTTCTTTTTCTCACCGAAATTATCAGGTTGCTTTCGGATTTTGTTAACCAGGTGTCATATTTTTTTCCCTAAATATTTTATAGTTGAATATGGATATATCATTAGATGGATGGGCACAACATAGTGGAAATGGAAAGCTTGATATTTCTGTATGATTGACGAATCCTGTTACTTATAAAAGAAAAATGATTGATGAATCCTGTCGAAGCATCAGATGTTAACTAAAGCAAGAATTTTTATTTGCATACACTTCTACGTAGAAAGCACAAAGCCTTGGTTTGTTTTTGAAATTTTATACATCAAAGGCTATAAAATTGCCCTGCCACATTGAAACATGTTGGTTATTACAAAACCTATGTGCATTCTTTGGCCTTTGATATGCTTGCTGTTCCCCGTTGAGAGTGAGTGCATCCACCTGAATATTCAAAGATTTTCCGTTCTGTTTGTTGCTGATATCAAGACTTTTCTTATATTTTATCTAGACTTTAGGGACCACTCAGCTACTTTAAGAAGTACCATCCCTCTTTTAGGAGCTTGAAAACTTTATTGTATGATTAAGTGATATTTTCCACATAAGTGGAACTCAATGGAAAGGTTGTTTGACTTTCTTAAAAAGAAAAAAGCTGTTTGACTTTCAGGCCATGCTCCACATCCTCTAGTTACTTGGCAAAGTAAATCTGAATGGCTTACTCCAATTTAGTGCTAACTGCAAAATGGAAATACTAAAATAATGAAATAAAAATATGATGTGTTTTTGCCATTGTGATTACAAAAAATGGTTGAGCTCTGTTAATCAAACATTGGCACTCATGAGGTTTTATTTGGTATCTCCAGGCTGCAGCAATTCGAATGGAATTTAGAGGTGGGGAGTGGAAAGATGGATATATGCAGATGGATGGGGAGCCATGGAAACAGCCAATGAGCAAGGACTACTCAACATTTGTGGAAATTAAGAGGATCCCTTTTCAATCACTTGTGATAGGTGGAGAGTGATATCAATTACTTGCCTTCCATTTGGGAATGGTGCTTGTAAATCTTCCCTGAGGTCTTGTAAATTTTAATTATGTGCCTCACTTAACAGTGTATCTGTTGTTGTATCAATTCCATTGTTAGTGAAAATCTAAACTATTACCTTTCCTTTTTAGATGTCATACACAATATAAGAGTGGTACTATCTAAGGGTATTCTTCTGGTTTAATAATCCTTTGTATTTTGTAATGATCTCATGTATAGAACATGCTGACTAATTGATAATATATGGGCACACTGCTTGAATCTGGTGTTTGATCTGTTCAATATTTTGGGGTTGCAGGCACATTAGTTGCAATGGCCTATCGTTTCTGGTCTATTTGCATTTGTTAATTACTAAGAACTACCATTTGGGTTGACGATTAAGACCATTTGATTTTAGAGAAATTCTATTTGTAACCGGCCAAGGGAACCACGGGGAAACCACGTCCCACGTGGCCAAATAGAAACGACGACGTTTCTTCTATTCTTCGTCTTCCCCTTTTTTCTCATTTCAGAATCACGGCTGCCAACCTCATAGTTCTCACTTCTCCGTTTGGATAAACCGAAAATTTTTGCAAAGAACTGCGTGATTTTGATAAGAATAATCATTATTTTACCACTGCCAACTGATCTATCTAAAGTAAACAACAAGCTTCTTCCAAAATTGTAACTTTTCTTTTAGACCTAGACCAGACGCGATACTTATTCTAAAAGCGGAGGATAGGAGTTCTGAAATCTGACTTTCTTAATTGCAGACCCAACATTTCAGACCTATCCTTCGCTCTTATATGTTTATTTTCTACTCTTTTTTTTGTAGTGCTTAACGGTTTTCGTTTCCATTTCTGGACTTTTCGAGCTCTGGTTCCTTCTGCTTTTCTTTTTTTGGGATTCTTAAATTTCATTTTCCATGCTTTTCGACCCCATATGGTAAGTTTAATACTATCAGATCTATCCGGTGCCTTTTGCGTCTGTACAAACTGACTGGTTGTCGAGAAAACTCAAGTAAAGAAAAAGTAATAATACTTGAGATTTCTCGTTCTGTTGCAATGAAGTTTGATGGTGGAACCATGCTTTTAATTAGTAAAGGTGTTTGTTAACTTCAATGTGGAACAAAAATAATTTTGAGATTCGATTTCTGTTGTTTTCTTTCTTTCTTCTATTTTTTCCCTTTTTCTCGACAATCACTCGGGACAATATTAGATAGTTGGGAGTGATATTTTTTCTAAATATCTGATTACTACCATGACAACATCAAGAAAAACGAAGAAGCTAAGTTGGGAGCGAAGTATAAATCAAAGGGGATGAATATGAGTTGGGAGTGTGAAGTATAAATCAAGTTTTATGGGCAACAATCTGAGTTTCTTCCATACTAGACGCGATACTTATTTTGAAAGCAGAGGATAGGAGTTCTGAAATTTGACCCAACATCGCAGACCCAATATTTCAGAATCACGACTTTCTTGTTCTACAATCTGACTTTCTTAAAGCCACGTCAGCTGATTCTTTCACAGTTTCGCACGCCGATTGTCCTTAGCAGTGTTGTTGATTTTATAATTGTAAATCCTTACATTCTTTTACATTTGATTTATAATATATATATATTTAAATTTATTTCAGTCTTTACTTTAGGGTTTAATTACATTTCCTCTCATGAACTCCCATTTGCTTATTAAATAGATTTTTCATAAAATAATGATACAGAACACCCGTGGTGATGTACCTAAACGACATGTCGTTGAAGCGTCGGAAGCGGCTCCCCTCCGGTTTGAGATCCTCCCGTTTAGTCCCAATAATTAACCGTATGATGCCACCTCTACCGCTAAAGCAATCCAACGTCTAACGTTAGAGTCCTCGCTCTCGGAAAGCCGAGGACTGGGTGAGCAAATGGCAAGCACGAAGCCGAGCCCTCCCACCCTTCAGAAATCGGGAGCCATTTCTAAAGGCTACAACTTCGCCTCTACTTGGGAACAGGTAAAATCTGCGTTCAGAAGATTTCTTCTTTTTCTCTATTTAGGAAAATTTGGAGCTTTTGTTGGTCTAACGATCTACATGTTTGAATCTCAATTTTGCTAATTTTTGTGAATGATTCCCAAACGCTTCCTTTGGTTTGGATTTTTTTTCCTGTTTGCTTATAACTCTGGTGGTGCAGAATGCTCCTCTAACGGAGCAGCAACAAGCGGCAATCCCAACGCTGTCTCATACGGTTGCGGAGCGGCCTTTTCCTCTCAATCTGCCACTGGACCACGTCTCCCACCCGGATAATGCCTTCTCCATCTCTGTTTCCGCTAAAGACTCTTCTCTCCAACATTCTGGTCCTGCCATCCAACCGTTCTTGGTCAATACGAACCAGGTAATGTCTTATCCTTATTTTTTTTCGGTCTGCATCTTAAGCTCACGCTTCTACTTGGGACGGTATTCTCGATTACTCTCTCATTAAGACCTTTGTCATGTGTGATGCCCAAGATCAACGCCACACCCATTTATATGTAACTCGTTTAGATTTTCTTTTCTTTTTTTTTTTTTGGGGGGGGGGGGGGGGGGGGGGTCCTTTCTTCTTTTTCCTCTCTCTCTGGCTCTCTCTCTCTCTCTGTCTCTCTGTTTTTCCCAAACGAGCTTTTGACATCA
Source organism: Juglans microcarpa x Juglans regia (assembly GCF_004785595.1). Classification (NCBI taxonomy): domain Eukaryota; kingdom Viridiplantae; phylum Streptophyta; class Magnoliopsida; order Fagales; family Juglandaceae; genus Juglans; species Juglans microcarpa x Juglans regia. The sequence goes on along the minus strand of NC_054601.1, from coordinate 3,948,804 downwards.
GTACTATCAATTTAAGACGCTGATACACCTACAACTATTTTACTTATTTTAAATCAATCCATGTGATTGTGCCTGTTCATTGAAAGAAGAAAAAGATCTGAAGCTTTTGCTTTGCTTTATCTGCCCTTTCCTTTATGCTGCAGTTTTACAAATGGTTTACCGGCCTTGAGGCAGCCATGAAGTCAGAGGTTAGAAGTGATTTCTCATTGTAAGATATTTGTTTTTGTCATATATGTGAATAATTGTTAATTGCACCTCATTCTTTTCTTTCCTCAGACAGATGAGAAATGTCAACAATATGTAAACACTTTGACAGAGTGCATACAGACATGTGATGGTTTACTTAAACAGGTATGGCTATTTTGACGTCTATGGGGCTACTAATTTTGTTCATATCTCATTGATTCCATCACACTGTATTTTTTCTAATTATATAATGGGTTCCTGTTTGGATTTTTAAGATGTATGAGTTCCCTTTGGTGCAGGTGGATGACACCCTAGACTTATTTGATGAGCTACAGCTGCAGCATCAGGCTGCAGCTACGAAGACTAAAACTCTTCATGATGCATGTGATCGACTGGTGTGTTTTTCTCTCCTTTCCTACCCTTTTTTTCTCGATGTTTCACTTACGTACACTGTTGGCTGGTGTAAATCTCAATGTCACTCCATAATCCACGAATTTTATGGTATCAAGTCCTAAAAACTCAAATATGCCTTCATTTTGACGTGATAGAGTGAGCAGGATATTTTTTCAGAGTCAAAAGGCGTAAAGGAAATTCATTAGTTAGTTGAATATAATTCAATAGCTCTGCTGCACTCTCTGGTTATTCGACAAAAAGCACAAACAAGGTTAATGTTAGGCAATACCTTTCATGTGTAGTATTGGTATTGTTGGTTCTGTCCTCTTATGCTGGAGATATGGTCATTCTGGCTTTGTAATTTATGCCATATCTTACAAACTACTTTATTAGTTATGTAGCAAAAGAGCAAGTTTGAAAGTCAATTTTATTCTCACTTTACTGTTCATCTTGCAGGTAATGGCGAAGCAAAGACTGATTGAGTTTGTAGAAGCACTTCGTAGTAGGCTCAAGTACTTTGATGAATTGGAGAATGTAAGGTTTGAATGCTATCTTACAAAAATATTTTCTGTTTGCTTCAATTCTTTTAATTAATATTCTAGTACTATACATTATGCAACTGAAAAGGCCTAAAATATAAAAATATTGATGAAGTGATGGAAAGATTTGAACATTATTTTAATATGTGGGCTATGCCTTTTGGTATTTTCTTGCGTACTTGGGCCATGCCTATTCTTATCAATATAATTGTTTACTTATCAAAAAAATATAAGTAAAAATTACAATTACATATAAAAAACTATTTTGATATGTAGCAACAAGCAGTCTACTTATTAAGTCATGATTGTTTGTTGAAACCTCTTCCAGAGTCACTCTAGCTTATCTAATCATCCAAAATGTTCAAAAGAACTGTACTCCCTTAGGGATTCTTGAGTCATCAATAAACTTGGGGGTCATTTATGTAGCTTTTGTGCCAAGATGTATGGGAGCTATGTGAATGCAATATTGATTATGGAAGAACCATCTTTATTAATTATGTAAGAATCAGGACAGGTAATATGCAAAGAAATTACAGAAGGGTTGAAGGGGGCTTTTCATTCAAACAAAATACAACATTGATGAAGTATGATGTCATTTGAGGTCAGGTTCTTCTAAGGAGTTATGGGGTGTCCATGAAGATTTAATCTCTGATTTTTTTTTTTATAAGCACTTTTGATCTCAGATTCTAACAATAATATAGTCACTTTAAGTTGCACCTATATGCTTTTTTGCATGTGGTTTTTGAAGCAAATGCATCTCCACTTTCCATAAATCAGGGTTGGTGGGTGAGGTTGCGGGTTCCAGCCCTCATGGTTGGATGAGTTGTATTTATACAGCCATAAGCTTACATACTATTCAGATAGGGTTATTTTACAATCTTTCCTATCTATTTTTTTTAAGTGATTAGATAAAATTTATGTACCTAAGATAGCAGTTCGAATTATGTCATGGAAATCATGGCTTATCTAATTTTATGACTGCAGATTGCTTCCAATTTTTATTCTCCAAATATGAATGTTGGAAATGAAAACTTCGTCCCACTGCACAAGCGGCTTGATGACTGCATTTGTAAGTGGATGGTTTTCTAAAGCAGTGATTTTCTATAACTTTCTGTTTCTGGCATTACTCAGTTAAAAGCCTTGCAAGTTTGTTGTTGGTGCTGGGAATTATTGATATTTTTGGTAACAGGGAGTTGTGGTCTTGTCACTTTACTGAACTTTGGGCCTATTTTAGTTTTGTTAAAAGTAATAAAAACCTTGCAAGTTTTTTGTTGGGGTTGAGTTGGTATTTGTGGTAACCAGGAATTGTGTGCTTATCATTATTGGGCTTTGTGCCTATTTTAGGTATGTTGAAAGTAATCCAGAGTATTTAGAATCCAGTGTTTACTTGCTCAAGTTCCGACAACTTGAGGTACACAAGTGACTCGTTAACATTTTGTGAGGTGATTGATTGAGTGAAAGCCAACAGTTTTCCATCCTTTACTATTCTGTGGAGTTTGTCAGTGTGATTTGTTTTACTTCTAATTATCTAGAAATTTACATGTTTGACAGTCTCGAGCTCTGGGCATGATGCGCTCTCTTGTACTTTCTATCCTCAAAAGTGCTTCTTCTCAGGTGAAGTGAGCGTATGAACTTGAATGTTTGTCAAGCTCACTCACACCCCATCCACAAATACACACACACACACACAATAACACATATATATAGATGCATGGGCAAGATAGTGGAGGGCTCGGGCCTCAGTCATGTAGTGATTTCCTTTTTCAGGTCCAGACAGCAATTCGATCTAGTGGCAGCAGCAAAACAGCTGTTTCTGAAGGTGTAGAGGCATCTGTTATAATGTTCGTTTCAAAGCAGCAGCGAGCGAGGTAACCATTTTCGTTGGGTTCACAATAAGGCTGTTATATGGATGGGAGATCTACAGATTACCCACTAAAGATATTTGAGTTGGAATTAGAAATTAAAAAAGCATAAATCCTTTTAAACGCTTTTGGGATCCATTTGATTTGGGAATTGGACGAGTACCACAACTTCGACCTTTCTATATCTTATTTGTGTGGTGGCAACTTAAGATTTGTTGTTTTGCAGCTTAAGCCAGCGCTGGAGGGAATTGAAAGCAGATCATCTAGGAAAGAATATGTTCAACTTCTTGCAGAATGCCACAGATTATATTGTGAACAGCGGCTTTCCTTGGTGAGCTGATGATTGGTTTTTCAGAAGATAAAATTTATTATTTCATTACGGGTGCAGCCTAATGGTCAAAGTGCAAGCTTGGGATGAGTTGTAGGCTTAGATATCTTGGGTTCTATTCCACACTAGGAGCCTCCCTGGATTTTCTGTTACATTATTTTGATGGGTGGGGACCAGGGTTCACTCCCATGTGTGGGTTCCAAAGGGCCTGCCTTGGTGAGGTGTCATATCATCAATTTTTTATTATTATTTCATTTAGCTGGTCAGGTGGTTTTAATCATTTGTTTCTTTTATCTTATGCTATCCAGGTAAGAGGCATTGTGCATCAACGGATATCTGAATTTGCAAAGAAAGAGGCCTTGCCATCATTAACTAGATCTGGATGTGCATATCTAATGCAGGTAGGATTGATTTTGATGAATTGCTGATTTTTTATTTTTTGATAAGTAAGAAGAATTTATTAATCCTCATAATTAGGCAAAGCCCAAGTACACAGGAAGTATACAAGAGAAAAACCTAATTACAAGCTAATTGCTGTGAAAAGCAGCATAAAAGTCATTGATGAATTGCTGAATTGATGAAGATAGAGGTTGTAGTCAGCCCCATATGTCCTTGTTGATTAAAGCAAGTATGAGGAATTGCATATTTTAAATGGGTGAATAGCAACAAGTTTTCTACCGTAGCTGCATATTTAGCAATAATGTAATTGCCATATTTGTTGATACTCTATTTTGAATTTATCTAAACAGTTGATTGAACTCTTCTAAAGCTACAACTTAGCAATATTTGGTTTTTGCAACTTTTGACCAAGCTATATGGAAAGACTGTTCTCATTTGACTTTCTTGTCTGTATGCACTTATTAAGAAATAACCAAAACTTTGACTCATGCACAATTTCGAGGGTTCTACCTTCATCAGGTTAGATGAACCTGGTTCAACTCAATCCCCACGAAAAGGGTGCAGCAACATGTCCTTAACAATTGGATTGGAGTTCCATGCTACATTTCAATATTTTATTTTGAAGCCGTTTGCTTTTATATATCCCTTCTGTTGTCTGTGGGTCATTTTGATTATTATAATTTGCAGGTCTGTCAGCTTGAGCATCAACTCTTTGATCATTTTTTCCCATCTTCTGAGGACATTTCAAGTTTGGCTCCCTTAATAGATCCCCTGTGAGTACCAATCAAAAAAAAAAAAAAAGATCCCCTGTGAGTTTTCAAGTCTGTTCTTGTGGAGCTGATTTTTCTTTTTAATTTTTTTTTGAGTTTAACATGAAGTGGCTTAGGTTTACTGTTTTTACCTATGCTAAACTCTATAGCAATGAGTGGGAGTGGTGCCCTGGTCCCACGGAAATGAGAAAAATTCCCTAAGCTTTCTTGCAACAAAGATGAGCTAAGCTCTGATATGATATGATCACGACCAGGGCTAAAATCACTCTAGGAAAAGGTTGTCCTTTCACATGTTTCTGGGACAAAAGGAATTCTTCTGGGGAAAATTAGAAGCTTCTTTATGAGTGTGTAAGGCAGACTGTCAGTTGGACATTTTTTTATTCATTATATTTTTGGCTTTTCTTTTTCTCGATTTAGACCCACTTATTTGGAATAAACGATTGGTTTTCTTGGTATTAGAGGTAGGAATGTACAATTCATTCAACCAATGTTTCATTGTTTATTCTCATTATAAGGTCATATAGATTCTTTTTTATAAGCTCATATAATTATGACAGTGAGAACTTATCTTGCAGGTCTACATATTTGTATGATATACTCTGCCCAAAACTTATTCATGAAACAAATATCGATTTTCTGTGTGAACTTGTTGATATCCTCAAAGCTGAAGTCTTAGGAGATCAGCTAAATAGGCGGGGTGAACTGTTAGCTGTGCTGCGCCCTACCTTACAAAGAATTCTAGCAGATGTTCATGAGAGGTTGACTTTTCGTGTTCGAACACATATTCGTGATGAGGTATGTTTAGTTCTGGAGCCACTGCTCATATTAATTATGCTGTGTATATGCCTGCCATTTTGCAAGATATTCCTTGCTGACTAGCTCTGAAAGCTTGCTGACTTGACTTTAGTACATTAAATTGTCTCACTTCTTTAGTCAGAGACAGCATTGATTTTCTTCTACAATGACGTTGTACTTTAACAACTACTCTTTTTATTTAATCAAATATGAAGATGGTCGCAGATGTTGGTTCCATTTTTTAGGCACTAAATCTTTCAGCTATCGGAGGGGAAATAAATGGAAATGGAAAACTAAATTCCTTCCTATATGATCATGTACATATTAAATCATCATGGCAAATCAAATGCTAAATTGATCTCTATGATAATTTTTTAGAACATCCGTTTTTCCTCACTTTTCTGCATGGGAAAAATTCTGACTCTGGATTGAGTGATTGATTGCAACTAGCATCTGAATGCCGTGCAACTATGCACGAATAAGTTTGCAAACTTTTATGCTTAGAAACCATAAATGTGCTTGTGCAGTGATTAGAATGATTAGTATTACCCTTCTGGAGTTGCCTATTTATGTCACTCTATGTTTGTGACTTGCATATTTTGGTGAATTTTATAATGCCCAAGATTTGGACAATGGATTCCTATTTTCTTCCTCTGGGGCTCTGTGATAGTCTCTCTTTCTCTGTCCTAACTATTTGAGGAAAACCATTTCTTTCAACTATGTGGATTTTGTTTTGAAGCTTTTGCTTGCTTCTTATGTAGATAGCGAACTATTTGCCTTCTGATGGAGACTTGGATTACCCTGCAAAGCTGGAACAATCTGTTGAGAATGAAACGGGGACTACTGCTGTAATGTGCCTCACACTTCTTCTTTCTTTAGCTTATATAAAGAAGTATGACTTTACAATTTATGTCGCTTAGTAAAGATTTGTTCATGCAGCTTCAGTTGTCCTGCATCAAAGTGTCTTTTGCTAATATGGAGGATCTAATTTCAAAATTTTACAATTCATTTATTTATTCTTCAATGCCCTTGAGCAGAATGTACGGATGTATTATGGCATGCTGACAACCTATCTGTAGACACATGCACACACACACACACACACACACACATATATATATGACATGTGAGATGGTTTCTTCACGTAATCAAGAAATACAGCATGAGATAACTGAACCAGATATCTGCTGACAACCTTCACAGATGTATATATCATATATTCACTTGTTGACTCCCTGAAATAAAGCATAAATCCTTGAGTAAAAATCTCATATATTTATTTATGCTTGCTTATGAATATGTAGGCTGAGGAAAGCCCAGATGTATTTAAAACTTGGTATCCACCACTTGAGAAAACTTTATCGTTGCTTTCAAAGTTGTATCGCCGCTTAGAACCTGGAGTTTTCACTGGTTTAGCACAGGTATTTTCATCTCTGGATTATCAATTTGTTATGCTATTTATTTTTTAAATTCTCTTTCTTGCTTATTTTTGGAAGTTTGGTGGTTTGATACTTTTATCAGGAAGCTGTAGAAGTTTGCTCGATGTCTATCCAAGTGAGTATGTTAAAGAAATAATTATTTATTTAGTAGAATGCGCTACTTTGTGCATTGATACTGTGTGACACATTGTGATATTATCCCTATCGGGGGAAGTTGTGATTGTTTTTATGTCACTATGTTATCATCTTCTTCGGAGAGGAGGGTTTATGGCCTTCATATTTTGGCCTACTCTTTATGGTTCCCATTCAAGCATGTCAACAAGCAACCACATTTTACATGTAGCAGTTTGCTATGTGTTGTTTTGTAATTGGTGCTTCCTTCTATCTGCTACAGAAAGCAAGCAAACTCGTTTTAAAGAGATCAACCCCAATGGATGGCCAGCTCTTCCTCGTAAAACATCTTCTTGTTTTAAGGGAGCAGGTGATATCTCTTTTCTCTCCAATTTACCCCTGGTTGTTATTCTACTAGACAATATTATTTAATTATCAATACTAAATTTTCATCTTCCAGATTGCACCTTTTGATATCGAATTTTCAGTAACACACAAGGAACTTGATTTCTCTCATTTGCTGGTAAGTATCTCGAGTGCTGACGATTATTAATGTTTCTTGCTTCTGCATGCAAGTAAGTCACGTGCTCAAGCACTGCTTTTGTTAACTGCATATTTTTCCATTTCTCCATTTTTCCATCTCAAGGAAATCATGCTCTTCTGCATTGTAGCAAAAGGATTCTACTACTTAGTTCTATTCAGACAGAACCTTGCATGTGATCTGGATTCTCTTCATTTTGTTTGGCTTGTACAATTTTTGGGTACTTTCTACATTGGAAAGGTCAAACAAAAGGCTGTACTAGCCAGTATGGTGCTGCCATCCATTTCATTGATTCTAAAATAATTTTTGAATTAAAATGGAAAAAATTGTTAAGTTGTAAGCTTGTACGTCAGCAGGAAAAGGTAGAACGTAGAAATCATTAGATAATAGTCATTCAAAGTGTCTTGGACTATTTTCTGAAATGTGGTGCATTAAGATCAGATATAAAGGAACCATTTAGGTTTGTTATTTTAACATTTTTTTTTTCTAATTAGAGAATATCTATTATCTACCTCCTTAATGGAATCCCCATTTTGGTTGATTCCACTGTCAGGAACCTTTAAGACGTATTCTTAGAGGCCAAGCATCACTATTTGACTGGTCAAGATCAACTTCATTGGCAAGGACCTTGTCTCCCAGACTTTTGGAAAGTCAAGTAGATGCAAGGAAGGTTTGTGAGTTTTGTCGTATTACGACACGACCTTTATATGAGTTGTACTGGATACTCCTTAGTTGACTTGACTACACTGCAATGTTTTTGAGGTTGCCTGTGTTGTATTTCGAAAGCAAGAGAATAGATTGTTTGCTTATAAAAGGTTATTGAAAAGAGTAAGTGTACCCCAAATGAAGGGATATAACTTATGTTCTAGTGAAGTCAATTCTGGAATTTAAGTTTTATATGCAAATTTCACTATATCTTTCCCTTTGAGCATTTAATTATTTTCCTATTAGAATTAACTAGGTGTTCTCTTCCGAAAATTTCCCTTTCCTAGAGGGTCGCCATTCCATCATATCTTCCATTGTGGTAGCAGTAGAAGTGTTGTACAGCAAGTTTAGAAATTCCACCAGAACAGTCACTTACCAATCATGTGCATCTCGAGTAAGGTTGATGTTCCACTCCTGTGAACCTTGATTAATTACCCCCAAGTCAGCCACCATAGCTTCTTTTTCCCGTGCAATTCTGAAAATCGTGGGATAAGCATCATTCAAGGCTGTGTCTCCCACCCACATGTCTTGCCAAAAGCTGATCCTACTACCATTCCCCAAACGCAGCCGAATATTACTAGCAAAAGAGCACCAACCTTTCCGTATATACTTCCATAGCCCCACTCCATATGTCCCCCTACCCTCTTTAGAACACCAACCCCCCCTTTCACTTCCATACTTCATGTCAATCACCTCTTTCCATAAAGCTCCCCTCTCAGGTTATAACGCCACAACCATTTTCCTAATAATGCCTTATTGAACACCCTCACATTCGGACCCCCAATCCACCATCTCTCAAAGGAGAACATACCTTTTCCTACCCTACTAAGTGAAATTTAAACTCATCTCCTAGCCCACTCTACAAAAATTCACGTTGGAGCTTCTCTATCTATTCTAGATGCAATACTAGCGGGGAGGGGAAATAAAGATAAGTAATATGTGGGGAGGTTGGATAAGGTACTCTTGATAAGTGTGATCTGCCCCCCTTTAGAAAGATACAACCTTTCCCACCTGGCCAACCTACGCTTAAATTTTTCCAACACCACCTCCTAAATTGTCTTAGCTTTGAAATAAGCCCCCAACGGAAGACCAAGGTACTTCAATGGCAACGAAGAAACCCCACATCCCAAAATATTCGCCAACCCTCTAATATTGCTTACATCGCTAACCGCAACCATCTCCGTCTTAGCAACATTAATCTTCAACCCGGATACTGCTTCAAAACAAAGTAAAATGGCCTTCAAAGATTTGATATGCCCTGCATTTGCCTCACAAAATAGTAAAGTGTCATCTGCAAACAAAAGAGGAGAAATAATGGTGGAGCCGTGGATATCTCCCACTGAGAAACCTGAAAAAAATCCTCCCTCTACTGCTGCCGATACCATTCGACTTAGGCTGCGTTTGGATGTTGAACTGAGTTGAGTTGAGATGATAAAATATTGTTAGAATATTATTTTTTAATATTATTATTATTTTAGAATTTGAAAAAATTGAATTATTTATTATATTTTGTGTTCGAATTTGAAAAAGTTGTAATGATGAGTTGAGATGGGTTTGATAACCAAACGTACCTTAGAGCCTCCATTACTAGGACAAATAAAAGGGGTGAAAATGGGTCACCTTGTCGTAGACCCCGCGGGCTATTAAAGAAGCCCACTGGATCACCATTTACCAGAATCGAGAAGGTAGCCGTTGACACACAATAGCTCATCCACTTCCTCCAATTTTCCCCAAACCCACATCTTCTCAACATATATATCAGAAAATCCCAGTTAACGTAATCATATGCCTTCTCCATATCGAGTTTGCATAAAATACCTGGAACTCCCGACTTGATCCTACTATCCAAGCATTCATTAGTTATAAGAACGGAGTCCAAAATTTGCCTCCCTTTTACAAAGGCATTTTGGGATTTATAGATAATCTTTTTTGTCTGGATAGCAGCTCTAGGGAAGATTATGACCATTGATAATCTTAGAAGACGTGGCCTTAATATTATGGACTGGTGCTGTTTGTGCAGAAATAGTGGTGAAACAACGAACCTTATACTTTTACATTGTGAGTTTGCTCGAGGTATCTGGACTTACTTTCTAAGCAGGATGGGTATAGCATGGGTGATGTCGGGTAGGGTGTTTGAACTTTTAGCAAGTTGGAGAGGGATCACAAGGACACCACATATTGCAGCCGTGTGGAAGATGGTCCCTATATGTATTCTCTGGTGTATTTGGAATGAAAGAAACAAGAGACTTTTTGAGGATCATGAACACTCCTTGGAAGAGTTTAGGAGTTTTTTCTGGAAGACTTTGTTTTTGTGGGCCATTGCTCTTGATTTGAATGGTCTCAGCTTCCATGATTTCCTTGTAACTATTTCTAGTTCTTAAATAGGTTTCACATGTATATTTCTAGTGTACTTGGGCTATGCCTACCTTTATATCAACAAAATAACTTATTACTTATAAAAAAAAATATATATTTCTTTTGTACTTGGGGTATGCCTATTCACTTGATTCAATAAATCTTTTTTCACATATAAAAAAAATTATTATGCTATTAGAATTGATGGTGGTACTGCCATGATTTTTATGAAAGGTCCTGTTACTGAAAGCTGTTGATGTCATTAATTTGTGCATCTTTTGTTTATCACACAGTATCTCTTATGTGCTGCGGATATTAAATGTGCAACTACCAAGTTGTAATTTCTACATAGACCATGGCTTTTGCTTTGTTACTCTCCCAGTTATGATCCTGACTACTCAAAGTATTGATTTTTGACAATAACTGAAGTTTTGAGGATGACTAGCTGTCAGTTTGGTTTCAAATTCTGTCAATACTGTGATATTTTTTGTTAGCAATATATCTTTGTATCTACTGCTATTTCCCTTACTTTGGTAATCGATTTTTTTGAAGGAACTTGAGAAAAGCCTGAAAGCCACTTGTGAGGAGTTCATTATGTCAGTTACTAAGCTAATTGTGGATCCTATGCTTTCTTTTGTTACCAAGGTTTGTTTATTTCTACATTAGTTTTGTTGTTAGACTTGCTTCAGAATACCATGCTAGAAACTTTTAGTTGGCAGATTGAGAGACCAGACCCTGGGTCTTAAGTATGGAGGTAGTAGAAAAATCAAAGTAATAGTTGATATGGGAGAAGGTCCAGTCCATTTAATGTGCACTTCTTAAAAAATAAGCAAATAAATAAATAAATAACCTGATGTGACTTAGAAAATTCCTGGGACAGACATGAGAAAATTTATGGCTTAGTTCTCTTGAATCAGAGATATCTTTTTTCTTTTTTGTCTCTCTTAAGATGACTTTTGGTGGGAAATTTGGCTCGCTTATGTGTGAAAATAAACTCCACAGGAATGGGGCAATACTTATCAAGAGACCATTCCCCTTTTGACAATGCAACTTTACTAGGTGGGAAACTTGGCTCACTCAAATGTGCGAAAATAATGAGAACTCCACTATGATGGAGTGAGTTTTACAATACCTTTGTGTGGCAGTAGTTGTAGACTTGCACAAAGTTTTCGCAATACCTTTTTATATGTGGACTGCCTAGCCATGATAACTAGTAATCGACAAAGGTTTAAATATTCTCATTTATGCATGTCAAAGTTTAGTTTCATGGAATTTTAATGAGGGGCTTATTGTCTTTTTAGAATAACTAGAAAGTCTCTCTTGCAAAAAAAAAAAAAAACTATAGTGTACATTTTTCCATTTTGTTTTTGTAGGTGACAGCTGTCAAATTTGCACAATCCTCTAGCAATCCAAATGAAAAGCTAAAGTCAGTTATGGCCAAACCACTTAAGGATCAAACATTTGCTACTCCAGATAAGGTGGCTGAACTCGTTCAGAAGGTATGTCACGCACTTTTTATTGATTTTATAATAGCTCGATCAATAGTAATGCGAAGCACTTTCTGAATGAGGAACATTCTTTAGAACAATTTCCTCATTCCTTGGCTACAAGCAGGGGTTTTTAAATAAATTATGGAGTCGTCCTCTTTCACAGTAAAAAAAAAAAAAAAAAAAAAAAAAAAAAAAAAAAAAAAAAAAAAACCAAAACATTTTCCTCATTTTCACTTTGCAAATGGGAATTATATTAAACACGAGGGTGCTGGCATGCTGCATGAAAAATTCTTTTCCAACATGTACACATACATGATAAATCTCATATAAAAGTATCATCTTAACCCAGTTTGAGGTTTTTTAATGTTAATTTAACACTTTCGAACAGGTAGGTGCTGCTATTCAACAAGAGTTTCCAACGGTAATGGCAAAGATGAAGCTTTATCTGCAGAATCTGTCAACCCGAACAATCCTTTACAAACCAATCAAGTAAGTTATCACATGACATAATTGTCAACTTAATGATCATCCAAATCTGTGTCTGTGAGTCTGTTCGTTATGATTTATGCTGTTTTTTTCTTATTCTTGCAAAAAATTCAAATTAAAGAATATATTATTTTTAGATAAGTGGGAGGAGAACAGGAGTTTTTTATAATCTAGAGCACTATGGTTTTTTTTTCCCCTATTTGGGTGATGTATGGTTTTTTTTTCCCCTATTTGGGTGATGCAGGACAAACATTGTGGAAGCCCATGTACAAGTACAATCCTTGCTAAAAGCAGAATATTCTGCTGAAGACATAGAAAGCATCATCAATATGGCGTCTATACAGGATCTGCAAGCACAACTTGATAATCTGCTCCAATGACTTAATGCCAAATCTTTCCCTCAATACGACGACATTGATAATACAGAACGGTATTAGATTTCATCTGTGGATCCTCGATTAGATAAAGTAAAAATATATACTTTTAAAAAAATACTTGAAAGAAAATGATAAAAAAAAAAAAAACTTCAAATACACTATAAGTAGTAAATAGATAGTAAGAAGGTAGTAATCCTATCACTATCCAAATATATAACTTTGCTAATAGTCACTTCCTTCACTATTAAGTAAAAATAATAATAATAAAAAAAATCAAATACAAAAAGAGTAGTAAATGGATAGTAATCCTGTCATTATCCAATTTTATATACCCATTTTGTTTCTAATATCGTGATGATTACATGTCAATGAGCAGATAGTATCTGATTAATTAAAAAAATTCTGATTAATTATTTTACCGCATTAATGGTATGTTATTGATGGCATATAAACCATCTATACTATAAATTGATGCGGTATATATTTTGCCTGAAGATTTTATCAGAAAGGGGAAAGAAGTACTTCCATATAATTAAGAAAAATATTTTAACAACAAAAAGATTATACAAAAGTAAACTTACAAACTGATGTGGCTTGATATGGTACGTCAGATTGTAAAGTTACTTTTATTATTAAGTAGATCTAAAAGATTCTATGAAAGAATCTCTCTGGTCAAAATGCTTTGCCATTTCAATCAACTTGGACCAAAAGGAGCTCTCAGGATTGCTGTTGCTCAAAGTTGGCCAATGTGAGCTAAAGAACTTGAAGAAGCAAACCAAGAGTGAGATCAAGGAAACGGTTCCGGTGATGATGAAGAGGCCGCCGAAGCTGTGCAGACTGAGACTAGGAATATTTGATGAGATTGAGGCGCTTGGATCTTCACAATTAGTACTACCACGACTTGAAAAGTAGGTCCGCTCAATTGCTCCCAATTTGTTTGTGTCTTGAGTGACATTCAAGATTGCCCTTGAAATGTATGGGACTAATGGAGATCCTAGAGGGAAGGCCTGAAGAAACACACGAGAAAGACTACACCTTTTAAAAGAAATAAGTAAAACTATAGACAAAATGACAGTTATAATGGGAATGATATCTATTTTTTATGTTTGCTACAGATTTATGTAACATAGAGGGAATCACCAAGAGTTACACTATAGTAACGACACTTGAGAGGCAGTACTCATAATCATAATAAACTTGAGAGAGAGAGAGAGAGAGACTCACAAAGCCAAATCCATCAGACTTATAGATCGGACCAACCATAGTATACCTGGAGCAGTACTTTGCAAGGAAGAGCTTAATGTAAGGAATTTCATCAAAGACAGCTGCAACCCCACCTTTTTGGGTTCCTTTTGACAATGCTTCATGATACTCCTCATAGGTGCTAAAAGGCTTCAACTTGGACCGATCGAATTTCAACTGTTTTATTAGAAGCCCTTCAACATAGGAATTATTTTGATACCCAACAAAATAACTATTATTTTTTATCTCTTTTACGTCAATGAAGGTAGGCTGCAATCTTTGTACAGTTAACATTGAGGCTAAACTTGCAGTATAACTTTGTGTGAGGATGAGTACCACAAAAAACCAAATGACCATCACGAATCTTGACCAATTGTTTAGCACTTTCTCACCTGGATCCATTATATATATCGATATCAATATACACAATCAAGTATGTTAAACTTGGGGGGGAGGGAAAGGAAAGGAAATATTTTTATGAGTTTAAAGGATATTTACTGTGAGCAAACACTAATGTTGAGAAGGAGAACCCGAAAATCGTGCCAAGTTGTTGAACTCTCGGGCCTCTGAACTCACTGTTTATTCGGTGTTCAAGAACCCAAATCACTACACCTGTAATGACAAATGCTGCACCTGTTGTTAACCACAGATCCAAGCTTAGTGGCTTTAAGAAAATCCAAAAGTTGTTCTTCTCTTCATCGTTCACCAGAACCACCATTGACACGCCCGATTCTGAGTAAGGCAAAGTGAAATCAACATATAATGAGCGATTAGCAACAATTGTTGTATCTCCCACCACAGCATCATACTTCTGCATTTAGAGAAAAATATGCATGGTTGTTAATCCATGAAATTGAAAAGAAAAACAACAAAAACTTTCTTCAAGTGCTTTACCAAGTTCTTAATCATAACCTTGGGAGAAATATTCTCCCTCTCACATGACGATGATATCCCCACCATTCATGCGGGGAAAGGGAGTATATTGCTTTCAATGTATTGAAAAAAACAGGTTTTTATAAGTTAACACAAATCCATAGGCTCAAAAATCACCTGAAGTTTGATTTGGTAAGTAAGTTCATCGTATGTTCCAGCACTCTGCCTATCTTTATTCATGAAGGGAATAAACTCATAAGGAAGGGGGAATGGTAATGCCTTGAGTACAGCAAGAAACACATCATGGGAGAACCCTGATATGATAGGCTTGCCAGTATGAGGATCCCATTCCACTTTCAGAAATTCTATAAAACCTTGTTTCACCGGAACCCCAATCCTCAACTTTGGTGGCTGCTCTGTTCTGTCACCTGGCCAGATTGGTTGCTTAAGTTTGTCCTTTGAAATTGAGTATGCTACTTCATTATTGTCGTCTAATTCTTGTGAAAGTCCTCTCTGTCTGGTCCAGTATCCAATAATTCTCTCTGTTTTTCCAATCACATTGAGTATTTCAAAGGCTGAAGGTTCCAACTGTCCTTTAATCAAATGAAATCTCCCGCTCAGGCCTTGAAACTCAGTAGTTAGAATCGTATCAAGAAGTGTTTGACCCGTTTCAGAAATTCCTAGAGCTGCAAGATCCACGTTACTTTTGCTAGCATTTTTCTTTAAGAATCCAGAATGCATTATGCCAGCCTTCTCTACTGCCATAGCCAAAGCCCAAGCTGTATCATATGCCCATAATCCAAAGAGGTTTAACCCAGTAATCTTAACGTTTGGTTTGCTTGAGGTTAAATGAATTCCTTTCCATCTTCTTTTGAAGTCTTCCAACTGTTTTGATCTGGGTATGTATGGTCGCAATCCCAGCACACCTTGCATCGACTCCTTTACCTTTGGGCCCAAAGGATCAACCAAAGCTGATAGCCCTGCTGTGATAATCCATGCATACCCTTCCCTCATCATTCCTGCATTATTTGCAAGTACAAAGAGCTTCGAGCCAAGTGAAGCAGTCATGTGCACAAGGAATATCCTAGCATTAGTTTCATTCAACTTTTTAATCTCCTTAGCGATTTCACTATTATTGGAAAATGGAGGAATTGCACTTCTGTAAGGCATTCGAGTTTCAATCTCTTCAAAAGCATCCATCAAGTATGGAATTAAACCATTTCCATAATCTGTGTCTTCATAAATAAGGACAATTTCCCGCCAACCGTAGGCCTTAACAATGGCTGCTATGGCTTTCACCTCAGCGGAATCATCTAGTGCCGTGCGTATGAAAAAGGGGTTTTGAGTAGGCGAAAGAGAGGGGCTTGTGGCTGAGAAGGAAATGATGGGAACCTGAGCTTTTCGTCCAAGTTCAATAACGAACTTAGCTTGTGCTGACCTTTGAGGTCCTATGATGGCGTGCACTTCTTCATTCTTCATTAAATCCAGTGCTGGATTTCAGTAAATAGTGAATGATTAATTAGAAGATATAAAATTTCACTGAAGAAGTTCAATAAGTACAACAACAAGAAGGATAATCCATGATCTTTGTCATTATCATGTGGATCGTTAAGATTTGATGGTACAGATGGCACAAAGCAAAGACGATTGTATTCTAACAACTTGCATATATAACTATGTAATAAAATAATATTATTTTAAATTTTCTTTTGATTTTTATTTTTGATTTGATGTTTTTAAATATAATTATTATATTTAGAATTATCTATGAGTTGTGAATGAGTTGTTAGCCTATCACTGTCCCTTTGATTTACCAAGACCTCGTATTGACAAATTACTTTTATTATAAAATAAATTTAACAGATCACATGAAATTATATCAATTTATAAATTTACTTTTATATAATATCTTTATATCTATAATACTTCTTGTTTTCAAAACACTTGCATCTTACAAGAAAGATATGCAGGTATTTTGAAATATGCTTTTGAAATATTCTTTATATTCTTTCCTATTCTTTCTATTTTTGTACCCTATTAAAATATTATTTATTTTGTTTAATCTTTTTACTAATTATATTTTTAAAACTCTATTTGTTAACTGTTTAATTTCCAAAAATTCATCTGTAGTATAAATAAGAACAGTTCTTCTCTCATAAAATAATTTATGTATTATTTGGACTGTGAAAATGTGTTTGTTAATAAAAGTTAGTTAAATGTTTAGTAAAAATAATTTTGATTAATATATTCTGCCTCACATTAACAAAAATAAGAAAATTTGATTTTTATGATATTGTTTCTAGTTTTGAAGAAAGAGTAGGAATAACAAATATATCTAAATATATACATTCAAAATAATGGTTTAGCTTGATAGAGTAGCTCCCCAAATTTGAGATTCAACTGTAGCAAGACTAAAATGGCATGTTTGGGTATTGAGAATTCTCAAAATTTTTAAATTTTTTTATAATTTCATTCTCAAACACAAATACTTTTAAATTTTAAATTTTAATTTTTTTATGTGATTATTACCTAATTATTATTTAAATATAAAAATCAATATAATTTTTAAAATAAAAATAATATTAAAAATTACATTTAAATAATTTTTTAATTTTATAATATTTTTCACAAAATTATAAGAAAATACAGGTGTCCAAACATGCTATAATAAGCTGGATGTAGCCAACTTTTTATAACTTTTCATTTTCCTTACTTTTGGAGTTCTTTTTGTCATCTAGAAAGGGACAATTCACAACTTTATAATGCTTGATAATTGATCCCACGATATTAATTGTTGAACTTTAATTTAATATACCTGCAGATGCTGCGGCAATGACATCATTCCCAGAATCCTTAGTCAAAAGAGCGATCCTGGTGTTATAATCATCATTGACAGCGTAAAAATCGGAGAGTGCCATGGACATGCAACGCTCTGCAACTCCTCCCACCGTGGAGTTCAAATCAAGAACCACGCCCACTGGTACGACCTCCTTTGCCATTGAGTGCTCGACATGGAGGTTCAAGATCAGCAAGAGAAAGGCAACGAAAGAGAGGAGGTGTTTCTGGTGGTACGCCATTGTCGATCGAGCTAAGGCTTGCTACTGATTGCAGAAATAAATCGTCTGATCGATGCGCTCTAGCTGTAGTTATGGACAGATGACAATGCTCTGAGCTGTCCGTTGTCTCTGTGCGCGTGCTTGTGCCTCTATAGCCCTTGCGCCCTAGTCGGATCGCCGATCTTCAACGACCAAAATGGCGGACAAGACAGCAACCATCAGAACTAGGAAGTTCATGACCAACAGGCTCCTCTCCCGAAAGCAATTCGTCATCGATGTCCTTCATCCAGGAAGGCCCAATGTTTCCAAGACTGAGCTAAAGGAGAAGCTGGCAAGGATGTACGAAGTAAAAGACCTAAAACCCGATCTGTTTTCAAGTTTCGAACTCACTTTGGAGGTGGAAAATCAACTGGTTTTGGGTTGATTTATGATTCTGTTGAGAATGCAAAAAAATATGAACCCAAGTACAGTCTCATCAGGAAAGGACTTGATACCAAGGTAGAAATGCCAAGGAAGCTGCTGAAGGAAACGAAGAACAGGGCTAGGAAAATCCGTGGGGTGAAGAAGACTTCAGATGCTGCCAAGAGCGGAAAGAAGAAATGAGTACTTTTCATTGGTTTTGTGCTGATCTTAAAGCTGATTTGCATATTTTTGAGAGAAAATATATTTATAATAATTGTGTAATCGATTTAAAAAAAATAATAAAATATGAGACTCACATGAAAAAAAATTAATTTTTTAATAATAAATTCTATTTTTTTTAAAAATAATTACATATTATTTATATACTTTACAATTATATAGAGAATTAATCTTTATTTAATAGCTATATTTTCTCATTAGATCTTTTGAAAAATGAAATTTTTTGGTTGTAGAGTTAAAATACCGGATTCTGAAGTTCTGTTCAGTGTGCGACTTTTTAGTATTTTGCTTTGAAATTTTGAGTGGAAGCACATTCTAGAAGTTGTTTGGCCTAAAAAAAAAATGGACAGATGAGAATGCTGCCGACAGAAGTCTTCTTTACAAGCAATTATGGGAGCCACGGCCTAGCTGAGCGTTGACTGTTTGGCAATACGACTTCCCCCGCTAGAGTGCAAATTAAATGAACGTCGTTTGTATGAGATTCACATATCTTTGTATCTTCTATAAGATTTGTTTATATTGAAGGAATTGAATCTCAACGAGAAGTAGACCAAACCTCTATCGTATAAATTTAATATTGGTTTTGATGGGATCAGACCCACGTAAAACCAATCAATACCATTCGTTCTAATATCATTTATATCGTCTTAGAAATGCCGAAATTATTCTGAATTATACTTTAAAAATAGTAGTTCAAACTATTATAAAGAATAAGAATAAGAATCTAGCTCACAAAAATGATCATTTGTGATGAATTATTTATAACGAAAACAGATTAATTTTAACAAAAAATAATCATTTTTATACAAAGAATATTATGTTCCTGTATTTATTAACTGACCATTAACTAGACCATGTTCCTATATGTTTCCTCGTAAAAAAAAAAAAAAGAAAAAGAAAAATCACATTTGTGAGGCTGTGTTTAGTTTCAACAAGTATGTGGCCAATATTATCACTTTCTTGGTCAAGATGTCAACAGCAGAATGGTCAGTCAATTCGGGAGCGTTACCAGCATCTTGAATGGTGAGTTGGACGAGGTTGATCGTGTCAAGTATTTTGGATTGATTACTAATTTCTCACTCTAAATAAATATTAAAATATTAATTTTTTACTCTAAATAAAAATACTATTTAGTTTATAATTAAGAAATTTAGATAGAAATTTAGATGGATTTAATCAAATATTTTTTGTTATTAGCATTAAATGACTTTTGAAAAAATAATTTTTTTAATATTCATTTAATTAGAATGTAATTATTATTAATATAAAAATGGTAGAATTATAAAATGTGATACAAATAACTTAAATAAATAATTATTGATTTAATAATATTTTATTATTATATAGAGAGTGAATTACTAATCCAATGTAGAGATTGAATTTAAATGGAATAGACAAATGTAAAAAAGTGTGATATTGGCTAAATGTTGAATATGCATTTGGCCAAACCAATGAAGATGCTCTAAAAATGAAATCCATTCTAAATAATTTCTAACAACGGCATGATCAAGCTCATTTTCCTTCTTCAAACTTATTGGTTTACCATGCAAGTTTGAAAATTTTAGCATCTTGGTGATTCATCCTCTATAATTATGGATCAGAATTTTTTTTAAAAAAAGAAGAAGCTAAATTCAATATTGATCTCCTTTTTCTTCTACTCTAAAGAATGATAGAAATAAAATGCAAATAATGAGTCAGATTCAAGTAAGTAGTAGTTTTATCACTAAAGAAATCAAACCAAAGCGGATGGAGTGGTACTACTTGAATTTAGTTTTTTGTGTTTGTTTGAGTTTGAAACAATTATCTTAATGAACAATTGAATTTGAGCAGTGATCAGAATTACAATCAAGTAAAATATCAAGCACTTAATTGGTTTTAATATTATTTAATTCTTATATACGTTATATAACCAACATATATAGTTTATTAATTAAGAAAAGTGTTAGTATCTGTACCCAAAAGAGAGAAAAAAAGAAGATAAACCTATAATAATATAACAATTATGAGAACGTAAAATGCTACCGCAATCAGCATTTTTAAAGTTACATATGGAAGCATTGTCAATGTCCAACTTGGTGTTTTCTAGAAGTATGAAAAAGAGTTTTTTTCTTTTTTATTGCATAAGAGGTAGAAAATGGATTAGAAACTAAAGAGAAGGCCAAAGCGAGCACATAGAATTTGAAAAATAAGAAAAATTGAGGTCCCAAATCTAAAATATTGAACCCGGTTTTTTATACAAGGGTGAGGTTCGAACTTGATTATTTCATTTAGAGATTAGGCCTTATGTCATCTAATTCAAAAGACCTTGCGAACCATCAATAAATTAGGACTTATAATGAATTTTGGAGATAAATTAGTTATGATGTAGCACATTTTAAGTAATTTTATGTATTTTGAATGTATTATGTAACAAGCATGATTGAGTTAACAAAATCGAAAATAAATAAAAGAATACATTTTTCAAATTAGAAGTATGTCAAAAAAGTTTTTGGAGAACGAAGAGTGTAATACACGACTAATTCCCCCCGCTAGAGTGCAAAATGAACGTCGGTTGTATGAGATTCACGCATCTTTGTATCTTCTATAAGATTTGTTTTTTATTGATCAAGGAATTGAATCACAACGAGAAGTAGACCAAACCTCTACCGTATAAATTTAATATTGGTTTTGATGGCACCAGATCGTTGGGATCGATCAGACTGGCCACGTAAAACCAAATATTAATACCATATCATTTATATCGTTTAAGAAACGCCGAAATTATACTGAATTATACTTTAAAAAGAATAGTTCAAACTATTACAAAGAATAAAAATAAAAATCTAGCTCACTATATGAATAACGATCATTTATAACAAATTATTTGTGACGAAAATAATTATTTACGATGAAAATAGACTTATTTTAACAAAACATAGTCATTTTTATTAAAAATAATTAGCTACAAATAAATAATTTTCTTATAATTTGTAAATACTACTTTTGTCGTATATATTAGTCAAGATTACAATATATTAGAATATTCTACTCTTTTTTTTTTTTTTTTTGAGAGGAGAATATTCTACTCTTTGAGCGTTTGATTTGAATACAAAGACTCCTATGCGCGTGTATTCATTAACCGACCGTAAACTAGACGCTGTGTTTGGTTTCAACAAGTATGTGGCCAATATTATCACTTTCTTGGTCAAGATGTCAACAGCAGAATGCTCAGTAAATTCGGGAGCGCTACCAGCATTAATGGTGAGTTGGACTAGGTTGATCGTGTTACAAACGAAATCCATTCTAAATTTCTAACACCGGCATGATCAAGTTCATTTTCCTTCTTCAAACTTATTTGTTTACCATGAAAATTTTAGCATCTTGGTGATTCATCCCATATATATAATTATGGGTCAAGGAAAAAAAAAAGCGAAATTCAATATTGATCTCTATTTTTTTTCGACTTTAGATAGAAATAAAATACAAATTATGGGTCAGATTCAAGTAAGTAGTAGTTTTATCACTAAAGAAATCAAACCAAAGCCGCGGAGTAATACTTGAGTTAGTTTTTTGGTGTTTGTTTGAGTTTGAAACGAATTAGGTCCCGTTTGGATGTTGATCTGAGTTAAGATGAGTTGAGTTCTTTATGAATAGTAATGAGTTGAAATGGTGGAGTGGGTTTTGTGGAGCCTACCTAAGATGAATTTAGATATGTTTGAATGCTAATATGAAATTAGATGTATTTATGAGAAGTTGAAAATGTTGTGGATTTTACGTATAAAGAGGTATTGAGTTAAAAAAGATTGTGGGTTCCACGTATAAAGAGGTTTTGAGTTGAGATGAGTTTAGTGATTTGAGAGTTTGGTGTTTGAATGTCAGACTCAGCTTAAAATTAAACCAAACTGAGTTAATCTCAATTCGTCTAAGTTCCAAACAGGGCCTTAATTATCTTAATGAATAATTGAATTTGAGCAGTGATTAGAATTACAATGACAATCAAGTAAAATATCAAGCACTTGGTTATAATATTATTTAATTCTTATATATGTTTTTTTTTTTTTTAAAAGAATGATATCCTAATTTTATTGATAGCCATCACTTATGGTGGAGGAAAATCGTAGTTACAAACTTTAGATGCCTGGGATGTACAAATAAGCAAGATAAAAAAACTCAACTCCCAGACATCAAAATCAACAAACAACAAGCTACAAACTAAATGTTCGGAAAGACAAAACCAATACAAAACCAAGACAAAAAACCAAAACAAAACCAAAACCTGCAAGAAGAAAAAACCATAGAGGCAAATAATGATAGAAAGTTAGTCTAACTGAAACCAAAACCCGTACCTGGGATAGAAGCTACGAAATGAGTAGATAAGGAAGACCAATTCTATCCATTCTGAGAATGCCTCATAACTGGTTAGGCAGATGATCACTATCATTGTACCAATCCATATCAGAATCCCCTGCGCCTCTCTTGGCAAGAAAATCAACCACATCATTTCCTTCATGATAAACATGATTCACACGAAACTCCATGCACTCTAAATAACCAAGTAAATCCTCCCAATAATCCTCAAGATGCCAAAGACGACAAACACCTTTAGTAAGCCAATTAACAAGAAGCTGAGAATCCATCTCAATCTCAACTCCGAAGAAACCAAACTAATAGCACATCTTAACCCCCTCCTACAAACTTCTCAATTCAGCAAAATTGTTAGAACCCTGACCCAAAAAAAAGAATAAGCCACTTGAAACCTACCCAAACTATCACGAATAACACCACCAACACCAGCCGGACCAGGATTACCCAAACTACTACCATCAATATTCAGCTTCACCCAACTCTGAAGAGGTCTAGACCAACTCATCACATGGACCATCTTAGGCTTAGGAAGGACAACATGAATGTCCATTCTATTCAAAATAGCGACATCCTGATGAGAAACCTGAGAAATTTTCATAATCGACTCCATGATCTTACAAATCCAAAATTTAATGACATGCCAAATAGAATCAACAGTATCAGTTCTATCCTCATAACGAGCTTTGCAGCGCCTGTTCCAAAGCTGCCAAGAAACAATAGAAGGGAGAAGTCTAAAAATAATCTGAAGCTGAGAAGACTACCTGACAGGCCGAAACTGAAAAAACCTGATTAAAATTAGTTTCTGATTTTGAACTAAAGCAGATGATATTCAGAAACCTGTGTATCGGTAGGAGAAGCAAATATCTATTGGTGGCAATATGGCTACTAAAAATTCATCTTCTTGTGGGTGGCTCTTGCCCACCACAGATAATGCTCCTGGTGGTTGAAGCACATCTTCATTACGGTGATGGGAGTAGAGGAAAGGGACATGGTGCACGTGGCAGTCCTTCCTACTTGTGGCACCTACGGTAGAACATAAAAAACTAGTTTGTCAAGTTTGCTTTTTAAAATAGGTGATCTAACCAAAGTTTTTAATATCGTTTCGGTCAAGACACTGGAATGAAATATTTTAGTATCAGTATTATTTTGTGTATTGTTTCGGAATAGTCTATACATGAATAAATTATATATATATATATACACACATACATAAACTATATTCCAAAATAATAATAAAATAAGTCATAAACTTAATAATACTTTTCAAATTTTATATAGAATTTTTTGTAACAATCTGAACTATAAAAAAAAGTGAGTTTTTATATTTTTAAAGTGAGTTTTTATATTTTTAAAGTGAGTTTTTATATTTTTATTGAATAAAATTTACTTGTATATTTCTCATGCCTCATAGTTTGAAGGAGTACTGGTCATGTTGGGTGTGGGCATCGTTCACACGAGAAGCATAAGCTCGTGCCCCATGGATATGGCATATATGGGACCCATGCATTGCGTATCTCAAATCTAGATTTTGTTAGACAAACCACAACCTGGCCAGAAGGATAATTCTAACTACACTTTTATGAAAGTGTCCTGCAGTTTTACTTAAGGAAAATGTTACGACCACCGCTATTAGACATTGTTTTTGAGTCCTGCTTGACGTGTACTGTTGCTTTTATTTATTTATTTTTTAATTTTATTATCATTATTATTATTCATTCATTTGCTTCCGACAGCCTGATATTTTTAATATTCTATTCCTATTTTTAATATTTTATTACCCTCTATTCCCCATTTCTAATATTTTATTCCCTTTGCACATTTCTTCGGTCTTCTTTCAACAATCATCTCTTCTTCCTCGAGGAACAACGAATGCGAAGGAATCGAAACCCCGTTAAAGTTTTTGAGAACTTAGGTCGGGAAGTAGTGGGTGATGCCACACTGGTCAACCTCACCATCCTCAGCGAGGAACAACGACGAGGAAGAGGACGACCCGAAAGAAGATGGTCTCTTGGGGCCACCTAGGAATTGGCTCAAGAACTGGAAGGGTTTGACGATGGTGCCAAAGAAAACAAAACGGAAGAGATTGGAGAAGGGGTTGAGGGATTTGTTGTCGGAGGAGGAAGGAGAGGGAGTGGAACCGACGGGAGACAACCTAGCAGCGACTGAGAGCCTTGATGTGGCCGATCTTGTTGAAGACAAGGAAGAGGAGGGAGTTGGGTAATCGGTCGAAGTGGGTTTGATTTTGAGATTGAGATGGAGAGAGTGGGTTAGGCGCAGATCTGGGAGATGATAAGGCATGGGTTTGATTTAGAGATTGAGATGGAGATTTGGGAGAGAGAAAGAGAGATGAGAAACCAACCCAAAATACATAAAAAAAAGAAGTAATTGTTCGGTTTTACAGGAGATAGAATTGTGGACTTGGTGGAGGAAACACCTCAGGGAAGAAGAGAGGATCATTGAAAGAAGACAAAGACGAAATGTGGGGGAATAAAATATTAGAAAAGGGGAATAGAGGGTAATAAAATATTAAAAATGGAAATAGAATATTAGAAATGTCAGCTGCGAGAAGCGAATGAATAAAAAATAAATAAAAATGCTACAGTAGACTGTACACGTCAAGCGAGACTCAAAATTAGTGTCTAATAATAGTGGCTGTAGCATTTTCCTTTACCTAAATTATAAAAATGCCATAAGTTATTTAGCTCCTATAAACATACCGGTGAAATGTATATTTCGACCGAAATTTGGAGTACGGACTTGTACCGGCCAAAACAACCTGGTACAGCTGATATTTGATCTGAAACGAAACGCAACCCTCTCTTGTACCGGCTATTGCTCCGGTACAGTATATTTCGACCGCACCGGCCGGTATAATATGAAATTCAAAACTTTGGATCTAACTGCCTATCTCTTGCTACCACCGTTGAGACCATGCCTATGGACCACCGATTCAATAGAACAAAACAATCCTATGTTTAGAGAATTGAAGAAGAGAATAAAAGCTTGTCGTGTCTTCCATTGCATTGTAATTGGCTAGATTGTTAGCAAGCACGTTACTTTTTCTGTAGACATGATTGCTTTTAAAAGGAGCTTGGATCTTGTCATGTAAAATATCATCACAAATATATTTAGAGTAATTCCAATGGGAGAACAATCTTTATTAATCCATTAATTAACATAATAAGAGAATCGATCACAACAATTAAATCAGAAATAATCAATTTATAGTATAAAGTTAAATCAATTTTTGGAGCAAACAATTCCACAAAAGTGTTAGTACTATCTGTACCCAAAAGAAGAAAAAAGAAAGATAAACCTATAATAATATAACAATTATAAGAACGTAAAATACCATCACAACCAACATTTTTAAAGTTACACATTTGGAACATTGTCAATGTCCAACTTGATGTTTCCTAGAAGTATGAAAAACAGTTCTTTTTCTTTTTTATTGCATAAAAAATAGAGGTAGAAAATTGATTAGAAGCTAAAGAGAAAGCCGAAGCGACACACGAAATTTGAAAAATAAGAAAAATAGAGGCCCCAAATCTAAAATATTAAACCCGATTTTTTATACAGGGTTGAGGCTCAAACCTGATTCTTTCATTTGGAGACTAGGCTTTATGCCATCTAGTCCAAAGGACCTTGGCGAACAATCAATAAATTGAGACTTATAATAAATTTGGGAGATAATTAGTTATGATGTAGCACATTTTAAGTAATTTTATATATCTTAAATGTATTATGTAACAAGCGTGACTGAGTTAACAAAATCGAAAATAAATAAAAGAATACATTTTTCAAATTAGAAGTATGTCAAAAAAGTTTTTGGGAGAACATAGGAGTGGTAGCTAATAAACCACAAAACAATCTTAGGGGAAAAAGTTCGTCTCTTTACATTTCTTTTTTCATATATTTAACATTAAAAGCAAAAAAACCAAGACCTATTTTAAATTTGGTACGTCCTCATGCAAAGATGTAATCTCACTACGCCGAGAAGGAAAACTCGTAGGAGGAGGACTTTCATCCCTGTCGCTTACAACGTCGAAATTCCTGGAGTGGTTCTCCATATTATGACGAAATTCTATTACGTCAGGACTTGATATAGCATGTACCGTGGATGTATGTCTTTCAATATTGGGATGTGAAGAGGGATCTTCTTTCTGGTCAAAATACTTGGCCATTTCAATCAACTTGGACCTTCTTTCTGGTCAAAATACTCTAGCAATCCAAATGAAAAGCTAGAGTCAGTTATGGCCAAACCACTTAAGGATCAAGCATTTGCTACTCCCGATAAGGTGGCTGAACTCGTTCAGAAGGTATGTCACGCACTTTTTATTGATTTTATAATAGCTCGATCAATAGTAATGCGAAGCACTTTCTGAATGAGGAACATTCTCTAAAACAATTTCCTCATTTCCTTGGCCACAAGCAGGGGTTTTTAAATAAATTATGGCGTCGTCCTCATTTTCGCTTTGCAAATGGGAATTATATTAAACACGAGGGTGCTGGAATGCTGCATGAAAAATTCTTTTCAACATGTACACATACATGATAAATCTCATATAAAAGTATCATCTTAACCCAGTTTGAGGTTTTTTAATGTTAATTTAACACTTTCGAACAGGTAGGTGCTGCTATTCAACAAGAGTTTCCAACGGTAATGGCAAAGATGAAGCTTTATCTGCAGAATCCGTCAACCCGAACAATCCTTTACAAACCAATCAAGTTATCACATGACATAATTGTCAACTTAATGATCATCCAAATCTGTGTCTGTGAGTCTGTTCGTTATGATTTATGCTGTTTTTTCTTATTCTTGCAAACAATGCAAATTAAAGAATATATTATTTTTTGATAAGTGGGAGGAGGAACAGGAGTTTTTTGTAATCTAGAGCACTATGGTTTATTTTTTTCCCCTATTTGGGTAATGCAGGACAAACATTGTGGAAGCCCATGTACAAGTACAATCCTTGCTAAAAGCAGAATATTCTGCTGAAGAGATAGAAAGCACCATCAATATGGCGTCTATACAGGATCTGCAAGCACAACTTGATAATCTGCTGTAAGGTGCTTGGGAAGCCCAATGACTTGATGACAAATCTTTCCCTCAACCAGAAGACATTGATAATACAGAACGGTATTAGATTTCATGGATCCACGATGTTACTGGTCGGAATTTCATGAGTGGTTCTCCATATGATCAAATATTAGGTTGAAGGTTCAATTACTCTAGGACCTGCAATGGGATGTGCCATGGATGTATTTCTTTCAATGAGATGTGAAGAGGGATCTCTCCGGTCAAAATGCTTTGCCATTTCAATCAACTTGGACCAAAAGGTGCTCTCAGGATTGCTGTTGCTCAAAGTTGGCCAATGTGAGCCAAAGAACTTGAAGAAGCAAACCAAGAGTGAGATCAAGGAAACGGTTCCGGTGATGATGAAGAGGCCGCCGAAGCTGTGCAGACTGAGACTAGGACTATTTGATGAGATTGAGGCGCTTGGATCTTGACAATTAGTACTACCACGACTTGAAAAGTAGGTCCGCTCAATTGCTCCCAATTTTTCTGTGTCTTGAGTGACATTCAAGATTGCCCTAGAAATGTATGGGACTAAAGGAGATCCTAGAGGGAAGGCCTGAAGAAACACACGAGAAAGACTACAATATTTAAAAGAAATAAGTAAAACAATAGACAAAATGACTTTTATAATGGGAATGATATCTATGTTCTAAGTTTGCTGCAGATTTATGTAACATATAGAGGGAATCACCAAGAGTTACACTATAATAATGACACTTAAGGCATTATACTCATAATCATAATAAACTTGAGAGAGAGAGAGAGAGAGAGAGAGAGAGAGAGAGAGAGAGAGAGAGAGAGACTCACAAAGCCAAATCCATCAGACTTATAGGTCGGACCAACCATAGTGTACCCGGAGCAGTACTTTGCAAGGAAGAGCTTAATGTAAGGAATTTCATCAAAGACAGCAGCAACCCCACCATTTTGGGTTCCTTTTGACAATGCTTCATGATACTCCTCATGGGTGCTAAAAGGCTTCAACTTGGACCGATCAAAGTTTAACTGTTTTATTAGAAGCCCTTCAACATAGGAATTGTTTTGATATCCAACAAAATAACCATTCTTTTTTATCTCTTTTACGTCAACAAAGGTAGGCTGCAATCTCTGTACAGTTAACATTGAGGCTAAACTTGCGGTATAACTCTGTGTCAGGATGAGTACCAAAAAAATCCATACGATCATCACAAATCTCGACCAATTGCTTAGCAGTTTCTCCCCTGTTTCCATTAAACTATTATCTATAGACACATGTACTAATTTAAGCATATTGAATTGGGAGGAAAAAAAAAAAAGCAAATCTTTTTATAGGGTTGAAGATATTTACTGTGAGCAAAGACTAGTGTTGAGAAGGAGAACCAGAAAATCATGCCAAGATGTTGATCTGGCGGGCCTCTGAACTCTCTATTTATTCGATGTTCAAGAACCCATATCACTAAACCCGTAAAGACAAATGCCGCAAATGTTGTCACCCACAAATCCAAGCTTAGTGGCTTTAAGAAAATCCAAAACTTGTTCTTCTCATCATCCTTCACCGGAACCACCATTGACACCCCTGATTCAGAGTAAGGCAAAGTGAAATCAACATATAAAGAGCGATTGGCTACAATTGTTGTGGCTCCCACAACAGCATCATAATTCTGCATTCAGAAAGTGAGAAAAAGATGGTTATTAATCCATAATCACTACTTTGGGAGCAATATTCTCCCTCTCACATGACAATGATTGCCACCATTCTTACTAATTAGCACAAATACTCGGCCAGAAAATAAAATCACCTGAAGTTTTATTTGGTAAATAAGTTCATCGATTGTCCCAGCACTCTGCCTATCTTTATTCATGAAGGGAATATACTCAAAAGAAAGTGGGAATGGTAATGCCTTGAGTACTGCAATGAACACGTCATGGGAGAACCCTGATATGATAGGCTTATCAGTACGAGGATCCCATTCCACTTTCAGAAATTCATCAAAACCTCGTTTCACTGGAACCCCAATCCTCAACTTTGGAGGCTGCTCTGTTGTGTCTCCTGGCCAGATTGGTTGCTTCAGGCTGTCCTTTGAAATTGAGTTTGCTACTTCACTATTGTCGTCCAATTCTTGGGAAAGTCCTCTCTGTCTGGTCCAGTATCCGATAACTCTCTCTGTTTTTCCAATGACATTGAGTATTTCAAAGGCTGAAGGTTCCAACTGTCCTTTAACCAATTGAAATTTCCCGCTCAGGCCTTGAAATTTAGTAGTTAGAATTGTATCACGAAGCGTTGGACCAATTTCAGAAATGCCTAAAGCTGCAAGATCCACGTTACTTTGGCTAGCATTTTTCTTTAAGAAATTAGAATGCACGATGCCGGCCTTCTCCACTGCTATAGCCAAAGCGAAAACTGTATCATATGCCCATAAACCAAAGAGGTTTCCAGTAATCTTAATGTTTGGTTTGCTAGAGGTTAAATTTCTTTTCAATCTTCTTTTGAAGTCTTTAAAATGTTTCGATCTGGGTATATATGGCCGCAGTCCCAGTACACCTTGCATCGAGTCCTTAACCTTTGAGCCTATACGATCTTCCAAATCTGATAACCCTTCAGTGAAGATCCATGCAAACCCTCCCCTCAACATTCCAGCATTATTTGCAAGTACAAAGAGCTTCGAGCCAAGAAAAGCAGTCATGTGCACAAGAAATATTCTGGTATGATCTTCCTTTAACTTACTTATCTCCTTGGCGATTTCATTATTATTGGAAGATGGAGGAATTACACTTCTGTAAGGCACCCGAGTGTCAATCTCTAAAAAAGCGTCCATTAAATATGGAATCAAACCATTTCCATAATCTGTATCTTCATAAATAAGGACAATTTCCCGCCAACCATAGGCCTGAACAATGGCTGTTATGGCTTTCACTTGTGCGGAGTCATCTTGGGCTGTGCGTATGAAAAAGGGGTTTTGGACAGGAGAAAGAGAGGGACTTGTGGCTGAGAAGGAAAGGATGGGAACCTGAGCTTTCCGGCCTAGTTCAATGACAAACCTAGCTTGTGCTGAGCTTTGAGGTCCTATGATGGCCTGCACTTCATCATTCTTCATTAATTCCAGTGCTGTATTTCAGTATTGGAGTCCATATATTAGAGGGTAAAGCGTTTTAATGAAGATGTTCAATAAGTATAAGAACAGAGCAACAATAATAAACTTTATCAGTATCATTCACTTATTAAGAAAAACATGGGTCCATCTATGGGGAGGTAACGGAGTTTCTCAGTTACAAACTGACACTGTTACAGTATGCTTAGAATTATTCCTTAATGTGAATTGATGCTGAAGGCAAAAACCTGAGCTCGTGATGCAGAAGGCAAAAACCTGAAACCAGTTCTGAATTTGAACAAAAGCAGATGATATTCAGAAACTCGTATTACGTATATCGGTAGGATAATGGTGCACGTGGCAGTCCCTTCCCACCTGTGGTACCTCCGGTAGAACAGCAGAAACCAGTTTGTCAAGTTTGCTTTTAAAACAGGTCTCACTGCCGATCTCTTGCTACCACCGTTTTGACCATGCCTACCGACGAGAGAAAATCTAACTTTGGTTGTCTTCATCAGTAGTACGTACGCCCCACAAAATCTCATGTCTTGAAGTGGGTGTTACTGATCAACATATTAAAAAATCCTATAGTTTTTCATGCATCTTTGTTCCACGTGAATGTTTTCTTTTTTCTCTCCAAAGTTTTCCCTCCCCCTGGCTTCGCCCATGAATGGCTCGCTGGAAGGACGGTGTGATGAAGTTTGAAAAATATAAAAACAGAAATTCCTTTGTTCCTGTCGGGAAGAATTTTCCTTATATTTATTCAATTGAATTGTACCAAATATATATACAAGCAGGCTGGAACTATTCTAGGAAAGAAGCTAAAAATAAGCCTAACGTTTACAAGGCATTTACACAGATTTGACTAACTGTTATATACAGAATTTTAGCCTAGAATCAGGATGATAAATCATGAGCTTGATTTGAGGGATTTTCCTTGATACGCCCCCGCAAGATGGAGCTGCCATCGGCTAAACCAATCTTGTTCTTGAGGAAATCCATCCGTTGTCGGGACAATGGTTTTGTCAATAAATCCGCAAGCTGATTTTGAGTGTTGACATGTTGAACATTGAGAACACCCTTTTGAGCCATGTCACGAACAAAGTGTAGATCGATCTGAATATGCTTCATCTTAGAGTGCTGAATGGGATTGAAAGTGAGATGGGTTGCCCCTAAATTATCACATAACAGTTTCGGTGAAACTGTCATTGGTAGCTCAAGTTCCTTGAATAGTGAGAGTAGCCACACAGTTTCAGAGGCTGCATTAGCAAGAGATCTATATTCGGCTTCAGTTGACGACCTTGCTACAGCTCTTTGTTTTTTTGAACTCCAAGATATGGGATTTGCTCCAAGGAAACTTATATATGCTGAGGTAGATGTACAGTCATCAAAATTTCCTGCCCAATCAGCATCTGAAAAAGTTGTGAGGTCAAAAGTAGAGTTTGCTTTAATGTGAATGCCATGGAAGATTGTTTGTTTCAAGTAACGAAGAAGCATCTTCGCAGCTGCCCAGTGAGTCACTGTGGGTTTATGCATAAATTGTGATAATTTATTGACTGAGAAACAAATATCCGGACGGGTGAGAGACAAGTATTGGAGACCTCCAATAACACTACGAAATTCAGTGCTGTCAAATGAGATTGTACCATCAACCAGCTTCAAGGTTGAGCTTGTGGACAGCGGTGTAGACACCTCTTTGGCACCCAGCATGTTGGTTTTGGAGAGGAGGTCCCGAATATATTTGTGCTGTGATAGAAAGAGACCTGATCGCGTAGGAATTACTTCCATGCCCAAGAAGAAATGAAGTTGACCCATATCCTTTAAAGAGAATTGAACTCTAAGTTGGGCAATTACATGAGATAAGAAATCCATATTGCTGCCAGCGAGTACCAAATCATCAACATATACCAATAAATAACATAGAACAGAATTTTTTTGGTATATAAATAAGGAGAAGTCAGATTTTGAATTTTGAAAGCCAAGACCCATGATAGCCAACTTGAGTGCCGAGTACCAAGCGCGATGAGTCTGTTTTAAACCATAGATGGCCTTGTTTAACCTGCAAACATGATTTGGTCTAGAGATGTCTTTGAAGCCTGGGGGTTGGACCATATAAACAGTTTCTGTCAACTTGCCATGCAAGAAGGCATTGTTGACATCAAGTTGCCTCAATGGCCATCCCTTCATCACAGCAACTGTTAGTACAGTTCGAATGGTAGTGGGCTTTACTACCGGGCTAAAGGTTTCTTTGTAGTCCAATCCTGGACGTTGGTGATAACCTTTAGCGACAAGTCTCGCTTTAAAACAATCTATTGACCCATCAGCTTTCCTTTTCACACGGAAGACCTATTTGCATCCCACGGGATTACAATTTGTTGGTGGAGGTACTAAAGTCCATGTGTCATGGTGCATAAGAGCTGTAAGCTCTTCGGACATGGCCATTCTCTAGTGTGATTCACGAAGAGCGTGTCCCACACAACTCGGTTCAATAGTTTCGGGAAGGGGGTGCTTTGTGGTGGAGTTAAGCTGTTTGGGTTTATGGATATTGTTCATTGACCGAGTGGTCATGGAATGGGTTCGGGAAATTGGTTGGGCAAGTGGGTCGCATGGAGCGGAGATGGAATCGGTGTGCAAAGCAGTATCATTTTGGACAGAAAAATCAAGTGAATGTGATGTGGAATTTTCGGAATCATGCGATGACAATAAGTTAGGGCTAGAATGAACAATTTCCAGATTTTGGGAATTAGAAAAGGAAGGAAGAGAGGTGTTACCTGGAGGTGATGCAAAGGAGTTATCCCTGGCCGGAGTCACTGGTGGAGGTTGCGAAACCGATCAAGCGGCCGCATTTATGGGTGGAGCACTTGCCGAAGACGACGATGGCACGGGATGCGCAGAAGGGGCATTTTGGTTTTCGTTGAAAAGGACATGCCTTGAGTGGTATATTCTGTTGGTGGTTGGGTCAAGGCATTTGTATGCATTTCGGGCCGAAGAGTAGCCCACGAAAATACAAGGAACGGACTTGGGTTGGAGTTTGTTGGTATTATAAGGCCGTGTATGAGGGAAGCATAAACAACCAAATTTTTTTAATTTGAGATAATTTGGTGATTGTTTAAACAATGCTTCAAATGGAGATTTGTGATGTAAAAGAGGTGTTGGTTAACGGTTTATAAGGTAAGCCGCAGTGGAAAAAGCATGGGGCCAATATTTTAAGGATAATGAGGCATCATGTAATAAAGTGAGACCCGTTTCCACAAGATAACGGTGACGACGCTCGGAAACACCATTTTGTTGTGGTGTATGAGGGGCGGTGGTATAATGACTGATTCCATGAATAAAAAAATATTTTTTTAAGGCTACAAATTCACCACCATTATCCGAGTAAATGGTTTTGATTTTTGATTGAAACCGTGTTTCCACAAGGTGTTTAAATTGTGAAAAAATTGTGCTAACACCAGATTTGGTTTCCATAGGATAAAACCAAATATATTTTGTGAAATGGTCAACAAAAATCAAATAATAGCGGGATCCATCAATTCCAATTGAGTTGGAAGGTCCCCAAACATCAGTGTAAATGAGGTCAAGATGCGCATGACTTTGAAGACTATTTTGCCGAAATGGTTGTTTGTGAGCTTTATTGATGGAACAAGAAGTACAAAGAGAGGGAACATGATTTTCTTTTATTATTGGAAGAGAAAAAGAGTTGACAAGCTGATGAACCATTTTCTGAGACGGATGTCCAAGGCGTTTGTGCCACCCATCAACGGAGGTCCGTTCATGCAGGTTAGCAACCATTGTTTGAGAAGATCGCACCATGGACTCCGGGAGGGTGTAAACACCATTTTCACATGCACCTTTGAGTAGAACCGCCCCAGTGATCAGATCCTTAACAAGAAAAAAGGAAGGGTGAAACTCAATAAAAACACGATTTTGTGTGGTAAAATGATGGACAGAAATGAGATTTTTTTAAATATTGGGAACACAAAGCGTATCATTTAAATGAAAAGTATGTGTGGGTGAGTGAAGAACCAAGGAACCGATGTGAGAGACACGCAAACCTGAACCATCACCGATTATAACCTCGTCAGTGCCATCATATTCGGAATGAACTGATAAATTGGTCAAATCACCAATGATGTTGTGAGAGGCCGCCGAGTCAATGAGCCATTTTGTGTCTTGGGCTGGAGCAGTGGAGACACAATTTGCCGTTGCTACAGAAAATTGGACCTTGGGGCAGAATTTAGCAGTATGGCCCATCTGTTCACAAGTTGGCATTTTGGTGTGTACCTGCGCTGGCCATTGGACTTGGGCTTTCGGGTGTCACGTGAGCCATTTGTGTTGCGAGACTGGGCCGAGGAGTTAGAAGATTGGCCTCCATTATTACGGTCTGAGCCATTCGGCTTTGAGAAACCCTTAGAATTAAAGCCTCCAGATGAAGAACCAGTACTTGTTCGTCGATGGGAGTAATTTGCGGAAGCAACCAGTTGCTGGGAAGTAGCTTCAAGGCGGCGCAGGTAAGCATCGTGACCGATAAGGAGATCATGTAACTCCTCGAAGGTAAGTGGGCGTTTCGGTGCGCGAATGGGAGCTGCAATCTCACGGAAATCAGCGCCCAAGCCATTGAGAATGTAGAGCGTTAGATCATCTTCAGAAATGGAATGATCAATGAGAGAGATTTCATCTGCAAGAGTTTTGACAGTGTGCAGGTACTCTTGAACCGATTGATTTCCCTTCTTTATCAGAGTCAATTCCTCTTTGAGTTGCATAGCCCTAGTTCGGGATTTGCTGGCATACATTGTGTGTAATTTTTGCCAAGCTTCCTTGAGGTTTTTGAGATGGAAATGAATGGTGTAATTGTAGTGGTTGTGGAGGCCAAACTAGCTGAGAGGATAAGTTTATCTTGTCTTATCCAGTGGGTTCGTTGAGGGGTAGAAATGGAGGAATCATTGGAGAGAGGGCAGGGTTTATCTCCAGTAACATAATCAAGGAGATTATACCCAATAAGCAAAGCCTCGAACTGGGCACGCCATTAAGGAAAAGTGGATGGAGTGAGTTTTTCATTGATCTGTGAGGTGATATTGAGAGCAATAAGAGGAATTTCTGTGGGGGATGGTGGGTTTGAGATCGGGTTATGAGTGTGTTCAGAGGTGGGGATCGAATTCTCGTTAGAGGACGGCTCTCCTGATACCATGATGAAGTTTGAAAAATATAAAAACAGAAATTCCTTTGTTGCTGTCGGGAAGAATTTTCCTTATATTTATTCAATTGAATTGTACCAAATATATATACAAGCAGGCTGGAACTATTCTAGGAAAGAAGCTAAAAATAAGCCTAACGTTTACAAGACATTTACACAGATTTGACTAATTGTTATATACAGAATTTTAGCCTAGAATCAGGATGATAAATCATGAGCTTGATTTGAGGGATTTTCCTTGATACGGTGTTCTGGTTTTATAGAAAAATATGAGGAAAAAAGGAAAGAAAAGAGAGAGAGAAGGTTGGGAAGACTTTGACCTAGAGAGAGAGAGAGGAGAAGAGACGCTAGCTGAAGGAAAGTCAGAAACGGTTTCGTGGAGAATTGCTTTCGATTTGTGAAACGAAAACACATTACTGTTAGCTGCAGTTACTACCAACTGATTCATCATGCAGAATGAGATCTCCCTAACTCTATCATTCTTTTCACTGCTGTGCTTAAATGTGTGTGCGTATGTGCAGTTGTGAAAACTTTTAACGTACCTGCAGATGCTGCGGCAATGACATCATTTCCAGAATCCTTGGTCAAAAGAGCAAGCCTGGTGTTATAATCATCATTGGCAGCGTAGAAATCTGAGAGTGCCATGGACATGCAATGCTCTGCCACTCTTCCCACCGGGGAGTTCAAATCAAGAACCACGCCCACTGGTATCACCTCCTTTGCTGCCATCGATGGCTCACCACGGAGAGTCAGCAAGAGAACAGAGAGGAAATAAAGGAGGTGTTTCTGGCTCGCCATTGTCAAGCCAAGGCTGCTTACTAGATTATTACATGAATGGTCTGATGCCGTTGTCTTGGATGATGCAGCAAAGTTGTAGAGATGATTGATTAACTAGGACCCAGCAATGTCCTTTTTATGAAGTATCTCTATCTATAATGCTTTTTCCGAGCAATTATAGTGCATAACTTTTACCGAATAATGTCGAGTATATTTAAAAAAAAAAAAAAAAGAATAATGTCGAGTAATATCAACATCTTATATCAATCATTTAAATAAAAATTCTATTTGGATATATTTCGTAGAAGTATGAAAGATCACTTTATATGTGAGATTCACAAAACTAATTTTACCATCTTAATTCACTACTATTTATAAAAAATTCAACTCATCTCAACTTAATTCAATATACAAACAAAATCTTACTCGATCAGTTTTTTCTACCCAAAATCTGAAAAATAAGGATATATACAAACTTAAAATATACCAGCCTTTTGTACAATGAGACAACTTTTTTTTATAAAAAACTTAATACACAAAATTTATACAGACATATCCCTAACATTACTTTTTTTGGTTCAAATAAAAAGTTGAATCTGAATGGGATTAGAATCTTTTTCTTTGAAGCCCTTTGAATTATTTTGACATTGACCTATCAATAAATTGAATGGGATTAAATTCAAGCTTATAATGATTTTTAAATTCGGAGTTAATTGCATTATTTGGTATATTTTAAATAATTTTATATATCAATCTATTAAAATGCGTTATTACAGATATGACTGAAATAACAAAATCTAAAAGAATAAACTACAAACAATCTCATGGGAATAACTACGTCTGTTTTAATTTTTATTTTCGTCTCTTTACATTAAACCTAAAACAACAAGACCAATGTTTAATGATTTGGTACGTCCTGCCTGCGCCGAGAAGGAGAACCCATTGAAGAAACACTCTCATCCCTGTCGCCTACAGCGGCGAAATTCCTGGAGTGGTTCTCCATATTATGAAGAAATTCTATATCGCCAGGACTTGATACAGTATTTGCCCAAGATTTATATCTTTCATGAATATTGGGATGTGAGGAGGGATCTTCTCTCTGGTCAAATCGCTTGGCCATTTCAATCAACTTGGACAAAAAGGAGCTCTCAGGATTGAGGGTGCTCACGGTAGGCCATTTTGTGCGAAGGAACTTCAACGCATAAACCAACACAGAGAACAAGGACACAACTCCGGTGATGATGAAAAGGCCTCCGAAGCTATTCAGACCGAGACTATGGCTATTTGAAGAGATTGAGGCAATATTTGAAGAGATTGAGGGACATGAATCTTTACAAGTACTACCACTTCCACTACTTGAAAAGTACTTCTGCTCAATTGCTCCAAATTTGTCTATGTCTTGAGTCACATTCAGAATTGCCCTTGAAACGTGTGGGACTAAAGAAGATCCTTGTGGGAAGACCTGAAGAAACACATGAGCAATCCTATACCATTTTAGAGAGAGAAAAAACAAGCAAAGATAAATTAAATTGAAGAAAATCAGTAGCTCGAGATACCAAATTGTTGGTTTTTGTAGTTTGAGGTGGAGTTTATACAAAATAAGTAATAGTTTGGGATTGGAAAATGAAATTATCCGAAAATATATGAATATGATCGTAAGGATGATTATTTAAGTTAAAAACAAAAATAAAGAAGGGGAAGAGAGAGAGATCGAGAGAGAGAGAGAGTCACAAAGCCAAATCCATTGGTTTTGTAGGTCGGTCCAACCATAGTGTACTTGAAACTGTAATTTGCAAGGAAGAGCTTGATGTAGGAAATTTCATCAAAAATAGCTGCAACCCCAGCATTGTTGCTCCCTTTCAACAGTGCTTCGTGATACTCCTCAGGGGTGTTGTAAGGCTTCAACATGGACTCATTGAAATTCAACTGTTTTATTAGAAGCCCTTTGACAAAGGTTTCATTTTGATATCCAACAAAATAACGGTTCCTTCTTATCTCTTTTACATCAACAAACGTAGGCTGCAATCTCTGTACTGTCAGCATCGAGGCTAAATTTGCAGTATAACTTTGTGTGAGGATGAGTACCACAAAAAACCAAACAACCATCACGAATATTGACCAATTGCTTAGCACTTTCTCACCTGGATCCATTATATATATCGATATCAATATACACAATCAAGTATGTTAAAATTGGTGGGGAGGGAAAGGAAAGGAAATCCTTTTATGGGTTTAAAGGATATTTACTGTGAGCAAACACCAGTGTTGAGAAGGAGAACCCGAAAATCGTGCCAAGTTGTTGAACTCTCGGACCTCTGAACTCACTGTTTATTCGGTGTTCAAGAACCCAAATCACCACACCTGTAATGACAAATGCTGCACCTGTAGTTAACCACAGATCCAAGCTTAGTGGCTTTAAGAAAATCCAAAAGTTTTTCTTCTCATTATCTTTCACTAGAACCACCACTGACACGCCAGATTCTGAGTAAGGTAAAGTGAAATCAACATATAAGGAGCGATTAGCAATAATTGTTGTATCTCCCACCACAGCATCATACTTTTACATTTAGAGAAAAATATGCATGGTTATTGCTTTCAATTTATTGAATAACTAATTTTTACAAGTTAACACAAATACTTAGGCTGCATTTAGAATTATCTATGAGTTGTGAATGAGTTGCTAGCCTATCACTGTCCTTTTGATTTACCATGACCTCGTATTTACAAGTTACTTTTATTATAAAATAAATTTAACGGATCACATGAAGCTATGTCAATTTGTGAGTATACTTTTATATAATATCTTTATATCTATAATACTTCTTGTTTTTAAAACACTTGCATCTTACAAGTAAGATATGCAGGTGTTTTGAAATATGCTTTTATATTCTCTCCCTCACTACAAGAATTATGGTCTTTTGCCATGAATTTTTTTTTCAAGACACACGGTCGTGGCAAATAATTACCGAATCACACAAAAGCTATGCGTGGAAAATAAAACAAGTCTTTCCTCACAAAATATTGTCGACAAGTAAAACCCTGTGGGGAAAAGATGTTTTTGCGGCCAAAAAA
This sequence comes from Juglans microcarpa x Juglans regia, assembly GCF_004785595.1. Taxonomy (NCBI): domain Eukaryota; kingdom Viridiplantae; phylum Streptophyta; class Magnoliopsida; order Fagales; family Juglandaceae; genus Juglans; species Juglans microcarpa x Juglans regia. Next base: position 3,908,686 of record NC_054601.1, on the reverse strand, counting down.
TATTTATTGCGGCGAATTTTGATCGCCGCAATAAGATTGGTCAGAAATTTGTCCGTTGTGGGTAATTAACCTATTGCGACAAAATTATAGACTTTTTTGCGGTGACATAAAATTATAGACTTTTTTGCGGTGACATTATGTCACCGCAAATAACTTTACTGAATTAATTATGTGTTATTTGGTTTTTGCGGCGATATTAGCTTATATTGCGGCGACTTTTTAGTCGCTGCAAAAAGTCGACACAATTAAACCCCCGTGTTTTCCCCTTTTCCCTTTCTTCTTCCCCAATCCCTCCCACCCCGCGTCGCTCTCGTCTCTTTCTCTCTCTCCCGGTGATTGCGAGCCGCAACCTCACCTCTCTCACCCTTCGACTACGAGCCTGTCCCCCCTGCCGCGAGACCTCACCCAGTCACCTAGCACATGTCCGCGCCCCATCGCTTCCTCACCCAGACCTTACCCAGTCACCTAGCACCAGTTCGCACACCATCGCGTCCTCACCCAATCACCTAGCACCAGTCCGCGCCCCAACGCATCCTCACCCAGTCACCTAGCACCAGTCCGCGCCCCAACGCATCCTCACCCAGTCAACTAGCACCAATCCGCCCCCTATTGTGGCCACCTCCGCCTGCCGTAGTCTAGTAGACGCACTATTTCGACACGGTGAGCTCCTCTCTGTTTTCACTTCCTCTTCTCTCTGTGTAATTTGTGAATCTGTGTAATGTGAATCTATGAAATTTTTGTTGATTAATGTGTAATCTGTGTAATTTGTGAATCTGTGTAATTTGTGAATCTGTGAAATTTGTGTTGATCCTATTGTGTAATGTGTAATCTGTGTAATTTATGAATCTGTGAAATTTGTGTTGATCCTGTTGTGTAATGTGTAATCTGTGTAATTTGTGAATTTGTATACATGACAATTTGATAGACTGGTTTAGAGGAAATTCTTTAAAAAAAAAAAACTCAATTTAAATAAGACCTTTATCTAAATATAAATATCTAACCATGGCTAATACCCATGACAATTTTACAAAAGTCATAGTGCCAAAAGACATAGTGCTCAACTGGTACTTGCAATGAGAAACCTTGGGTGATTTTTAATCTAACCATGGCTAACACCCATGACAGTTTAATCTGTAGTTAGAATTGTATAGATTTCATTCCAAAGTCTAGGTGAATTTTTTATTTTATTTTTCACGGTCTAGTTCAAAACATCTACGTTATATCAGTTTAGCATGCATTAAATACTGTCTTCAAAAGGACCTATAAAAAACGTAAGAATCACAGCCATTAATAAACACAAGAACCTCCCTATCAAAGGAAAGCAAAAAAATTGCAGAACCTCACTTGGGGAACAAAACTATATACATAGAAGCACTGGAAGCTTTTGAAGTAAATTTAAAGGTCTTCTCAATTATTACTTTCAGAGGTAAATTTGAAATTTTTACAAAAAGGAAAACACTCACTTTGATTGCTGGGACAGAACCAATAAGGACATGAAAGAAAAAGAAAATTATACATAAGTTGAATTAGGCACCTCCATCCAAAATTCCAACTACACTTACTAAATTTGGTTGGCAAAGATCAGCTGGTTGTTCCATAAGTTGATAAAGGAAACAACATGAAGAGAATAAGATTCAAACTTTCATATTTCCTTCCTTCATTGGTTTACTTGGCAGTTTATGACATATTCAAACTTTCATAATACCAAATAAAAATCACAAATTTCTTGCAAAATAAGTTCGTTGGTAAAAAATGGAACAATTAGCTCAAAACAAAAAATCTAATACTAAACTTTTCTTTGGGCCCAACAGAATTTCCCCATATTTGTTCTCATAATCTGAATTTCCCCACAATAAGCCACCTCATATTTGAGAAATCAAGTATACAAAGCAAGGGACCATTACTCAATTGATACATAAAATGCAATAAGCACCACACTTTATCAACAGAAAGCAAGAGCTTTTTACACATATTCATTGCCCCTAATCAGTGCTTTGACTCTCATCTTCTCTCATTGATAATTAAGGATCAAAGAAGAACCTTGACTTATAGACCCAAATTTGTTTTTTCGAAATTTATTTACCTCTATCCATAAAGAGGAAGTGGATTGCAATCGTAAAGAGATTTCAAGTTCAATCAATCAATAATAAGAAATTCAACCAAGATGGGAAATATGCCTGAGATTTTTGTTTTTTTTTTTAAAAAAAGAAAATCTAAATCATTCAAATAAATTTCAAATGATTAATAAATCCTTGTTTGTTTTTAAGTGAGAATCTAATTAAATGTTGACTTATCAGCCAATGTGACATTATTGTGAGATATATATATAGTAGTGTAGTACTTTGAATCTACGAAATACTTAATAAATAATTTTTTTGTCAAAATTAAGGAAAACACTTGCAAAAGACAAATGTGTAAGGCCATCTCAAATATTCCATGTTTACATCATAATTCATGAACCATCGACTAACTTCGCCTATAAGCTACAACATTCACCATAGGGCATTTCATCAAGAGATACTTATTTGCCTTCTTTATTCTGAAACAACTTTTCACTTAATTTCGTGAAAAACCATTATTTTAACCCCTACTAATTTGAACAATTACTAGATGGATAAGGTTTGGATGCATATTGAAGATAGATTGCAAGACAACAAATACGCTGAAGACGTTAAACAATTCTTAGATATGGCAAAGGCGTATGCACCTGGTAGAGACTACATTAGGTGTCCATGTAGGAGATGCAGAAATAGAAGTTTCCATCCTCTTACTGTGGTTAAGGATCATTTGTTCATCGTAGAAATAGATACAACTTATACTGAATGGATTTTTCATGGTGAGGAGGAAACTTTGCTAGATGCGACATTTTCAGACGAAGAAGCTGATGGTACCAATAACTACAATGACTATATTGATGATGTCGACGAGATGCTAGATGACATCCGTGTGGGGTCCTTTATGAAAAATTCTGGTACACCATCTGCTTATGCAGACCAGCATCACCAAGGTCACACCTCTGATGCTCCAATCAACCTTAACTTTGAAGAGTTGCTTGACGACGCAAAACGTCCACTTTATCCAACATGTGATAAGTTCTCAAAGTTGTCCTTCATAGTCAAGTTGCTACACATAAGAACAGTTGGTGATTGGACTGTGAAGTCGTTCAACATGGTTATAAAGCTTTTGCAAGCTACATTTCCTGATGCATTGTTCCCAGCCTCATATAACGAGGCTCGCCTCTTACAACGTGGGTTGGGTTTTACTTACACGAAGATACATGTATGCCCCAATGATTGTGCCTTGTTTTGGAAGGAAAAAAGATGAGTGCCCTAAATGTAATGCATTGAGGTGGGTATCAAGTACAACATACCCACAAAGGATCCCCCAAAAAGTCCTCCGATATTTCCCTTTGAAGCCACGGTTGCAAAGGTTATTTATGTTAAGAAAGACTGCCCAAGCCATGAGATGACATGTAGAAGATCGTGTTGACGATCCAAGTTGCATGAGACATCCGGCAGATTCTAGGGTATGGAAAGACTTTGACAACAAACATGGTTGGTTTGCCACAGATCCACGTAATGTCAGACTTGGTCTAGCTAGTGATGGGTTCAACTCATTCAATAACATGAGCAACCCCTACAGCATTTGGCCAGTGCTACTTATCCCTTACAAATTGCCCCCTTGGTTATGCATGAAAGATCCATATTTGATGATGTCGTTGTTAATCCCTGGACCTAAGGCACCGGGAAATGATATTGACGTATTCATGCGTCCATTGATTGATGAGTTGAAAGAATTATGGCATGAGGGAATTCGTACATATGATGCACATAAAAATCAAATGTTTTCATTGCATGTAGCGTTACTTTGGACTATCAATGACTTCCTTGCATACGCCAATCTTTCAGGTTGGAGCATAAAGGGTAAGATGGCATGCCCTACATGTAAGGCTGAAACAGATTAATCTTGGCCTAAGGAAAGATTTGCATCTACAGCATGATGGTAATCATACATCTATGAGTCTTGCAGCTTACATGTTAAATGTAACTGAGCGAAGGAGTTTTTGTGCGTGGTTGTCAAAAGTCAAATTCTCTGATGGTTTTGCCTCAAATATTGCCCGGTGTGTCAACGTTAAGGAAGGGAAAATCATAGGAATGAAGAGCCATAATTTTCATATCTTTATGCAAACATTGTTGCCGGTTGTGATTGGTGGGTACTTACGGCCTGATGTGCGTTAAGCTTTGTCCGAGTTAAGCTCGTTTTTCAAAGAATTATGTTCACGAACACTGGAGAATACGACATTGGAACGACTTCAAGCTAATATCTCCATAATTCTTTGTAAACTGGAAATGATATTCCCACTTGCATTCTTCGATATCATGGTGCACCTTGCTATTCACCTGCCAGAAGAGGCATTACTAGCCGGCCCTGTGATGTACAGGTGGATGTACCCTTTCGAGAGGTATGTGGGTAAGTTCAAGAGATACGTCCGCAATAGAGCAAGACCAGAAGGCTCAATTGCTGAGGCATTTGTTCATGTCGAGTGCTTGACATTTTGCTCTATGTACCTTAATGATATCGAGACTAGGCACAACCGAGAGGAACGCAACAGTGATGTTCAACATGTCTCCCCATAGCCAAGTGTATTCGTTTTCTCCTGAAAGGTTTGCCCTTTGGAGGGAGCAATCTTAGAAAAAATGCCTAACACACTGTTAACCAAGGCCGAGTGATACGTGCTTAACAATTGCACAGAGATTGAGCACTATATAGAGTAAGTGCACCGTCAAGTATTTTGTTAGCAATTCATTTTGTTATATTGTCTTTGGATCACCTATTAAAACATGTAGAAAATGTAGTGAACACTATAACAAGATCAAAGAATAGGACCCAAGTAACATCGAGCATAGGCACCGAAGTCAATTTCCAACTTGGTTCAGATCACGCGTAAGTTTGTATATTGCCCTTCCTATACGTACATATCCCTCTATTTTTTAGTATAATTAGTAATTGTGTTATCTTTTGTGAAATATCCATGTTAGATTGCCGAGTTGCATGCAATGACTCCCCTTGAGGTGACCGATGACTTATATGCATTAGCGTGTGGTCCAGATCTAGTAGTCGCATCATATTCCGGTTGTATAATGAATGGAATTCGGTTTCACATGAAAGATCTTGAAAGGCGTCGCCGCACCCAAAATAGCGGGCTTGTTGTTCATGGTGACCATCAAGGTTTGGCCGTTGACTTCTACGGTGTGTTGGAAGATATTATAGAATTACGCTACATGAGTTGGCGTAAGGTATACTTGTTTAAATGTCATTCGTGGGACATTGGCGACACGAGAATGGGGATACATGTTGGGAATCACTTCACGAGTGTGAATACTTCTAGGCAATGGTACAAAGATGAGCCTTTCGCCTTAGCATGCCAAGCTTTACATGTGTTTTACTTAAAGGACCCAAGTTTGGGGGGAAGTTGGCAAGCCGTACACAAGATAACAAATAGGAATGTTTACAACATTCGCCATAAGACCTCAGAAGAACATAAGAATGATGATGATGAATTCTCTGATATTTCTGCAAACGACGATGATGACACTTATCTTAGCAACTATGGTTTAGTTGATGAAACTAACCCAACCATAGTCAATCCATTGACCCGAGTCGATGAAGAGCACTTGCCCGTTGATCCGTCAACCATTGTACGAGAGGTGCCGTCCAGAGAAAGTGACGATGAGGTCTTCATTGATTATGACGTAGAGTATAACGAAGATTTGAGAATGGAGAACGTAGATGATGGGGAGGACGATGATAGTGAATCAACACATCATTTTGACGATTATGCAGATGATGATGGTATATCTTATCGTATATGTTCATTATGAGTTCTCTAATTATATATAATGTTTATCTCATCCACAAAGCTATTTAGTTAAAAAACATAGCTTCCATTTGCATTGACCATACATGCAAACTGGAAATGTGGATTTGACAGATAGACAGACTAATTTTTTAATAGAAATGTATATTCCTACATGCATTTCCATTAATTAATGTTTAGTCATCGATTATATAGCTCTCTGACTTGGTGCAAATTAATTATATTTGTAGAAAGTTCGTGTTAGTTGCTTTGACAGACTTGACAAATCTGGATGAGCCACTGCATCTATGTTGACTTTAGACTTTGGCACCCACAGCTACAATCCTTGTCATGTGGTGCTTGCCATTATGGTGTAACATTACAATCAGTCAAGCCTGGATATTAGTGTTTCCACGACCTTCATAGAATTGACACCAAAACTGCATTCACCCACATATTTTTCTACATGTGCCCATGGAATATATTCTTGTTCATATTGTCCAGCATGCTTAGAATTTCTAATGACTTACCCAATATATAACATTAGAAGGACGATCACAGTTGGTGAGCAAATTTGGCTAGCTGGGGGAGTATAAAGTGATGATTGGGTCATGATAAAATTACTTGTGATTTCTCAATTTTTTTGTGAAATCTGCCAAAATTAAAGTGATGATTGGGTCATGATAAAATTACATTTTACAGCCTCTATGGATGTGAGAAATCTGCCAAAATTAAAGTGATGATTGGGTCATGATAAAATTACTTGTGACAATCTCAAAGTGTTGAATCTACTAGTATTCTTCCTCTTTTGCCTTGTTATCATGCCCAAAGAATGATGATATGCACTGACAATATCATAAGCAGTAGTCAAAGTGGGTCCTCTTCAGCTTGTACATATCTAAACGTAAAACTCCCACAATTATAAAGACCAAATCTGTTCACATGCAATCTATTATATATATATATATATAAAGCAACATCCTTTTTTTAGTCCAAATATTATATGGTACAACATGAACCAGAAAATTTTTAAAAGTATAAGAATAACAATTTCTGTGCATTTATAACTTAAATATATGTCCAAAAAACTCCATGAACATAAGGTTTTAGAACAGAAAAAGTTTCAAAAAAAATTTGGTGCTATTATAAGTCCATGAACCACCAGAACCAAATCTGTCCAAACAATCTTAGAAACATCTCCACATGAATCCACAAGTCACACGTACAAGCCCCCATAGAAATAAAATGGGGGATTTTAAGAATATGGAAGTATGAACTGGCAGAATCTCTAATTGTACAGTGGTTACATCAGTATCTCTTGGTTACAGTGTTGAATCTACTAGTATTCTTCATCTTTTGCCTTGTTATCATGCCCAAACAATGATGATATGCACTGGCAATATCATAAGTAGTAGTCAAAGTGGGTCCTCTTCAGCTTGTACATATCTGAACGAAAAACTCCCACAATTATAAAAACCAAATCTATTCACATGCAATCTATTATATATATATATATATATATATATATATATTTTATATATATAAAGGAACATGCTTTTATTTAGTGGGCCAACAATATTATATGGTACAACACTCACCAGGAAAAAGTTTAAAATATAAGAATAACAATTTCCGTGCATCTATAACAGGTTTTAGAACAAATAAAGTTTCATAAAAAATTCAGTTACGTCTATAAATCCATGAACCACCAAAACCAAATCTCTCCAAACAATCTTAGAAACATCACTAAACTGATGACACAAGTCACACGTACAAGTCCCCACAGAAGTAAAAGGCGGGATTTTAAGAATGGGAAATTGTAAAGTGGCGGGATCTCTGATGGTACAGTTGTTACATCAGTAGCAACTTACTTTAGATACTCCAGAGGGTTGCTGAAAGTGCTAGAGAACCACAAGGGAGTGTACGCACAACCCAGCCTTTTCTAGACTTGAAGTGGAGCTCTAATTTGTTCTTCATCCAGTGTGAGCAAAGGCAGTTTCGAAGGAAGGAAAATGTAGATTTTTTTTTATTCAGCCTCATCTTATTTCCTTGCATATTTCAGAGCCTTTAATCCACGATATTAATGTGTGTTTTAACCTAATAAAAATCAATACTTTCATGAGGAATGTGACGAGTGTGAAAACATTTGAATGTTTAACTCTGGGTAAAAAAATCTTAGGGACTGTTGTTGTGGGTTTGACAGTCAGCGACATATTTAGAATATTGTTGTTGTTGGAGACAATAGTAGCCCAGATATTTTCAGCTTGTTTGTTTGCTTCTGCTTGAAGAAGGCTCATGTGATGTTCAATGTCAAAACTAGAATTTGTACCTTGTTTGGAATAAATATCTCAGCTATCTCACTTAATTTTTTTTTTCACCAGCTGACTTTACTCCCAATGCAAGGGTTTTATTTTATTATATCATTAACTTTGATCAGACCACATTTTGTAATACTTTTCTTTGGATTCAGATTTATTCAAATATACGTGCATGTATTCCCTGGTTATTTTAATATTTGTACATTGCATATAAAGTGTTGAATCATATTTATCTCAAAACTCTAACCTGAGGAATTATCATATCATATTCCTTTTGTCGTTTTAGAACATAGATCAATAAGTTGCATCGTGTGACCTTCCAGCCTGGGTTGATCAACAAGTTGTTGTGTAAGGCATACTATGGTTAATTTATAGTAGGGTTGTTTTGTTTGATAATTAAAATGATAAGTTTTTGATATTACAGCAATAGTGACATCTATAACTCGAGGACGGAGGGAACTACTTCGACCCCGACATCCACTCCGACCCCGACGTCCATTGATAGTATCAAGCCTTATTGATGAAGCTCCAGCTACACTGCCTCCGACAAGGAGCCTAATAGATGAGGCCGAGGATCTCCAAGCTGATGAGTCACCTCAAGCAGATCCTGAAGTGGGCCAACAAGAGTCGAACGATATACAAAATGACGGAAATCAGGGGGATATTATCACAGGTGTGGGGGTTAAATACATGATGTTATATTGTTTTCAGCTTGTCAATTTATTGGTTAGGGGATAATAATCTTTTTGTGCATATCCACAACTCAATTACTAACTTTTTATTATAGTTACACCTATAAAAAAACAAGGCTAAGGGCCTGCGAAAGGGACAACATTTGAAAAGTTACGTAGGTTAGGTAAGATTTCTTTAATTTTTAAAGGATGGGCACAGGGGTCCGTCGTGCGATAATGCAGCTGTCTTCAGTAGTCGAGTGAGTTGGGTAGTGAAAGTACATGTAGAAATGCGGCATGCAAGTTGGAGCGCTGTAGACGATAAGGAGAAGCACGAGTTCATCAATCGTGTTAGAGTAGGGAGTTGTAAAATATACCCATATTTTGAACTTTATCCACTACAGAATTTTATTTTTTATTGTGACAAACCATATGTGATTCAGATTTTGGTTTTGCAGGCAAATTTTGTGTTGGACAGGACGAAAGAAAACCACCGCGAAGCTGTGGTAACGGCTCTCGCTGATAAATACAATGCATACCACTACGAACTGCACAAGCACTACCTCAAATATGCATCGCATGAGGAGGCACTATCCGGTGGGATGTCCCTAGTAGAGAAACCTGTTTGGGAATGGTTATGTGAAAGGTGGGCCAGCGGCCCATTCAAGGTACTTGTGACTAGTATTGATTTTGGAATTATCATGGTCATGCCATGATGAGGGCTTTTATTTAATTGATTTGTCTTTGATGATAACTCTGATGTTCTATTAACGGCGTGGAACAACCATGTACAAGAGCATATTGAGTTAATAAAAAATATCAATGCAATGTTGTTTAAATATGTAAGTTGATTTAATACTGCTTCATAGTACATAAGAACCAAGACATGGTTATGTTCACATGGTATATTTGTTCCCAAATGTTTGAAGAAGCTAATAAGTAAACAGGCATAAGGCCCCACAAGGTACTTGGAGTGTTTTGTATTTTGACTTGGATTATTCAAGTATACCCAAAATGATTACTCTGTCAGTTTACATGACCATTTCACTTAAGTCTAAAGAGATGACAAAAGGGGTTGTCATCAACCTCCCTGAAGTAAGAGACACAATTGTGTATTATGTTATCATAATACTAATTACCACTTCTCTTTGCTTTAATCTTTGGAAGTTATGATTTGGGTGGTGTGTTAGACTATACTTCAAAGCTGCTATCCAGATTTTCTGAACCAGATTTTTTTTACTGTAATGGCAGCCCATACCATTGCATTATTTGTTGTATAAGTGTTTTATGCTTAAACGTGTTGTTGCATGACTTTATTTATCTTGTTTCCCAATGTTTCAGGAGCAGTCTTGAATAAATACTACTAATAGGAAAAGACAAAAAGTGAAACATACTGGTGGGAGAAAATCATTTGTTAGAATTATGAAAGAGAAGGTAAGACATGTAATGTGCAGTATAATATAAGTGTTTATATATATAGTGGAGTTTGATAGTTACATTTTATATACATTTTTTTTTAAGAGTGAGGAGGCACCGAATATGATTGCTTTTTATAAAGAAACACACTGGTCTAGGGAGAAGGGGAAATTCATAAATGCAGCAAGTGAACACAATTATGTGAGTTTGTTTTAAAAAAAAATTATCTTTTTTAGTTTCAGCCCAATTTTTAATGGATTATGCGTGACTAACAAAAAATGTTCAATTCTTCTTGATGATATTCAGAGTCTTATGGTAGAGAGGTTGAATGAGATGGAGTCTCAGGAGGATGTTGATGCTGCTGCTGCTGCTGCCTCTGTTTTCAAAGAGGTCTTAGGGTTCAAGTCTGGATATGCAAAAGGGATGGGGCACTCTATGATTCCTGAGCCCTCTCCTTCGCTGCAAAAAAAATAAGGCATTTGTGCGATTGGCGGAGGAAAATGAAAGAAACAAGGCTTCTGCAAACATTTATAAGACTAAACTAGAGTCACTTTTGGCTGATATGGCTGCTCTGAAAGAACAATTTTCTACACATGACAAACAACTGAACATGATAACATCACAGTTGGAGTCAAGTAGGGAGTCTCAAGAAGAGACTCAGGGAGATGCTTAGGCATCTCTAGACTTGGAAAGTTTTTTGGAGTGTGGGGCTTTTGTGTTTTGTATTCCCCCTGTGCAAATGACAGTGTGTCAAATGTACATAAATTTTGATGTTCCCTGTGGGAAGTGTAGGGGGTGTTATATTGAGGGAAAAGTGGCAGGTGGTTGTATAGCATTATATTTTGTGTTGGGAATATATAACTCGGTATCACAAATCATGGAAATATTTTACAATAGTTTGGTGCTGGTATAGTGCAGGTAATGGTATTTGTGATGATGTGAGTTATCTTCTCCTATACAATTCCTCACAGATGATTTGTGAAAGTTGGTTTAGTTTTTTTACCTGAGTCCAGCTGGGTCATACTTAGAGAATTTTTTGTTGCAGGGATACACTAGGATGCATGTAGGTAGCTATTTTCAGCAAGGGTTCCAGCATGGAGAAAAGCAACCTGATGGAAGAACACTGTGTCGTACTAGATGGAGAGACTTGGTAACCACCAACAGAAGTGAAAAATATAATTGGATAGGAGTACCGGTATTCCCAATGTTACTTTGAACTAAAATTTCCCTAGTTTCAATTCATAGTTCATATAGTTGGGCTGTAATGCATCTAGGTGATTTTAAAAATAGTATGTTTATAATATAAATAGGTGAGTAATGGCTGATGTATCCCAACACCTGAACTAATAAATTAATAAAACATATTGATATTGGTTATGTAACTGGCATAGCTAGCATTAAACTCTGATGCCACATATTATATATATAAAGTGTAAACAGCCAAGTGTTTGCTAAGTATTGGTTTTGCAGCAAATCTAAAGGATTTGTTAAGGTGCACATTGTGGTCCATGTTTATTTATGCCTTAAAAAATACTAGAGTGATGGTTGGACTTATGGGAACTGATAGTATACTATCTTGTTTAAACACATGGTCTGAAAAGCTACAAATGAGAATATTGATATTGAGCCATATTTTTTGGTATTGGAATCTACTATACAAAGATATTCCCCATTATTTTATATAGGGCTTGAGCAAGCCAACACTTTTCAAGGCCTAAAAGACAATTTTTCTTCAACACCGTGCAGATTCGGTTAACATAGTATTAAATATTGCTTCAAAACCTTTCAACCATATACTTGTTATTTTATTTTAAGTTTGCTGGAGGATCTTGTGTGCTTGCATGTGAGTTTGTCTATGGCTGTAAATGACCAGTAGTATAACTTGTAGATTTATGCTATGAAATATGTGGATATAGACATTTTAAGTAACAATAACAATATGAAAGCCTATTATTGCTGAGGCACAGCCTGTTATTCATGGGCTAACATCTTTGTGATTTATTTTCAGGACTGTTAGCCCTCTCATGTGTGGATGAAGAGGATATTTGGTTGTCATTTGGGCAAATTAAAAGTTGCTGAATTACATCACAAATTCAATGAACCTGTGTTTAATATGGAGTAAAGTTGTAGTATCATATATGCATACTGATGACCCTCCTGTCATTCCCACTCAACAAACTTGATCATGTATTTCCATATGTGATTGGAATTTGTTATAACATATTGAGTACATAATTATGCTATAGTCTTGTGAGTCTTTATTGCAGTATGTTACATAACTGGGTGAATTTGACTCTTAGGTGATCACATAATTTGAGTGTTTGCATAAATTATTGTTGTCTAGAATATTGTTTGCAAAATAGATTTTATTGTGTATATATATATATAGGTGATCTTCAGTGAAAATGCAAAACATGATTGCATTTATATAAGAAAATTTTAGAAGTATTATTGATTGGCTACAAATTTGTGAGATGTCACAAATCTAGGCTATTGTGAACGCAGGATAATAGGTAAAAAAAGAAAAAAAAAAACTGGTTTTTCCCACAAGCTACTGTTGTAGCTAAAAACTGGTAGCTAAACTTAACCATCAAAATTATTTTCTACAACATTTATTCATGGATATTAGCTGTCATACGCACGAAAGTGTCTGTGGTAAAAAGATAAATAGGTAGGAAATATAGCAAATTATTCCCTACAGGATAAATTCATAGTAATTAATTATTACCGATGGATCAAATAGTTTGTGGGAAAAACTATTTCAGTTCTATGAAAAACAATTACTTACGAGATGTAATCATGGAAAATATGTATTTTCTACGGAAGCCAAGTGGGACAAGTTTAGTCATGCTTTTACTGACGAACCAATCTGGTGGGAGATTGGTTTTCCTCACCACCTAATCTCGTGGGTAATACTAATACCCACGAAAAGAACCCATGGAAATTTAACATTTTCCACATAAATCGATTAAGTAGTTTGTGGGAAAAACTATTTCAGTTTTATAAAAAAGTATTACCTACGGGATGTAATCATGGAAAATATGGTATTTCCTACGAAAGCCTCGGTGGGATAACTTTAGTCATGCTTTTACCGACGAACCAATCTGGTGGAAGATTGGTTTTCCCCACCACATAATCTCGTGGGTAATACTAATACCCACGAACAAAACCCATGGAAATTTAACATTTTCCACAGAAGTCGATTAAGTCGAACGTGCTAATTGCGGCGAGCCACTCGCCTTTTCCCTCGAGATGTCTCGTGGGTAAAGGTATTTATTGGCCACGAGTTAGACCTTTCGTGGGATATAGCACTTTTTTCGGTGAGTTTTATTCCACGAGTTTTCCACAACTAAATTTTGTGGGAAAAGCTATTTTCCCACAAAATGTCTGCTTTTTGCCACAAAAATCATCCGTGGGAAAAACCTGTATTTCTTGTAGTGTGACTACTCTATTGAAATATTCTTTCTATCTTTTTACTCTATTAAAATATTATTTATTTTATTTAATATTTTTACTAATTATATTTTTAAAACTCTATCTGTTAACTGTTTAATTTCCAAAAATTCATAGTATAAATAAATAAATAATTCTTCTCCCATAAAATAATTTATGTATTATTTGGATTGTGAAAATGTGTGTTTGTTAATAAAAATTAGTTAAATGTTTAGTAAAAATAATTTTGATTAATATATTTTGCCTCACGTTAACAAAAATAAGAAAATATGATTTTTATGATATTGTTTCTAGTTTTGAAGAAATAGTAGGAATAACAAATATATCTAAATATATACATTCAAAATAATGGTTTAGCTTGATAGAGTAGCTCCCCAAATTTGAGATTCAACTGTAGCAAGTGGCATGTTTGGGTATTGAGAATTCTCAAAATTTTCAAATCTTTTTATAATTTCATTCTCAAATACAAACACTTTTTTAATTGTAAATTTTTAACTTTTTTCATGTGATTATTACGTAAGCATTATTTAAATATAAAAATCAATATAATTTTTACAAACTTTAAAATAAAAATAATATTAAAAATTATATTTAAATAATTTTTTAATATTTTTATTTAACTTTTTTATCTTATTTTTTAAAACTGAATAAAATATAGATGCTCAAATCATTTTAATGTTATTCACAAAATTATAAGAAAATACAAGTGTCCAAACATGCTATTAAGCTGGATGTAGCCAACTTTTTATAACTTTTCATTTTCCTTACTTTTTGGAGGAGTTCTTTTTGTCATCTAGAAAGAGACAATTCACAACTTTCCCACGATATTAATTGTTGAACTTTAATTTAATATACCTGCAGATGCTGCGGCAATGACATCCTTCCCAGAATCCTTAGTCAAAAGAGAGGTCCTGGTGTTATAATCATCATTGACAGCGTAAAAATCGGAGAGTGCCATGGACATGCAACGCTTTGCAACTCCTCCCACCGTGGAGTTCAAATCAAGAACTACGCCCACTGGTACGACCTCCTTTGTCATTGAGTGCTCGACATGGAGGTTCAAGATCAGCAAGAGAAAGGCAACGAAAGAGAGGAGGTGTTTCTGGTAGTACGCCATTGTCGATCGAGCTAAGGCTTGCTACTGATTGCAGAAATAAATAGTCTGATCGATGCGCGCTAGCTGTAGTTATGGACAGTTGACAATGCTGCCGATAGAAGTCTTCTTTACAAGCAATATTTATGGGAGCCACAGCCTAGCTGAGCTTGACTGTTTGGCAATACGACTAATTCTCCCGCTAGAGTGCAAAATTAACGTCGGTTGTATGAGATTCACGCATCTTTGTATCTTCTATAAGATTTGTTTTTTATTGAAGGAATTGAATCTCAACGAGAAGTAGACCAAACCTCTACCGTATAAATTTAATATTGGTTTTGATTGCACCAGATCGTTGGGATCAGACCCACGTAAAACCAATTAATACCATTTGTTCTAATATCATTTATATCGTTTAAGAAACGCCGAAATTACACTGAATTATACATCAAAAAGAGTAGTTCAAACTATTACAACTAAGAGTGCGTGAGATGTGATTCGGTTTAAAATGCCCAGAATCCTATGGGCTGATTGGGTATGGCATCCTAGTTTTCCAAAATTTATAGCAGTTACTATGTGGAAGGCTCTCAATAATGCCTTTAGTGTGGATGATCGCATTAGAAAGGTTGGTCTTCCCATTGTCTCAAAATGCAATCGTTGTGTATATGGCGCTTATGAGGACTAGAGTCACGTCCTAGCTGAAGGGCAATTCGCGAGACTTATATGGAAGAAATGTGTTGTACAGATCGGCATGTCAGTGAGGGATAGTGGGTCATGGCAAGAGACAGTCACCAGCTGGTTTAACAGAGCAAAAAAGGGGACAAAATGGAGAATATAATGGGTTTATTACCCTCTTCTCATATCATATCGGTAAGTCCTAATCTGGTTTACTTCTGGGTAGTCTGGTTTTGTCAAAGGTTTTTTTGACTGGTTTTTTTTTTTTTTTAATCAATGTTTTAGACAAGTCGAAAGATATGTAACCATGGTTTTCCTCCCATAAGTAAGGCTCTTCAATAAAATTTGGTGGTTCCATCCTCCTTTGATAAAATATATATATATATATATATATATATATATATATATATTACAAAGAATAAGAATAAGAATCTAGCTCACTATATGAAAAATGATTATTTGTAACAAATTATTTATAATGAAAATAATTATTTACAATGAAAACATACTCATTTTCATAAAAAATAATTATTTTTACAAAAAATAATTAGTCACAAATAAACAATTTTATTATGATATGTGAATATTACTTTTGTCGTATATATTAGTCAAGATTACAATATATTAGAATATTCTACTCTTTCTTTTTTTTTTGAGAGGAGAATATTCTACTCTATCTTTGAGCGTATGATTTGAATACAAAGACTCTTATGCGCGTGTATTCATTAACTGACCGTCAACTAGATGCTGTGTTCGGGAGCGCTACCATCATTAATGGTGAGTTGGACTAGGTTAATCGTGTTACAAACAAAATCCATTCTAAATTTCTAACACCGGCATGGTCAAGTTCATTTTCCTTCTTCAAACTTATTTGTTTACCAAGATTGGAAATTTTAGCTGGTGATTCATCCTATATAATTATGGGTCAAGAGAAAAAAAAAAAAAAAAAAAAAAAAAAAAAAAAAAAAAAAAGCAAAATTCAATATTGATCTCCTTTTTCTTCGACTTTAGATAGAAATAAAATACAAATTATGGGTCAGATTCAAGTAAGTAGTAGTTTTATCACTAAAGAAATCAAACCAAAGCCGCGGAGTAGTACTTAAGTTAGTTTTTTGGTGTTTGTTTGAGTTTGCAACGAATTACGGTCCCGTTTAGATATTGAGCTGAGTTAAGATGAGTTGAGTTCTTTATGAATAGTAGTGAGTTGAAATGGTGGAATGAATTTTGTGGAGCCCACCTAAGATGAATTTAGATATGTTTGAATGTTAAGATGAGTTTAGATGCATTTGTAAAAAGTTAAAAATATTGTGGGTTTCACGTATTAATAGGTGTTGAGTTTAAAAAAGTTATGAGTCTCACGTATAAAGAGATTTTGAGTTGAAATGATTTTAGTGATTTGAGAGTTGAGTGTTTAGATGCCAGACTCAACTTAAAATTAAACTGAATTGAGTTAATCTCAATTCGTCTAAATTTCAAATGGGGCCTTAATTATCTTAATGAACAATTGAATTTGAGCAGTGATCAGAATTACAATCAAGTAAAATATCAAGCACTTATTTGATTATAATATTATTTAATTCTTACATATGTTATATAACCAACATAGTTTATTAATTAAGAAAGCTTGCATGCATGGGCCCATCTATGGGGGAGGCAACAGAGTTTATTAGCAACAAACTGATACTATTAGCAGTATGCTTAGAATTATTCCTATATGTGAATTGATGCAGAGAAGGCAAAAACATGAGCTCATGATGCAGATCAAGACAAAAACCTGATCAAAATCTGTTTCTGATTTCTGATTTTGAACTGAAGCAGATGATATTCAGAAACCTGTGTATCGGTAGGAGAAGTAAATATCTATTGGTGGCAATATGGCTACTACAAATTCATGATCTTCTTGTGGGTGGCTCTCGCCCACCGCAGACAATGCCTGGTGGTGGGAGTAGAGAAAGGGGACATGGTGCACGTGGCAATCCTTCCCACTTGTGGCCCCTACGTACGGTAGAACATCATAAACTAGTTTGTCAAGTTTGCTTTTTAAGACAGGTAGGTGATCTTAATGATATCCGTTTCGATCAAGATATTGAAATAAAATATTAATATTGATATCGTTTTATGTATTATTTTAAAACAGTCTATATATATATATACATATACAAACTATATTTCAAAATAATAATGAAATAAATAATAAACTCAATAATACTTCTCAAATTTTATATAATTTTTTTTGTAAAAATCTGAACTATAAAAAAAGTGAGTTTTTATATTTTTAAAATGAGTTTTTATATTTTTACTAAATAAAATTTACTTGTATATTTCTCATGTCTCGTAGTTTGAGGGAGAGTACTGGTCATGTTGGGTGTGGGCATCGTCACACGAGAAGCATAAGCACGTGCCTCACGGGTATGGCATATATGGGACCCATGCACTGCGTATCTCAGATCTAGATTTTATCAGACAAACCACAGCCTGGTTAGAAGGATAAGTTGTGTTTAGATATTAAATTGAGATGAGTTGAGATAAAAGTTGAAAGTTGAATAAAATATTATTAGAATATTAGTTTTTAATATTATTATTATTTTAAAATTTAAAAAAATTAAATTGTTTATTATATTTTGTGTTAAAACTTGAAAAAATTGTAATGATTAGATAAAATGAGCTGAGATGGGTTTGGAATCCAAACTGGTTAGAAGGATAACTCTAACTATACTTTTATGAAAATGTCCTGCAGTTTTACTTCAATTATAAAAATGCCATAAGTTATTCAGCTCCTATAAACATACCAGCAAAATGTATATTTCGGCCGAAATTTGGAATTCCGGCGGCCGAAACAATCTAGTATGGCTGGTATTTGATCTGAAACGAAACGCAACCCTTTTTTGTACTAGCTATTGTTCTGGTATGATATATTTCTATCGTACCGGCCGGTACGGTATGAAATTCAAAACTTTGGATCTAACTACCTGTCTCTTGTTACCATTGTTGAGACCATGCCTACGGACCACCGATTCAATAGAACAAAACAATCCTATGTTTAGAGAATTGAAGAAGAGAATAAAAGCTTGTCGTGTCTTCCATTGCGTTGTAATTGAAGAAGAGAATAAAAGCTTTTCGTGTCTTCCATTGCGTTGTAATTGGCTAGATTGTTAGCAAGCATATTACTTTTTCTGTAGACATGATTGCTTTGGAAAGGAACATGGATCTTGAAATGTACAATATCATCACAAATATATTTAGAGTAATTTCAATGAGAGAACAATATTTATTAATCCATTAATTAACATAATAAGAGAATCGATCTCAACAATTAAATCAGAAATAATCAATTTATAGCATAAAGTTAAATCAATTTTTGGAGCAAACAATTCAACAAAAGTGTTAGTACTATCGGTACCCAAATGAAAAAAAAAAAAAAAAAAGCCTATAATAATATAACAATTATGAGAACGTAAAATATCATCACAATCAACATTTTTAAAGTTACACATTTGGAAGCATTGTCAATGTCCAACTTGGTGTTTCGTAGAAGTATGAAAAACCGTTCTTTTTCTTTTTTATTGCATAAAAAATAGAGGTAGAAAATGGATTAGTAGCTAAAGAGAAGGCCGAAACGACACTAAAAATTTGAATAATAAGAAAAATAGAGGCCCCAAATCTAAAATATTGAACACGATTTTTTATACAGGGTTAAGGTTCAAAGCTGATTCTTTCGTTTGGAGACTCGGCTTTATGCCATCTAGTCCAAAGGACCTTGGCGAACAATCAATAAATTGAGACTTATAATGAATTTTGGAGATAATTAGTTATGATGTAGCACATTTTAAGTAATTTTATATATCTTAAATGTATTATATAACAAGCATGACTGAGTTAACAAAATCGAAAATAAATAAAAGAATACATTTTTCAAATTAAAAGTATGTCAAAAAATTTTTTGGAAGAACAAAGGAGTGGTAACTAATAAACCACAAAACAATCTTAGGAAAAAAACTTCATCTCTTTACATTTCTCTTTTCATATATTTACATTAAAAGTAAAAAAATAATATTTATTTTTAAGAAAAAATCTTCTTACAGAAGATTTCGCATATTAAATCGTATTAATATTAAATGTAAAATAATTTTTTTATTTATTTTTATAATAAAAAAAATTATGCGAGTATTAATATGTAATTTGGTGCACAAAACAAGTGTACCTGACAAATCAGAAAATGCTTGACGTAGTCAACTTCGCGCACGCCCTTGCGCACGAAGCGTACCTGTAGGGATGATGTGGAAATTGGAACGGTGCGTTTCAAGTGGGTCCTCGTCCATTCTCCTCCCTCGTCTGTTCTCACTCGCCCCCATCTCCCTTCCCCCATCTCCCTCCTCCATCTACTCTCCCCCATCTCCCTTGTCAATCTCGTCCTCCCTCATCCATCTAAGATGGGTTTCTGAACCCTAACCTAGCATTTCTGAGATGGGTTTCTAAGATGAGTTCTGAGATGGGTTTCGACAGTCCCTCCCGCGACCTGCGAAGGCCCCCAAGATTTTTGATATAGTTATCTACACTTCTATCCTCTTTTTGGTGCATATATATTCTCGGTGCTCCTAAGAATCTGGTAGTTTCACCTATTTATTTTATTTTATATTTCAAATTATCAAGCAATATTTTTCATGTTGTAGAATACGATATTATAGGATCTCGTTTTGCTTTTCCATTCATTCATTCATGTAATATGAAGCCATAGTTGGGCTTTGCCAAGATTGCTGTCAATAAAGCTTTTATTTATATAAAAAAAAAAATGTAATATGAAGCCGTAGCTTTATCAAACCTCATAGCCCATCGAGAATCTTTTCTCTTCTGGCTTCAGTCTTTGTGATAGTTCTACTTCCGTTGTGATTCTTCATTTAAATTCATCAACAGAAATTCACATGGACTCTTTCAAGAGTTTAAAAGATATTAGTCCTTGTTCCCCTGTATTTTGTGGCGTCCTTATCAACATGAATTCTAGAACTTTTTGTTGTCAAATGGATTTTGAATTCATTGATTAGTGGCTCTATTAAGTTCATACAGGAACATGATACAAAAGTTATGAAACCCTTGCTGAATACGATAGTGATTAAGATTGGCTTGTGTCAGTTGGATCCCCTGGAATGCATTGGTGAAACATAGATAATTCTTGCTGTGATTTGTTGTGAGCTTTGTGGACCTGTATCATGCCGTGATTGGCTTGTGTCAGTTGGATCCTCTGTGATTTGTTGCATTCTTGCTGTGATAGTGATTAATGTCTGTGGCATTACAAATTTTCAGAGAACTTAAGGCACCCTCTGGAATGCATTGGCGAAACATTCTTTTTTGAAAGTTGTCCTTTTTTATACACGTTAGAGCTTTTGGATGTACTTCAACTCCTATTACTCTTTGTTTTCTGTTATCGAGCATCTGCACAAACACACACTTTCCCTTTCTTATAATACCTTGGTAGAACATATTCTCATTACTCTGATGTGATGTTTCATGGGTTTGCGCAATATCTTAACAAACTCTTTCGTGCATAATCAGGATTACCATACTGCAACTATTTCAAATGGGCATATAGTTGTGAAGACAAAGAAAAAGAACTGGTAAAGATAGAAGCTAACTTGTATTGGAAGGAGGAAGGGCTTCTAAAAAGAGAGGAAGAAGTTGTGAAGAGGGAGTCGTAGTCCACAACAAAGAAGTTGAAACTGGAAGGCAACAAGCAAACATCTGGCGTAAATGCATTGTGCTTCATGTCTATTGGGTTATTTCCATATTAATAACCATGTACTTGATACAATCAAAATGAAGACCCGCTTAATGGGAATTTTGTACATTGTATGTTAGGGACTATTTGGAATGTTGTTGTGTATTATGGAACTAATTGAAATGTTATTGAGTACTATGAGAATGTGCCACTGGACACATGTTGATTTAAATGCAACATTTTTATTGTTTGCTGTAACGCCCCAAACCCAGCTGGCCTGGAGAATTACTACCTGTCACTTAAGAACATGTTTTCCAACACAACTAAAATAAAACTCCAAAACTTTATTAGCAAAACTCAATCTCAAGTACTCTAAATAACCACATTGAAACTCTACAAAGTTATTACTGCAGCAAAATAAGCTAAGGAGTCCAAAATCTCTCGGTAGCCATAACAAACCAAACTAATAACTTCAAAAGTCTTACTAATCCCAAGCCCAAGATATAATTAAATCTAAAAGACATAAGACATCAGAATTCCTTCTTCTAACATCCTCTCTCAGCTTAATCATGCTCACCAATCTAATCCAGGTCCTCAGTTGGACTCTCCACATCATCTGAAAATATTATGAAGATAGGGGGTGAGTTATCAACAACTCAGTAAGCAGAAATCATATGCTAGCGTGTAAACATGAGCATTTACAAAATAGAGCATGCAGAACAAAATATTTTCCAGAGTTATCATGCAGAACAGAACATATTTTCAAAAGTAACAGAGCGATGGTTTTAAGACAAGTAAAACTCATAGTGCTTTGGCATAACATAAACTGAATATCATCATCAGATCAAAACAGAGCATCAAACAGAGCAGAGACCATGTTTCACCCCCTTGGTAGGGTTGTGCTAACCCCGGTGGCCAAACCAGGCAGAGACAGAGGTGAAATCTTTCCTTTATTCTTCTCGGAGCCCCGAGTGTGCACACAGGAAAGACCACAATAAAACCACTTTGTTTCCAAAGTGGGTGCACTCAGAGACAGAGAAGTTGGTACCAACCCAAACAGAGCAGAGCATAACAGAGCAGAGCATAACAGAGCAGAGCAGAGACAGAGTCAAATACGAAAACCAGTACACCATGCCAAAGGTTTTCAGATGTTATATCAAAATAATACAGAGTATCAAAACAGAATCAGACAGTTTACACACACTGAACACAAAAGCCAGAATATCTTTTCAAATAAATGCACAACTTTTCATATTCTCAATATCGCTCATTTTTTTAGATTTCAAAAATCACATGACAGAATTTAGCTCATGTCTACACAATGCATGTCAGAACATATTTTTCTCTTTTTCGTACATATTTCATGAGTATGCAAATAAACGACCGAGGTTGGTTTTGTTTTTCCCAAGTTCTCATTCACCACAAAAATATGTAAAGTTTTCATAAAATCAACCTCAGTCTCAAATAATTCGTGTAAGGTCTAGCATAGGAACCCCGCTTACCTGACTCCTGCAGCGCATTATCTATGACTTGAATACGGTCTCTATCCGTCTCGTCACCTATTCATAAAAATAATATAAACTAAAAATTAAAGTCCAACAACACAAAATTGGTCTTAGACAACTTAATACCCAATTTCTAGACCATAATTCAGTAAGTTTAATTAAACTCAATCAGCCCAATAATAATCTGGGCAGCCCACACTTCGACCCAAAATATTCTATACCAATCTCAATATTGTCCAATACAAGCATCAAAACCAATGCCAACTCAAATTCCAGTAACTCACACTTATTCCTACAGTTCGCAGTCCCAAACAATTACTAACAATTTAATCAGGAAGACACTACACACTACTCTTTCTCCGTTCACACTCCACAACAGGAAAAAATATCTCAACACTTCTAGATGTTAAAAGGCCCCAACAAACCCTTCTAAACATTTCCAATACATCAAACCAATAATCCAAAAATATATCATCACTTCCTAAAAATCATCAATATTCACCATGACCAACGTCAAACTCAAAACACCAATATTTAAACCCGAAACAGCTAACAAATTTCATAGCATAAACCAATCTCACACAAACAACTCCTTCATCCAATCTAACCGATCCCCTTACTCCTCGGACTCAGTCCGGCACCACCAATAAATTAACAGTAAATATGAATTAGAGCATAAATACATTTAAATCTCAAATGTTCTTTGGGATAAATACTTACAATGCTATAATATAATTTTTGAGAGATCACAGAGGTGCTAGAAGCGGCAACGCAGCAACAAAACAGTGTCAAAAGCACTGTGGCCATGGGTCTCAAAAACTCACTTTTGAACGGGTGTAAACGAAGACCCGAGATTGATAGAGTAGGGCTTAGGGATGTCGGTGAAGCTAGTGGTGGTGGTGGTTGGCCATGGGTGACGGCGCAATAGGCGGTTGAAGTGCAAAAATACCCAAAACGGAAATGTTGATGGTGGGGCTTCACCGGTGACAGATCGGAGGTGGGGTTGGGTCCATTGGGTTGCTAGAAGGTCGAGGATGATGTGGTGAGAAGATGGTGGCTAGGGGTGGTGCGACGGCGGCGCAAGGAGTGCCGCGGCTTGGTGATGCGCGTGGGAGCTAACGGCGGCGCGGTTGGGGCTGAGATTACAGGGGGCAGGTCGCTGGTGGCTGGGAAGGACAGTGGGCCGGGCGGTGTCGCGCACGGCAGCGCGAGGTGGCGGGGCTGGGTGGAAGAAGAAACGGACGGAGAGAGAAAGGGGGAGAGTCGTGCGGCGCGCGGGAGAGGAGAGGAGAAAAAGAAAAGAAAAAGAAGGAGAAGAAAAAAAAAGAAGAAAAAAAGAAGAGGAAAGAGAAAATGTAGGGAAAGAAATGAGGTCCAATCCTCATATTTTGGGTCACAAAAACGATCCAACAGAAACGATTTTAACACAGCGAGTAAAATAAAATAATTCAAACGCAGTGATTAAAATGAAAATAAATAATTAAACCCCACAACAAGTTAATTTAATTTGAGAAGAAATTTAAACGCATAAAAATAATTAATTTAGAGAAAGCACTTCAAAAATAATTTTCGTAAACTAAAAATCATAAAAATAACACAACTAAAAATCCAACAATTTTAAAACAAGAGAATAAATTTTAAATTAATAACAAATAATCTTTCAATTAAAAAATACACTATAATACAGGGTGTTACATCTGTCCTCCATTCTCAAACACTTTAGAGAGTCTGTTTTAATGTAAAGCTACACACAAAATAAATAATGATTGGAAGACACATAAAGAAACTGAAAAAGTTCCCATTTGTAGAATCACAAAAAAGAAACTGAAAAATCTTATATAACAAAATATTTATCATCTTGTTTACAATCACTTACTCACAAATGGCAATCACTTACTCATATATTGTTTACAATCACAATTCATAGAAACTTGTTATTTGAACAAATGTGAAAAATCCAAAATACACTTGATACATCTCAAAATCATAAACCAAAATCTTCAAGATCCGGCTGTGTTCCATCCTCATTATCCGGTTGCATTCCATCCACCCCAAGATGCATCTGTGAAGATAATATAACATAATTTAACAGTTATCCACTAGATTTAAGTTCATGCCAATACCAAAATATCAAATAGAGTTGAAACAAAAAGGAATCATTAAGTACACGTTCTTGAGTCGCAATCACTGGTTCACCAAACTGGGTTCCACTAGACTCAAAAACCTCGGAGATGTTTCCAAGCTGCTAATACCAAAAAAATAGATGATAGTAACCCGAATACACAGAATATTTATATCAACTCCAAATAATAATGAATATTTTTAGCCATCCCACGAAGCCCGTATTTTTTCACTGCTCAAGCTTGAGCTTCACAACCCTTCCATCTGCCTCCAAAATCTTTAGCACTCAATACAAAATCAATTAAACAAGGATCATGCATCAAATCAATTAAATATTAAGAGCTCATTTATACATTGCAGTAATTAGAATAAGGAACTCAAAACTCTTATTCTGCATCCACACAACACTCCGTTATTCTTATGAGTTACTTCATTTTATTTTTTGTTTTTTTCCAATAGTTTCTTGTTTTCTTGTTTCTCCACAATATGATTGTGTCTCAAAGATCATTTTCATTGAAGAAGCTGCAGGAGGGTACGATATTATAGAAGCTGCAGAGTGAGAGGCATACATAAAGGGATTTCATCATCATTGCCCTGCTTTCCGGAACTGTAATTGGTAATGAGTATATGTTTTGAGTGTCTTCCTAAGGACAAGCAAATCAGCTAATACTTGGGTTCTAACAAGTAACAAAAATCTATAGATCCAGAAGAATTTTAGAAAGCAAGTCAACAAGAGTCTGGAAGGGAAAAAAATCTAAAGAATTGTTGTGCGAATATGTAATTTTTGGAACTGATTACACTCTCCCTATGACTGATGGCGTATCTATTTTCACAATTTCACAATCTTATCAATTTTACGACATAAATGCCTGGAATCACTATTTGTCTGCAACTATCATTGTGGAGACTGAGTCAAACACAGAAAAAATGATCAAAACATAACAATAAGGAATTGTAAAATAATAGCCAGTGTGGAACTATATGCAGTTTTGAACTCACTACCACCTTGGTTTTTTGGGGGCAGATGGAAGAGTTGTGAAGCTCAAGCTTCAGCCGTGAAAAAATACAGATGAAAGGGGCAAATTTTGTAATCTAATAATTTGAAGTGAATGTTTCTTCTAACACATGGGCTTTCATGAAAATGGAGGAAATGTAACCACTTACCACAGAGGACGCCGACGATTGGGTGGAACACAGCCGGATGGAACACAGGGCGGAGGAGTGCAGCGCAGCCGAGGAAAAATGGCTGAGAGAGAGACGTCGGTCGCGGAGGAAAAATGGCCTGCAAAATGAGGTACGAAAATGGCGGAGACGACGTTCAAGTTGGAGACCCAAATCTGGGAATGGGAATGGAGACAACGTGCTTGGGGGGAGATGATGGTCAAGGCTCTATTCAAGCAAAATGGTGAAAGAAATGGCTCTTCCTCGCTTTTTTTTTTTTTTTTTTTCATAATAATATAAAAATTCATGTCAGCAGGCATGCACAAAGGAGTGCATGAAATTGTCTGTACGTAGAAGAACTGGACTTTTAATTTGGTACGCCCTCATGCAAAGATGTAATATCACTACGCCGAGAAGGAAAACTCGTAGAAGGAGGACTTTCATCCCTGTCGCTTTCAACGTCGAAATTCCTGGAGTGGTTCTCCATATCATGACGAAATTCTGTTACGTCAGGACTTGATACAGCATGTATCCTAGATGTATGTCTTTCAATATTGGGATGTGAAGAGGGATCTTCTTTCCGGTCAAAATACTTGGCCATTTCAATCAACTTGGACGAAAAGGAGCTTTCAGGATGTGTGGTACTTAAAGCAGGCCAATGCGTGCGAAGGAACTTCAACACATAAACCGATAGTGAGAACAAGGACACAACTCCGGTGATGATGAAGAGGCCTCCGAAGCTGTACAGACCGAGACTAGGGCTATTTGAAGAGATTGAGGCACTTGAATCTTCACAAGAACTAGTACTTCCACTACCTAAAAAGTACTTCTGCTCAAGTGCTCCGAATTTGTCTCTGTCTTGAGTCACATTAAGGATTGCCCTTGAAATGTGTGGGACTAAAGAAGATCCTTGTGGGAAGGCCTGAAGAAACACATGAGCAATCCTACAGCATTTTAGAATGAGAAAAAAATAAAACAAGCGAAGATAAATTGAAGAAAATCCGTAATTTGAGATACCAAATTGTTGGTTTTTGTAGTTTGAGGTTGAATTTATACAAAATAAGTTATAGTTTTGAAATCTATGCTGTAAGTAAAAATATAAATAAAAGGGGAAGAGGCAGAGAGAGAGAGAGACTCACAAAGCCAAATCCATCGGTTTTGTAGGTCGGTCCAACCGTAGTGTACTTGGAGCAGTAGTTTGCAAGGAAGAGCTTGATGTAGGGAATTTCATCAAAAATAGCTGCAACCCCACCATTGTTGATTCCTTTAAACAGTGCTTCGTGATACTCCTCAGGGGTGCTGTAAGGCTTCAACTGGGACTCATTGAAATTCAACTGTTTTATCAGAAGTCCTTTCACAAAGGAATTATTTTGATATCCAACAAAATAACCGTTCCTTTTTATCTCTTTTACGTCAACAAACGTAGGCTGCAATCTCTGTACTGTCAACATCGAGGCCAAACTTGCAGTATAACTTTGTGTGAGGATGAGCACCACGAAAAACCAAATGATCATCACGAATCTTGACCAGTTGTTTACCATTCTCTCCCCTGGATCCATTATAATGATGTCAATAAACACAATCAAATATGTTAATTTTTTTTTTTTTTTTTTGGGGCAGGGAGGGGGGGAGGAGGAAAGGAAATCTTTTTATAGGGTTGAAGGATATTTACTGTGAGCAAAGACCAGTGTTGAGAAGGAGAACCAGAAAATTATGCCAAGTTGTTGATCTGGCGGGCCTCTGAACTCACTGTTTATTCGGTGTTCAAGAACCCAAATCACCAAACCTGTAAAGACAAATGCTGCACCTGTTGTTAACCACAGATCCAAGCTTAGTGGCTTTAAGAAAATCCAAAAGTTGTTCTTCTCTTCATCTTTCACCAGAACCACCATTGACACGCCTGATTCTGAGTAAGGCAAAGTGAAATCAACATATAAGGAGCGATCGGCAACAATTGTTGTATCTCCCACCACAGCATCATACTTCTGCATTTAGAGAAAAATATGCATGGTTGTTAATCCATGAGATTGAAAAGAAAAACAACAAAAACTTTCTTCAAGTGCTTTACCAAGTTCTTAATCATAACCTTGGGAGAAATATTCTCCCTCTCACATGACGATGATATCCCCACCATTCATGCGGGGAAAGGGAGTATATTGCTTTCAATGTGCTGAAAAAATTAAGTTTTTATAAGTCAACAAAAATACTTAGGCCCAAAAATCACCTGAAGTTTGATTTGGTAAGTAAGTTCATCGTATGTTCCAGCACTCTGCCTATCTTTATTCATGAAGGGAATAAACTCATAAGGAAGGGGGAATGGTAATGCCTTGAGAACAGCAAGAAACACATCATGGGAGAACCCTGATATGATAGGCTTATCAATACGAGGATCCCATTCCACTTTCAGAAATTCATCAAAACCTTTTCTCACTGGAACCCCAATCCTCAACTTTGCCGGCTCGTTTGTTGTGTCTCCTGGCCAGATTGGTTGCTTGAGTCCGACCTTTGAAATTGAGTATGCTACTTCACCAGTGTCATCCAATTCTTGCGAAAGTCCTGTCTTTTCTGTCCAGTATCCAATAATTCTCTCTGTTTTTCCAATCACATTGAGTATTTCAAAGGCTGAAGGTTCCAACTGTCCTTTAATCAAATGAAATTTCCCGCTCAGGCCTTGAAACTCAGTGGTTAGAAGTGTATGAAGTAGTGTTTGACCCGTTTCAGAAATGCCTAGAGCTGCAAGATCCACGTTACTTTTGCTAGCACTTTTCTTTAAGAATCCAGAATGCATTATGCCAGCCTTCTCTACTGCCATAGCCAAAGCCCAAGCTGTATCATATGCCCATAATCCAAAGAGGTTTAATCCAGTAATCTTAACGTTTGGTTTGCTTGAGGTTAAATTTCTTTTCCATCTTCTTTTGAAGTCTTCCAACTGTTTTGATCTGGGTATGTATGGTCGCAATCCCAGCACACCTTGCATCGACTCCTTCACCTTTGGGCCCAAAGGATCAACCAAAGCTGATAGCCCTGCTGTGATAATCCATGCATACCCTTCCCTCATCATTCCTGCATTATTTGCAAGTACAAAGAGCTTCGAGCCAAGTGAAGCAGTCATGTGCACAATGAATATCCTAGCATTAGTTTCCTTCAACTTTTTAATCTCCTTAGCGATTTCGTTGTTATTGGAAGATGGAGGAATTGCACTTTTGTAAGGCACTCGAGTTCCAATCCCTTCAAAAGCACCCATCAAGTATGGAAGTAAACCATTTCCATAATCTGTGTCTTCATAAATAAGGACAATTTCCCGCCAACCGTAGGCCTTAACAATGGCTGCTATGGCTTTCACCTCAGCGGAATCATTTAGCGCCATGCGTATGAAAAAGGGGTTTTGAGCAGGGGAAAGAGAGGGGCTTGTGACTGAGAAGGAAATGATGGGAACCTGTGCTTTTCGTCCAAGTTCAACAACGAACTTAGCTTGTGCTGACGTTTGAGGTCCTACGATGGCGTGCACTTCTTCATTCTTCATTAAATCCAGTGCTGGATTTCAGTAAATAGTGAATGATTAATTAGAAGATGGCACAAATATAAGACCAGTTCTGAAATTGAACTAAACCAGATGGTATTCTGAAAGTTTGTGTGTTAGTTCGATAAGGAGTAAATTCTAATGGCGGCGTCCATGAAGTTTGGTGGAATAAAGAAATCAAAGAGACAAAGGAGGTGTAGAATGATGCAAGCCGTGAATGTCATGGAAAAAGAGCATGCCTCCCTAGATAATATCCTGTTTTAGAGAGCTTTTTATTGATTGAAGTTGAACGCTTTAGGCGTAACTACATAAGATTTCATTTTCCTTGCTTTTGGGAAAAGTTCTTTTCGTCATCTAGAAAGAGACATTCACAACTTTATCATGATTTTTTCCACGATGTTAATTGCGGAACTTTAATTTAACATACCTGCAGATGCTGCGGCAATGACATCATTCCCAGAATCCATAGTCCAAAGAGCGAGCCTGGTGTTATAATCATCATTGACAGCGTAAAAATCGGAGAGTGCCATGGACATGCAACGCTCTGCAACTCCTCCCACCGGGGAGTTCAAATCAAGAACCACACCCACTGGTACGACCTCCTTTGCCATCGAATGCTCGCCATG
Organism: Juglans microcarpa x Juglans regia; assembly: GCF_004785595.1. Lineage (NCBI taxonomy): Eukaryota > Viridiplantae > Streptophyta > Magnoliopsida > Fagales > Juglandaceae > Juglans > Juglans microcarpa x Juglans regia. Next base: position 3,878,560 of record NC_054601.1, on the reverse strand, counting down.
GAGGTTCACGAGCAAGAGAAAGGCGACGGTAGAGAGGGGGAGTTTCTGGTACGCCATTGTCGACCGAGCTAAAGGCTTGCTACTGATTGCATAAATAAATGGTTTGATGCGCGCCGTAGTTATGGACAGATGACAATGCTGTGGCTAGAAGTCCTCTTTTGCAAGCAATCATGCCAGCCACAGCCCAGCTGAGCGTTGACTGGCAAAACGACTTCCCCCGCTAGAATGCAAACTGAACGTCGGTTGGATTCGCTGCACGTGTTTTTGTATCTTATATAAGATTGTTTTTGTTTTTGTTTTTGTTTTTTTTTTATTATTATTGAAGGAATTGAATTTCCACCAGAACTAGACCAAACCTCTGCCGTATAATATCGATATTGATTTTGATGGCACTAGATCCTTGGGATCAGACCCACGTGGGACCAATTAATATCCTTTGCGATGTTATTATTTGTAATGTTTAAAAGTGGTCCAAAATATATTGGGGTCCTACTTTAAAAATATTACTAAGAGTCCAAACTATTATTAAGAATAATAATTTTATTTCAAATAATATAATACGTTACACTTATTATCGATACAAAGTCTCTAATTTAGTCCTAGACATGAAGTTGTATAAAAGTTTAAAGGGTGTATCATAAAACAGAGGTAAAACCAACCCGCATCCACACTCCATCCTCCAATGAAGGAGAAGTAAACACCACACCCATCTTCCAAATCGGGGGAGGGAGGAACCAACATTGTTATAGACATAAGTCCAATAGCTTATTTCACTTTATTTTTCTTACAAACAAAAAACCTAACAAACAAACACCAACAAAATATATCGACATAAAATTAGACATACAGAAAACAAAAAATAATAGAATCGGGAAAAAGCATTAAAGGGAAACACTGGTGGCGCGTGTCATCCACGCACCACTCTGGGAAGAAGTCAATCGGTCGGTCAAAACGGTGCCGGAGTCACTGAGACCTGAGCTGTTGCGCATGGCATCAATGGAAGGTGATTCGCAGTGGCTCGAGTGCGCCACGCATTCGCTTTAAACTGCGCGTCGCTACAACGTGCCGCTCCAAATGATGCCCAATCCGGTCGACTGCAAGATCGACGAGTGAGAATTCTCCCGGTGGTGCGCGTGTAGGAAGATGGTCACCGGATAAGCTTGAATTGACTACCCTCCCTTATTCAGCAAAACTTAAAAAAAAAACGGTTGCCATAAAGGATCCCTTGGTTTGTAACGATCGTATATTTTAATTAGGATTCTGCTTTTTGAGCGTAAAAGACTCTTATGTATGTATGTGTATTCTATTAACTGAACATTAATTAGATCATGTTCTTGTTATGTTTTCTGGTACAAAGTATGAAATAAAAAGGAAAAGTCACATTTATGAGGCTGTGTTTGGTTTCAACAAGTATGTGGCCCTTACCACTTTCTTCGTCAACAAGTATGTGAATTGGACTGAGTCGCGTCAGCCAAAAAAAAAGAAAAAAGAAAAAATGAATTGGATAAGTTGTGTTAAAATCGAAGTCCACTCTAAATTTCAAACAACGGCACGGTCAAGTTCATTTTACCTCCTTTAATCACGGACATGTGTACAACAAAATGTTGTTCAAACTTAACAGATTCACCCTATATAATTATGGGTCAGAGAGCGAAACTAATTCAATAAATTTTAGAAAAGCTAATTTATTTTTTTACTTCAAGTAATCCTGTCTATTTAATTTTTAAATAGTATATGTTCAATAAAATTTTAAACAGAAAATAATATGTTAATTATTTAAGGGTAGTAACCCTATCACTACCTATTTACTACTTACATGTATTTTTTATTTTTTAATCATTTTATTTTAAATATTTTTTTAACATCCTTAATCATTAAGAAAAAATTAAAAAAATATATAATTTACTACTAGTCACTTTCTTAACCATTAAGTAAAATTAAAAAAATTAAAAAAAATTAAATATAAAAAGAATAATAAATAGATAGTATAATGGTAGTAACCCTATCATTTTCCATTACTTAATTCATATGTTATATTACAGATGATATATCAACATAGTTTATTAATTGACGAAACACAAATGTTAATCAAATTTAAGGTGAATTGAATATAAAGAAATATGCTTAGAAATTACATAATTTTGGATTAGAAGGCCAAAGAAAATGGATTAGAAGCTAAAGAGAAGGCAGAAGCGAACACATGAAATCTGAAAAATAAGGAAAACATTTCCTTTTAGAAAGCTGTCAAAGACCTCCTCTGTTCACGGCTACATTTCCTGGTTCATTTTTGGTAAGTCGCATGCTACCCCAATCTCGTCTGCTGCATCAGATTCTTCCCTACTCGAAAGGAAGCTCGACCTCTTACTATGGTTAGGATAGAGAGCGTCATCTAGTGGATGGTACTCGAAAATGTCTGCTACGTTGAAAGTAGAGGAGATTGGCATGTTATTGGGGAGGTCAATGACATAATATCATTTATTCTCTTCATAATCCAGCATGGTCCGAACTTCTTATTCTGCAGCTTGTTGTAAGTTCCAGTTGAGAAATGCTGCTTTTGTAAATGCACCATTACCAAATCCCCTTCTTGAAAAATTTTCACTCGCCTATGCTTGTCCACCGCTTGCTTGTAACGTGAGTTGGCCTTTTCCAAATTGACGCGAACATCCGAGTGGACTTGCTGGATTCTTTCCGCCAAATTTTCTGTTGCAATACTGACTCTAGGAAGTTTGGGAAGTGGAATTAAGTCTAGAGTATGCTTTGGTGGCCGAGTGTAGACAACTTCAAATGGTGTTTTTCCAATTGATCGGTCGATCATATTGTTGAAAGCAAACTCCACTTGTAGAAGGCATATATCCCACTACTTTGGTTTGTCCCCGGAAATGCACCGGACCATGTTGACCAACGTGCGGTTTGTTACCTCCGTTTGCCCATTTGTTTGTGGATGGCAAGTGCTACTATATTTCAGGTTGGTTTCAAACTTCTTCTAGAGGGTAATCCAAAAATGGTTGAGAAACTTAACATCCCTTCTGATATAATTGACTTTGGAATTCCATGAAGTTGCACAACTTCCTTAAAGAAGAGGTGGGTGACGTTAGAAGCATCAACTGTTTTTCAACATGGTATAAAATGAGTCATCTACAAAAATCGATCGACCATGACAAAGACGGAGTCCACCCCGCGTTGGGTTCGCGGAAGGCCAAGTACAAAGTCCATACTCACATCTTCCCATATGTTTTCCGGCACTGGTAAGGGGGTGTAAAGTCCGGTGTTTTGAGCATGCCCCTTTCCCACTTGACAAATGAGATATTTTTTAACAAACCGACCAACGTCCCTCTATAAATATTGTGGCCAATAATATCGCTCGGCAACCAAAGCAATAGCCTTGTCTCGCCCCACATGACCTCCCAGACCTCCACCATGTAACTCACATATCAGATGTTCACGTAGAGAAATCTGTGGGATACACAGTTGGTTGCCATGAAATAGATAGTCATCTTGAATATGGAAATCTGTCGTAGGTAGCTTGAGTTTGCACTTCTTCCAAGTCTCGGCAAAGTCATCATCTTCAACATAGAGATATTTGAGTTGTTCAAAGCCAGTAATTTCAGTCCGTAGGGTGGCCAAAAGTTCCCCTCGTCGACTGAGGGCGTCTGCAACCTTGTTGTGCTGACCTGACTTATACTTAAAGACCATGGTGAATTTTTGTATGAAGGTAATCCACTTGGCATGCATTCGGTTCATGTGGGTTTGAGTATTAATGAACTTCAACGCTTGGTGGTCACTATACAGCACGAACTCGCGTTGGACCAAATAGTGCTCCCAATGCTTTAAGGCCCTGATTATCGCGTAGAATTCCAACTCGTAGACAGTCCACTTTCGCCTTGCTCCATTTAATTTTTCACTGAAAAATTTGACAGGTCGGCCTTCTTGTGAGAGAACGGCCCCAATGCCAATAATGGAAGCATCGCACTCTACTTCAAATAATTTTTTAAAGCTGGGCAGCACAAGAACCAGGGTTGTAGATAGCTTCTCTTTAATGATAGCAAAGCTCAGGTCTTGTTCATCAACCCCACTGAAATCTACCCTTCTTCATGCATTCAGTAATTGGTGCCGCTAGAGTGCTAAAATTCTGAATAAACTGCCGGTAGAAAGTGGCTAGTCCATGGAAGCTTCGAACTTGCATGAGGGATGATGGGCGTGGCCACTCTCGGATAGTCTGAACCTTTGCTTCATCCACATGAATTTCATCTGCACCAACAACGAAACCCAGAAATAGTAATCTACTAGTGATGAAATTGCACTTCTTTAAAGTAACGTACAACTTGCTCTCCCTTAGAACTGAGAGCGCTTCGCGCAAATGCACCATGTGTTGTTGTTCATCTTGGTTGTACAAGAGAATATCATCTAAAGATACAACAACAAGCTTGCCAATGAAAGACTTGAAAGTTTGGTGCATGACCCTCATGAAGGTGCTGGGTGTGTTGGACAAGCCGAATGGCATGACCAACCACTCGTAAAGACCTTCCTTTGTCTTGAAAGATGTTTTCCACTCGTCGCCGGGTCGAATTCGTATTTGATGATAGCCACTCATCAAATCAAGTTTCGAAAAAAATTCTTGAGCCTGCAAGCATGTCTAGCATGCCATTTGATCACGGTATAGGAAATATATATTTTACTGTGATTTTTTTGATGGTGCGACTGTCCACGCACATCCTCCAACTACCATCTTTCTTTGGAGTGAGCAAGGCTAGAATGACATAGGGACTCATGCTCTCACAGATAAGCCCCTTGCAAATGAGGTCCTCGACCTGATCTTGAAGAATTTTGTATTCATTAGGACTCATTCGGTAATGTGGTAAGTTGGGGAGAATGGCGCCTAGTACCAAGTCAATGCAGTGTTGTATGTCTCGCATGGGGGGTAGACCAGCCTTCAATTCATGAGGAGCAATGTCTGAAAATTCTTCAAGTAGTTGTTGAACATGGGGACGAAATTCGGGAACGGCCTCTTCAATCCTCCCTTTCACCACAAATGTTAAAAAAATTCCACTCTCTTTTGCATCCATCAGGAATTGATCTTCGATTACCAAAAGAAAACTATTTTTCTTCTCAAGCACTGCTACTTCGTTGGACTTTCCTCTCTTGGGCAATAACACCACCTTCTTTTCATGCCACCAAAACGAATAAGTGTTATCGTGCTCCTTATTTGTGGCGTCCACATCAAATTGCCACGGCCTTCCGAGCAACATGTGACACGTGTCCATCTCCACCACGTCACAGTCTACTACATCGTTATAAGATTTGCCAATTGAAAATGGAACTCGGCAAGTAGTGGTTACCTTAGTGTTGGCGCCCTTCTTTATCCAACTAATCTTGTATGGCCTGGGATGCTTCTTTGTGCTCAGTTTTAACATAGAAACCAGCACCTTTGACACAATATTTTCACAACTCCCACTGTCGATAATCAGATTGCAAACCTTTCGATTAATGGTGCAGTGGATTTTGAAAATAACGTGCCTCTGGGTATAATCCTCAAGCTTCGGCGTCAGGAGGAGCCTTTGAATAATGCAATTCACTAGGTCACCCTCGTCACCTTCAACGAGTTCGTCTTCTTTGCTTGACTCCTCTTCATCCTCCTTGGTCGAATCCTCACCATCCACCATGTTAACGACTCTTCAAGTAGGACATTCGTTGGAGCAATGTCCTGGTTGATTGCAGCGAAAACACTTGTTGTTGATAGGCTTGCTATAAGGATTTTGGTTTATGCTTCCCCAGCTCCTAGTTGGAGTGGCGCTGGATTTGGGAATCTGATGAATGCTTTGCATCCTTTGGTCACGATTGGAGGAAGGGATGTGTGGTGGATTCAATTGAGTTGGTGGTTCACTTCCTCTGTTTGTTGTTGCATAGCTTGGTGACCTGGTAGGGGGGCGAGCAAGTTGTAACTCAATTTTCATAACCAAGTTAACTGCTTCCGATAGAGTCCATACAGTGTGCAAGGTAACCTTGTCTTGGATGGCAACGCGTAGTCTCCCAATGTACCTCGCCACTTGCTGCCCCTCAGTCTCTGAGAGATTGTGATGAGTTTTCAATCGATAAAATTCTTCGGTATATTCCTTGATAGTCCTGGCACCCTACTTGCAATTCTGGTATTGTTGGTACAAGAGTTGTTCATAGTCTGGTGGAAGGAATCGTTCCCTCATCAACCTCTTCATTTTGGACCATACACGGACAGGTTGCTTGCCTTGGCGTCTTCGGTTGTTTTGCGTTTGAAACCACCAAGCCTATGCTCCACCCTGTAGCTTGTAGGCTACTAACTTCACTTGTTGATTTTCTCGTATTTGCATGTAATCGAAGAAGTTTTCCACTTCCGATAGCCAATCAAGAAAACTCTCAACATGAAGATGACCGTTGAAACATGGCAAATCAATTTTTATTTTGAAGTCGGTATTGCCATCACAACCCCTTTGATTTCCTCCTCCCACCAAGTCTTCGAATTCTTCATCACTGGAGGAGTTGTCTCCACCACAGTTTAGTGGTGGTCGCCTGGGTTCCCTTCCTCCACCTGGATGAGCCCTATCTCCTTGCCTTCTGTTTTGGTCCCCATTGCCCTCCACATGGATATTGGTGATGGACCTTTGAATTTATTGTAACATGCGTTCAATCCCCTCAAATCACTGCTGGTTTTGTTGGTTCTGGGTTTGGATAGAGTTCCAAAGGGCTTGCGCACTAAGGTCCTCAATCCTGTGTTGGTTGCCTTCGTTTCTTGCCATTGAGCTAGGCGAAACCTTGCTCCGATGCCAATTGACATGGCAGAAACTTACAAAGAATAAGAAAATTCAAGAAGACTTGTGTCTTCCCAAACAACGAGTCACAAGTTTTATTAATAAAACTCTACAATGCTTACAATATTAAAAAAATTATAATTGACTATTCATCCCATATTCAGCCCCTTATACAGAAGAAACAAACTTATTTGGAAAGGAAAGATACTACTAGCACAATAACAATTAAGGAAACTTTATTAAAAGGAAATAAAATCTGCAATGATCCTTTTATAAAGCTGTCAAAGACCTCCTCTATTCACGGCTACATTTCCTGGTTCATTTTTGGTAAGTCGCTTGCTGCCCCAATCTCGCTTGCTGCATTAGATTCTTCATATTATGAGGAAATTCTATTATCTCAGGACTTGATATAGCATGTACCCTATATCAAGGCAGATCACTCAAAAGATAATCACCCAGATACCTAGCCTAAAATCATGCGGATATTCTCACCAAGAATAGTGCTACTGATTTCTATAATAATGTAAATAGATAGTGCAACAAGATTCTAGCAAAACAGTTGTAAATCCGTCTATATTTAGATTGCTGTAATTCCTTAATTTGAGCATGTACTCTGTACAAATTAGATTGTCAACACATAAATAGAATTGAGGAAAATTTCCATTGAAACATCTTTCTACATTTCTCTACATGGTATTAGGAGACCACCACTCAAACGAGACTACGATCCCTTCTTCCGACATGTCTTCTTCCCAAAATCCAAAAAATCAACCTCTCTCCCCCACCGAAACACCACTGGTTGCTTTCCACAATGGCGCGCCCAATTTAAAGCTCTTCTCATTGGGTACGACCTACTGGACTATGTCACTGGTCTTTCGGTGTGTCCATCATCTGATGGCACTCCCCCATCTGCCCTAAAAATAACCCACTGGGTTCGGCAGGACAAGTTAATTCTCAATGCCATGCTTGCCTCAACCTCAACCTCCACCACCATCACTCCTCTCATAGCTACCGCTAAAACATCCCACGAGGCCTGGAAAAAATTGAATCATATGTATGCTAGCAGATCTCTAATGAGGGCTATGCAACTCAAGGAAGAAATTACCTTGATTCAAAAGGGAAATCGCTCGATTCCGGAGTATCTCCATGCCGTAAAGGCCTTGGCTGATGAGATAGCTCTAATCGACCATCCCATATCTGACGATGATCTAACCCTTTACATTCTTAATGGTTTGGGTTCTGATTTCAGGGAAATATCTACTCCAATCCGTGCGAGGGAGAGATCCTTGACCTTCGAAGAGTTTCATGATCTTTTAGTTGGCCATGACAGCTGTCTCCGGTGGCTAGTCTGCCACTTAACAACTTGTGGTGTCGGCGAACTACACGAACCACAAGAACACTTTTGGAAATTCTTCCCAGAAGAATCAAGGCAAGCCCTCTGGTTTCTCACGCAACCAGGGCCAAAATAAAGACCCACGGTCTCACAACAAATCATCGGGCCGGCCCAATAACACTCAGAGAAGATATCATCCCAAATGCCAATTTTGTGACCAGGTTGGTCACACTGCCAAGTCATGTCCCCAACTGAATTCTCATGTCGTCACTGCCAATTGCATCTCTACTTCTAATGTCACGGACAATAAATGGCTCATAGACTCCGTTGCGTCCCATAATATCACTGGAGATCTCAACAATTTATCAATTTACTCGGAATATGATGGCACCGATGAAGTTGTGCTTGGTGATAGTTTAGGTTTGGTTGTCTCACATATAGGATCCCTAACTCTAAAATACCAAAAAAGACTTTCATTCTCAAAGATACACTGTGTCCCAAGCCTTTCAAAAAATCTTATATCTGTGCATCATTTTACATCTCAAAATAATGTGATTATTGAATTTCACCCTTCTTATTTTCTTGTGAAGGACAAGATCTCGGGGATAACCCTGGTAAGAGGTGTATGTGAAAATGGTGTCTATATCTTCCCGAAAAAAATGATGGCATCTTCTTTCCCAATGATTTCTAATGTGCATGAAAGAAACTCTCTTGACGGATGGTACAAACGTCTTGGTCATCCATCCTCCAAAATTGTTCACAATGTTGTTCATAATTTTTCACTTTCAGTCACAACAAATAAAGAGTCCTTTTTATGTCCCTCATGTTCTATCAATAAAGCTCATCAACAACCATTTGGTTCTAATAGTCTCTCGAGCAATGCCCCCTTGAACTCATTTATACTGATGTTTGGGGTCCTGCTCATTGTGTTGGTTTAGATGGCTCTTGATTGTTGAAAACTGGTTCCAATGCAAAAGTAAAACCATATACTCGGACAATGGGGATGAATATGTGAGTTTAAAATCTTTTTTCTCTTCATGGCATAAGTCATTTAACTACCGCTCCACATACACTACAACAAAATGGTGGCTCGGAACGACGTCACCGTCATCTAGTGGAAACCGGTCTCACATTGCTTCATGATGCCAAATTACCTCTCACCTATTGGCCACATGCTTTTCAAACGGCCACTTACCTTGTAAACCGTCAACCCACACTATTGCTCCAAAATATATCCCCGTACCAGGCTATCTTTGGCTAACAACCAAATTATCTCAAATTGAGAAAATTTGGCTGTTTGTGTTACCCTCTCACCAAACTATACAACAAACACAAAATGGAGCTCAAATCCACATCCTGCATTTTTTTGGGCTATTCCCTTGCTCAAAATGCTTACCGGTGTCTTGATCCAAACACACGGCGTGTTTATATCTCATGACATGTTTTATTTGACGAGGCCCAAAGCCCATTGACTGAAACTCATTCCTCTTCAAGCTCTCACCCTCACTTGAGTATCTCGCAGTTTCCACATTCAGTCCTAGTTGTTGTGCTGCCCGTGATGCTCTCTTCGCCACCAGTGCCTTCGGCTGATGCTCCCACCATGGTCACTGCAACTCTAGGTACTCCTCGTGTCTCTACTTCCTTTGATTTACCAGCTCAATTGAATTTGGATTCTCATTCTGAAAACTCAGCACCTACAAACCCTAATTCCCCCAATATGTTGTCGAACCTGAATCAAACCTCCACTCCCTCCGTCCATCCTGACTTAGGCAATAGCTCTACCCACCCTTCTGAACCTAAACCACAAAATCCTTTATGGACTCCACACCCATCCACCTCTCGAATCCATAATATGACCACTCGGTCTATGAACCAAATCTTCAAACGGAAACAATTGCACATTGTCACCAAACATCCCCTACCTGAAACCATTGACCTTTACTTTGTTAGAGATTTGGCTCAACAACGCGCACTTCAAGTCAACCATGTCTACACACAAGACCAACTTGCCGATTTATTGACAAAACCTCTCTCAAGGCAGTGGACAGAAGTACTCAAAAACAAAATTGCCCTTGCTGATGGCAGCTCAATTTTGAGGGTGTGTATCAAGGCAGATCACTCAAAAGATAATCACCCAGATGCCTAGCCTAAAATCATGCAGATATTCTCACCAAGAATAGTGCTGCTGATTTCTATAATAATGTAAATAGATAGTGCAGCAGGATTCTAGCAAAACAATTGTAAATCCTTCTATATTTAGATTGTTGTAATTCCTTAATTTGAGCATGTACTCTGTATAAATTAGATTCTCAACACATCAATAGAATAGAGGAAAATTTCCATTGAAACATCTTTCTACATTTCTCTACACCCTAGATGTATGTCTTTCAATATTGGGATGTGAAGAGGGATCTTCTTTCTGGTCAAAATACTTGGCCATTTCAATCAATTTGAACGAAAATGAGCTTTCAGGATGTGTGGTACTCAAAGCAGGCCAATGCGTGCAAAGGAACTTCAACACATAAACCGATAGTGAGAACAAGGACACAACTCCGGTGATGATGAAGAGGCCTACAAAGCTGTACAGAACGAGACTAGGGCTATTTGAAGAGATTGAGGCACTTGAATCTTCACAAGAACTAGTACTTCCACTACTTAAAAAGTACTTCTGCTCAAGTGCTCCGAATTTGTCTCTGTCTTGAGTCACATTAAGGATTGCCCTCGAAATGTGTGGGACTAAAGAAGATCCTTGTGGGAAGGCCTGAAGAAACACATGAGCAATCCTACAGCATTTTAGAATGAGAAAAAAAGACAAGCAAAGATAAATTGAACAAAATCAATAATTTGAGATACCAAATTGTTGGTTTTTGTAGTTTGAGGTTGAATTTATACAAAATAAGTTATAGTTTTGAAATCTATGTTGTAAGTTAAAATAGAAATAAAAGGGGGAGAGGCAGAGAGAGAGAGAGAAAGAGACTCACAAAGCCAAATCCATCGGTTTTGTAGGTCGGTCCAACATAGTGTACTTGGAGTAGTACTTTGCAAGGAAGAGCTTGATGTAGGGAATTTCATAAAAAATAGCTGCAACCCACCATTGTTGATTCCTTTAAACAGTGCTTCGTGATACTCCTCAGGGGTGCTGTAAGGCTTCAACTGTGACTCATTGAAATTCAACTGTTTTATTAGAAGTCCTTTCACAAAGGAATGATTTTGATATCCAACAAAATAACCGTTCCTTCCTATCTCTTTTACATCAACAAACATAGGCTGCAATCTCTGTACTGTCAACATCAAGGCCAAACTTGCAGTATAACTTTGTGTGAGGATGAGCACCACGAAAAACCAAATGATCATCACGAATCTTGACCAGTTGTTTACCATTCTCTCCCCTGGATCCATTATAATGATGTCAATATACACAATCAAATATGCTAAACTTTTTTTTTTAGGGGGGGTGGGGGGGAGGAGGAAAGGAAATCTTTCTATGGGGTTGAAGGATATTTACTGTGAGCAAAGACCAGTGTTGAGAAGGAGAACCAGAAAATTATGCCAAGTTGTTGATCTGGCGAGCCTCTGAAGTCACTGTTTATTCGGTGTTCAAGAACCCAAATCACCAAACCTGTAAAGACAAATGCTGCACCTGTTGTTAACCACAGATCCAAGCTTAGTGGCTTTAAGAAAATCCAAAAGTTGTTCTTCTCTTCATCTTTCACCAGAACCACCATTGACACGCCCGATTCTGATTAAGGCAAAGTGAAATCAACATATAAGGAGCGATCCGCAACAATTGTTGTATCTCCCACCACAGCATCATACTTCTGCATTTAGAGAAAAATATGCATAGTTGTTAATCCATGAGATTGAAAAGAAAAACAACAAAAACTTTGTTGAAGTGCTTTACCGAGTTCTTAATCATAACCTTGGGAGAAATATTCTCCCTCTCACATGATGATGATATCCCCACCATTCATGCGGGGAAAGGGAGTATATTGCTTTCAATGTATTGAAAAAAATAAATTTTTATAAGTTAACACAAATACGTAGGCCCAAAAATCACCTGCAGTTTGATTTGGTAAGTAAGTTCATCGTATGTTCCAGCAGTCTGCCTATCTTTATTCATGAAGGGAATAAACTCATAAGGAAGGGGGAATGGTAATGCCTTGAGTACAGCAAGAAACACATCATGGGAGAACCCTGATATGATAGGCTTATCAGTACGAGGATCCCATTCCACTTTCAGAAATTCATCAAAACCTTTTGTCACCGGAACCCCAATCCTCAACTTTGCTGGCTCGTTTGTTGCGTCTCCTGGCCAGATTGGTTGCTTGAGTCCGACCTTTGAAATTGAGTATGCTACTTCACCAGTGTCATCCAATTCTTGTGAAAGTCCTGTCTGTTCTGTCCAGTATCCAATAATTCTCTGTGTTTTTCCAATCACATTGAGTATTTCAAAGGCTGAAGGTTCCAACTGTCCTTTAATAAAATGAAATTTCCCGCTCAGGCCTTGAAACTCAGTAGTTAGAATCGTATGAAGTAGTGTTTGACCCGTTTCAGAAATGCCTAAAGCTGCAAGATCCACGTTACTTGTGCTAGCATTTTTCTTTAAGAATCCAGAATGCATTATGCCAGCCTTCTCTACTGCCATAGCCAAAGCCCAAGCTGTATCGTATGCCCTTAATCCTAAGAGGTTTAATCCAGTAATCTTAACGTTTGGTTTGCTTGAGGTTAAATTTCTTTTCCATCTTCTTTTGAAGTCTTCCAACTGTTTTGATCTGGGTATGTATGGTCGCAATCCCAGACACCTTGCATCGACTCCTTCACCTTTGGGCCCAAAGGATCAACCAAAGCTGATAGCCCTGCTGTGATAATCCATGCATACCCTTCCCTCATCATTCCTGCATTATTTGCAAGTACAGAGAGCTTCGAGCCAAGTGAAGCAGTCATGTGCACAAGGAATATCCTAGCATTAGTTTCATTCAACTTTTTAATCTCCTTAGCGATTTCATTGTTATTGGAAGATGGAGGAATTGCACTTTTGTAAGGCACTCGAGTTCCAATCCCTTCAAAAGCACCCATCAAGTATGGAAGTAAACCATTTCCATAATCTGTGTCTTCATAAATAAGGACAATTTCCCGCCAACCGTAGGCCTTAACAATGGTTGCTATGGCTTTCACCTCAGCGGAATCATCTAGTGCCGTGCGTATGAAAAAGGGGTTTTGAGCAGGCGAAAGAGAGGGGCTTGTGGCTGAGAAGGAAATGATGGGAACCTGAGCTTTTCGTCCAAGTTCAATAACGAACTTAGCTTGTGCTGACGTTTGAGGTCCTATGATGGTGTGCACTTCTTCATTCTTCATTAAATCCAGTGCTGGATTTCAGTAAATAGTGAATGATTAATTAGAAGATAGAAAATTTCACTGAAGATGTTCAATAAGTACAACAACAACGAGGATATATATTAATCTTTATCATGTTGACCATTAAGAATTGGTGGCACAAATATAAGACCAGTTCTGAAATTGATCTAAACCAGATGGTATTCTGAAAGTTTGTTAGTTAGTTCGATGAGGAGTAAATTCTAATGGGGGCGTCCATGAAGTTTGGTGGAATAAAGAAATCAAAGAGACAAAGGAGGTGTAGAATGATGCAAGCCGTGAATGTCATGGAAAAAGAGCATGCCTCCCTAGATAATATCCTGTTTTAGAGAGCTTTTTATTGATTGAAGTTGAACGCTTTAGGCGTAACTACATAAGATTTCATTTTCCTTGCTTTTGGGAAAAGTTCTTTTCATCATCTAGAAAGAGACATTCACAACTTTATCATGATTTTTTCCACGATATTGGTTGTGGAACTTTAATTTAACGTACCTGCAGATGCTGCGGCAATGACATCATTCCCAGAATCCATAGTCAAAAGAGCGAGCCTGGTGTTATAATCATCATTGACAGCGTAAAAATGGGAGAGTGCCATGGACATGCAACGCTTTGCAACTCCTCCCACCGTGGAGTTCAAATCAAGAACCACGCCCACTGGTACGACCTCCTTTGCCATCGAGTGCTCGCCATGGAGGTTCACGAGCAAGAGAAAGGCAACGAAAGAGAGGAAGTGCTTCTGGTAGTACACCATGCCTAGCTGAGCGAAAACGACTTCCCCCGCTAGAATGCAAAATGAACGTCGGTTGGATTCGCTGCACGTATTTTTGTATCCTATATAAGATTTTTTTTTTTTTTTTTTTTTTTTTTTTTTTTTTTTTTTTTTTATTGAAGGAATTGAATTTTAACCAGAACTAGTATCCTATATACGTTTTAACCATCACAAGTCGTCTCTGCACCACCCTCGGAGTAGATCAACCGTGAGCCAAACTCCCTCCACCGTAAACCACCAACACCGAAAGATAGCCCATTGCAAAACTCCTCCACTCCTTGGTCACGTAAACACACCCCAAGCCGGCAGAACATGTACCCGTCACCAACGCCGATTCTGCATTAGAGTGCTAGAGCCACCCCGTTGCTGTTGTCTATTTTCTCTACCACTGCACCACCACCAAAGTGTCGAGAACAACCACCTGCTTAGTGAACCGAAACTCCTCTGTTTTGGGTTCAAAAAACAGAGCAATTAGTTGCTCCTCTAAGCACGACAATTTTGCACTACCAACCCTTTCGAACGTCTCCTTCGCGAAGTAAAGAGAACCCACTATCCAGCATCTCAGCCACCCTAGCCACCGCTCACTCCTGGTATGTTCACGTCGCACCCCACGGCTTTCATTTCTGCATATTCTAGTTTTCTCCGTGCACTCTCTCTCTCTCTCTGCGTCCGCTCTCTCTCTCTCTCTCCCCGTGCTCTGCCACCACGCCTAGTCGTGCCGCCGTCGATAGTCACCCAGGTCGTTGCCACACGTAACTCTCTCGGTAAGGAGCTCTTCATCTCCCTCACGTTTTGCTCTCTCACATCGTGTATCTCTCTCTCATCATTTTCTCTCTCACCCAGTGCCCTACCGCCGCATGCGCAATTGCCGACCTCAACCAGCTCCCTGCACCATCGCACATTCCCTTCCCTCACGGTGAGCCTCTGCCGCGTAAACCTTACTTCGCGTATTATTAACATGTTTTCAAATATTAAATATTCCACTGAAGGTCAAGCATATATTAATTGAGATGAAGTTACATTATTACCCTTTGAGTTACAAGTTGTGTTAGTGTGTTTTAAACTTTTAATATGTATTAGTGGGCTCTATTTTATTTATGTTTATAGAAATCATTTAAGTAATTTAAATTGTTCTTAAATAAAGATTTCTTTCAAAAGTAAACGATAATGATGTAATTTTATTTTTTTAAACACTTTAGATATGATCTAATTTATTAAATAAAAGTTGTTTTTAATTTAAAATATTTTAGTATAATTATATTTTCTAGTATTAAATTTTCTAGTTCAATTACACCATTAAATAAGTTAGGATCTAATGTTTTAGTCGGAGTTATTAAATGGACATTGATGAATTTAGAGAGTGATGGTATTTTAGAATTAAGAGAAATCTTAGGTTTTTGAGTTATTAAAATAGGTATTTCAGGTGTAATTACGTAGTAACTGTTCAATTGGAGATTTCTTCAAGTTGCATGAATTTTCCTATAGGTGACGATTGATTTTTGTTCAGTACTGCTTTGGAGAAATGCTGATAGGCTAAGAAATTCAGGTAAGCGGGGTTCCTATGCTAGACTTTGCATAAAAATAAAATAAAATTAACTGGGTCCCTCTTGGAAAAATATGCATGTTTTGTTATGAAAAGAAATTTGAAACGACTTCAGTTATTTGTTCTGCATTACTTATGAAATTCTATATAAGAATAAGGTATTTTTCTGGCATGATTGGTGTAAACATGAGTTTATATTTGGCATTATGTTATCTTTGGTGAAAATTTAATAAATTTTGCATGTGACGTGAAGGTGTTCTGAATCCATTTTGGAAAATGTGAAATGATCTTAACTTCAGTACTTTGTTTTGATATGATGTGGCATCTGAAAAACCTTTGGCATGACTTTCTGATTCTGTTCTGACTCTGATTCTGATATGGTGATTTTGATTCTGTTTTACTCTGATATGTGGCCCTGTCATAGGATATAATAGTGACCTCTGACCCTATCACATGATACAATAGTGACCTCTGGCCCTGTCACGAGATATAATAGCGACATCTGGCCCTACCACGGGATATAATAGTGGTCTCTACTCTGAGTGCAATCACTTTGATAACATGGTGATTTATGTTTTGTTTGGCTTTCTGCAAAATGCACAATCCTACCACGGGGGTTAAACATGGCCTCTGCTCTGATATGATAAGATGAAGATGTTCAGTCATGTTGTGCCAAATGAGTCTTTAAATATGAAATGTTTGAAATATCACTCTGATTTTCTAATAATATGTATTTTTGAGATTTGCATATTAAAACTGAAATGTTTTGTTTCTGCATTCTGAACTCTGTGAAAATGCTCATGTTTACATACTAGCATATGTTATCTGCTTACTGAGTTGTTGATAACTCACCCCTTATCTCCATAACATTTTTTAGATATTTTTATGGTTCAGTTAGAGAACAAGAGTAGGAAGTATTGAAAAAGTCTAATGATCATAGATGAATGAGTGTTAAGGGTCCAAGTATTTTGGAGGATCATATTTAATAGTTTTATCTCTAGCGGTTATTTTGGTACGTCAAGAAATTTGAGTTTTTGTGGAGATGTTATTTATTTTATTGAAGTTTTTGTTTAATATTTCTGTGGAGGGACACAGATTTATTTTTGGATTGAACAAATAAGTTAAGTATTTTGTAGAGTTCTTGTTTATTTATTATTGATTATTGGAGATGTTCTTGAGTAATAGAAGCTAACTCTTCAGACTTTCAGAAACAAAGCGTTACAACATGGATACGAGAAAATGTTCTTCAAACTTAACAGCTTGCTGATTCACCCTATATAATTATGGGTCAGAGATAAAAAGAAAAACGAAACTAATTCAGTAAATTTTAGAAAAGTTAATTTATTTTTTTACTTTTAAACAGAAAATATATGTTAATTACTTAATTCATATGTTATATTACAGATGATATATCAACATAGTTTATTAATTGACGAAACGCAAATGTAAATCAAATTTAAGGTGAATTGAATACAAAGAAATATGCTTAGAAATTACATAATTTAAAACTTTTGGCTTAGTTTGTTTTGACAACTCCTATCATCATTATAATTTTTTTAAATTTTTATATAAAATAAAATAAACAATTCAATTTTTTTAAATTTTAAAATAAAAATAATATTAAAAAAATATATTTTAATAATATTTTATTTAATTTTTAATTTTAATATTAATTCATATTATCTTATATCTTCTCATTCGTGAAAAGAAACGAAATCTTAAGAAATAAAAACAAACGAACGAACGAACAAACAAATTTACAAAGTATTTGATCGGTCGGGTTCTATAATCTATACACTTATCGAGTAAGGGTGCACTTTGAAAACGACCTTAACCGGAGTGCTAAATTTGAATTAGAGAGACTCTCAGCTGTCGGGGTAGAGGGGAGGGGAAAGAAAAGCTCTCTGCTTTAGGGTTTTGCACGTCTTCGACTCCATTTCTCTGTGACCCGAGCAACCATCGAATTCAACAGTCATGGCAAGCACCAAAGTTCAGAGGATCATGACCCAACCCATTGTACATTCTTTCGCTCATGTTCCCTTCTTAACATGCTTCTAGGGTTTGCTTACGCTTTATATGTTCTCAGACTTTTCTTCTTCTTCTTTTTAACTAATTTTTGGCTGGTTTCCGGCGACTCGTGCTGCTTCAGAACCTGATTTTCAGGTTTCTTCAGAGTGTAAGCCCTAATTTGTGTTCATTTCTCGAACGATTTTGTCTTCTGCGTTTTCTTTGATTTGGTTTTATTTTTTTTCTTGATGGCATTTCGAATTTTGGCTGATTTTGGTTTTTTTCCCCCTATCTGGGTTGGCATCTGTACAGAAAGCTCGTATTCAAATATGGCTTTTTGAGCAGCGGGACCTGAGGATTGAGGGCAGAATTATTGTAAGTGTTTTATATAAGCTCATATGTTTGTCTTGAAAGCTTAGTGCTCGATATTACGTTGGTTTTGGATTTTTCTTAGATTAGATTTTGTACCCATTTTTTTTGGTGGAAAGAACTGTGAGTGTAGATTAGCAGAAGTTTAATTTTTACCTTAAGTTTTAACGATAGGAAAAAAAAGATTAACGGAAATTTAATTGATTGTTTATTTGTCATCAATGCCCACTTAAGTTATAATTACTATAATATGTGTGTGTGTGTGTGTGTGTGTGTAGACAATCTCCTTTTTATGCATGTGCGAGTTTTTCCAAAATTTTCAAGCATCACTCGTTCAAGATTGCATTTCTTAGAAGCCCCTAGGGGTTGGCTCAAGTGGTAAAGGCTTTAGTCTCGGTGGTATGCACCTAAAGTTCGAGTCCTCTTGGGTGAAAACAATTTCTATGGGCCATCGGATTGAAAGAACTTCCCATTGAATTACTTGAAGTGCACTTGCGGGAAACTCATTGCCGATGGCCTGTGCACCCCCAGGATTAGTTGAGATTTTTTTCTCATACATCCGGTGCCAATAAAAAAAAAACATAATCTCATTTCTTAGAAAATTATCTATTATATATTGTTTATCTATGCAACCTTTTTACTTTGAATTGAATTAACTTGGTAATCTCATGTCTTCAATAAGTATCAACTAGATTCAATTATTTTCAATGATGTGCTCAAAGAAAATTATTGGTATGTTGAGAGTCGTTATATAGAGTTTGACTACCTTTAGTAACATTATTTTTCTTAATAAGTAAAAGTTCCTTTAGTAACATTAATAACAATCTCTTTCTCTCATTCTTTAGAATCTTCTAACATATGTACTTTTCAGTTTGCACTCTTGTCAGTGACTAGCTTATTCTTGCTTTATTTAGTAGGATCGGGATTCTTTTCAACTACTTTGATTGAGTCCACATCTGAGTTGACCAATCTTGGCAGTTGAACCAAGTTTATGGTTGGGATCGTGCAATATTGGCCATCTGGCCATGCTTTAAGAGTTGTGCATAGCAAGTTTGAAAGAATGGAGAAATATCTGACTGATGTGGTGCAACAAAGGGCCATGGAAAAGTATGAAACTCTTGAATGGAAATGGAAAGGGACGTCTTGACTTTTGAAATTTGGTTCAAAGGCTGAGATCAACCTAAGTTGTTGGGGGTTCGACTAGGAACATCATTGTGTGGTGACCATCTACGTAACGCCCCAATGGAAGACTCAAACCACATGACCTATATTCTAAAAGGACTAGTCAATGATACAATTGGAGTTCTATTGGAACCTTATAAAGAGCAAGAACTTCTCATTCCCAAGCAATGTGGGATCTCATACACCACATACCCTTATCTTCTTATCATATAGGGTATCACAATCTCCCTCTCTTAAATTATCGACGTCCTCGTTGGACCCATCCGTCATAGCTGGCACAACTCAAGTCCCACATTTCTGGTTGAGATAGGCTCTGATACCATTTGTAACGCCCTAATGGAAGACTCAAACCATATGACCTATACTTCAAAAAGACTAGTCAATGATACAATTGAAACTTCATTGGAACTTTATAAAGAGTGAGAATTTCTCCTTCCCAAACAATGTGGGATCTCATATACCACCTACTCTTATCCTTATCACATCGGGTATCACAATCTCCCACCTTAAATTCTCGACGTTCTCGTCGGGCCAGTCCATTGTAGGTGGCACGGCTCAAGTCTTACATTTCTAGTTGAGATATACTCTAATATCATTTGTAACGCCCCAATAGAAGGCCCAAACCATATAGTCTATATTCCAAAAGAACAAAACAATGATACAATTGGTACCCTATTGAAACCTTATAAAGAGCAAGAACTTCTCATTTTCAAGCAATATGGGATCACATACACCACATACCCGTATGCTTATCATATGAGGTATTACAATCTACCCCCTTAAATTGCCAATCCATCGTAGGTGACACGGCTCAAGTCTCACATTTCTGGTTGAGATAGGCTCTGATGCCATTTGTAACGCTCTAATAGAAGGCTCAAACCACATGGTTTATATTCCGAAATGACTAGTCAATGATACAATTGGAGTCCCATTGAAATCTTATAAAGAGCAAGAACTTCTCATTCCCAAGTAATGTGGGATCTCATACACCGCCTATCCTTATTCTTATCATATGGGATATCACAATCTACCTCTCTTCAATTTTTGACTTCCTCATCGGACCCATCCGTCGTAGGTGGCACGGCACGGCTCAAGTCCAAACTAACTATAGATTAAATAACATGTGCACGAGCAGAGAGAGTACCTCACTAAGCTTGAAGCTATGTTCGATTGGACTCGGTGAGGGAACTGCACGGGATGACCACAATAGGGCAGAACAATGATTGAGGCTCCATTAAATACGGCGTAGCACTGTTACTATACAAAGATTTTACTCCCTTGGAAAATAGAGAAATCAAGAGGGAGGGAGGGAGACAGACTTACTATGTGGAGGCAATGTCGTAAGAGGCAAAAGGATTGGGCGGCGTGGAGGGGGTGACTGCTGCCACGCGGTGGCACGTTAAGAACGGATGGCGGCTAGAGATTGGAATCTCTGTTCTAGGACGCATGGGATGGCTCTCGATGCAGCTAGAGACTAGAATCTCTGTTCTAGGACGCAGGGGATGGCTCTCGATGCAGGGGCTCAGTACGACGACCAGGGCGGCGTGAAGGCCTAGTGGGGGTAGCCACTACCAAGTGGCAGTGAGAGAGAGAGAGAGAGAGATGGCCAAGCTGAGAGAAGACCGATAGATGGAAACAGAGAGGGAGAGAGACTTGGGGAAACTCATCTGCGTCGTGGTGGAGGGCTTGGGCGATGATGGTGGCATCATTGTGGAGGCTTGGCAAACGGTGGTGGTTGGCGGTTACAAGAAGAGGGAAACTTAGAGGGAGTGGGCGGATTGAAGGGAGAAGCGGAAATAAAATGGAAAGAGAGCTCAAGGGGAAGAAACAGAGGAGAGAGAGAGAGAGAGAGAGAGGGAGGAAGAGAGAGTTGTGTCGTGGGTAGGGGAGGTTACTCGGTGTTGTGGCTGCGTGAAAACAGGGGGAAAATTTGAGGGAGTTATCGGGGGCTGGGGGAAAATCAGGAGGGAAAAGGAAGAAAGAAAAAAAGAAAAAACTCCAATGGGCCTGGGCCTTGGGCTAGGGTTTGGGTTTGATGGGCCTGGGTGTTACACTAACAATCACTTTTGGTCTTTGATTAATTGAACCTAGGCTTTCTAAACGTCATTTTAAGGATTTAATCTAAAATTATGTGCTCCTTGGTCTATCAAGTTCCATTAGTTTGATATTTTTGTATGAAACTCCTCTCAACTGTGTATCAGGGATCTTGCTTCCTTAATCACTCGTCTGTCAATTTTTCCCTATCAAAGGACCCTTCGTGTACCAGATGTTCTAAGCCCTTCCATTGAAGAGATTGTGAGAGATTTTTTTTTATCCTCGCAAACTGCCCCTCAAGTTACATGCTTGATTGATGCTGCTAGTGTAAATGTCACCTTGGCACATAGAAGAATGCAATAGCATCCTATGAATAATATCATCTTTTTTGTGTTTGATAAATCCCATTCTGTTAATATGCTATTCATGTAAGGTGATGCTTGCACTTTCCTTGCCATCTAGGGATGATACATGTCATATGTAACATAGCAAGCGTTTCTATCACCTTGTTCGGGTGTTAACTGCTGTTTTTCACAGGGTTTTGATGAGTACATGAATTTGGTTCTGGATGATGCTGAAGAAGTCAATGTCAAGAAGAAGAGTAGAAAATCTCTAGGCCAGTTCTCTTTCTCACGTTTTTTTTTTAATTTATATTTCATCACCTAAATGTGCATTTTCTAAAGCAGTTCATATCTTTTGTTCAGGGCGGATTCTTCTTAAGGGAGACAACATAACTCTGATGATGAACACGTAAGTTAGGCCGAAACTGACTGTGCCTCTCTCTCTCTCTCTCTGCTTTATTAATCTTGCGCCTTTTCTTTTTCAAAATACAGGGGAAAATGATGATTCCAGCATCCTTTTCAATTACATGGAGGTTAGCTGCTTTCAGTTTACTGCTATTTTAGATCCCTGTTGGAGATCATGTATGATTATGATTAATCAGCTTACTAATGAACTTTCCTGTCGGAGATCATGTATGATCAATCCACTTATTAATGATTCTAGATCCTTAGGCTAGACTCATGACACTATTTTTTTTTTTTAAGTAAAGACTCATGACACTATTTGTTGCTCTCTTACATGGTTTATCCTGCTTTCTGCACAATTGGCTATGCTTCTATTCGCATTTTGATAGACTGGTCCGTGGAATGCCCAAGCATGAAAGTTTAGAAGCCTTTTTTTTTTATTTGTCTACGAATCCTATTTAAATGTGTCTCATGGGAACCAAAACAGCGGATAAATGGGTTTCAATTTCTCGTGCGCATTTATTTTGAAGAACCTCGAGTGAATGATTAAGGTTAGGTTTGGATTCAAAAGCATTCTCAATTCATTTCGCCATTATAATTTTTATAAATTTTCATATAAAATATAATAAATAATTCAACATTTTCAAATTTCAAAACAAAAATAATATTAAAAAATAATATTTTAATAATATTTTATTTAACTTTTAACTTTTATCTCATTTTAACTCATTATCTAAACCTAAAAGAAGGGAAAAAAAAAAAGCCATATACGTAGGCAGGAATGGATGGTTGGATAGCATTTTATGGTGATTGAAACTAGTCTGATGGCCAGGGTACGGAAGAGACTGGTGGGAGAAATGTAAGAGCACTTGAAGCTAATGCATCTTCAAAATTTAAAGAAATGTAGATAAAATAATTTATATTGGCTTCTTTAAAAGGTAAAAGCTTGAACTATGAGTTACAATAATTTTAAGGTCCGGTTTGTATTCATAACTTAACTCAAATCATCTCACTACTATTGACTACTATTCAGTAACTTTAATTTACAAATTTCATTACTATTCACAATCCATCTCGCTACTATTTACAATCCATCTCAACTCATTTCAACTCATTTTCAAATCCAAACGATACCTAAGTATATCTTCAAATTTAAAGATGTATTATTCATCTTCAAAAGTAATATTTTATTGTAAAAATTATTTCATTTATTTTGCTTTTCATTTTCATTTTTCACGATTTTTACTTTCCTCGAATGCCCTTTCACTTTTATTTTTGTGTTCAGTTTTGAAATTTGTGAAAGAATAAATATTATTATTAATTAAAATATAGTTAGTGTAATTGCAAAATATGAAACAAAAATAAAAATAATATTATATTATTATTTTGACTAATCAAAATTCAAATGTGGAGTTATGGTTAAAGAGGTTTTGGATTTATGGAAAACATGTATTTTTTATCAAATTTTGAATATTGTTTTGATGAAGCCAATGTTAATACTCTAAGAGCACTCTCAATGGATTAGCTAAAGCTAAAGTACATTTTTATGAATGTAAGATGAATTTAGTTTTTAGCTATTCTATTTACATAAATCTCCATATTGGAATAACTATTTTTTCATTATATAATAATAAAATAATATAAAATGAATTTGGCTTTGGATATTTACATCAAATTTTCACATTAGATTATCCATTTATTTATTATATAACAATGAGAAATTAATAACTAAAAAAACATATAAATTTTTTAATTATTAATTTATTTTATTTTATCTTATTTTACTAATTTCTATTGTTCCTATTCAACTATATTTTTTTTTATCAATTTTGGACAGAGTATCCATAAACCCGTGCACTTGAAGAGAGCATTCATTCAACAAATATTTCTAAAAGCTAGACATGTTGGTTTGCTAGAGAGAGAAATAATTCATAAAATAAGAATTTGGCATCTGAACAGGAACATTCAAATTTGGAAATTATTTTGAATGTAACTGTAGTTAAATTTCAATTATTTAAAATTTGGCTAATTCATTGTGATCTTTTTTATTCTTTAATAACTAAATACACAATAGATTTAACTAAATCATTGAGGATGTTCTAAGATCCAGTTCGGATGAGTATTGGAGTGGTGGCGGGGCCGAGAATCTCGGCGCGGCGCACCCTTGGTCCAATGCTAAGATTTTTGTATACCATCTGTCCGCTCATGTGGAAGCAAGTGCTCTGACCCCTTTTTGTTCTCTTTTTCAGTCACTACCCCCCTACACTTCTGATTACTGACTCATCCTCCACACATATCATGTCTGCGTTCCATCGCCCAGACTTAATACGACATAGCAAGCCTTGTATTTTTTGTCCATCTTTTTTGGTGCTTTTTGCTTTATTTCATAGCTTTTGACCGCTTTTTATTTTCCCCTTTTGTTGGGTTGGAGAGGAATGAACCATCTTGTCTATTGTCATGTGTGTGTGTTTGTGTGTGTGTGTGTGTGTGTGTGTGAGAGAGAGAGAGAGAGAGAGAGAGAGGTAAACTTGGTTGGTGGAAGCGTTGGATGAGTAATTGGGTGCACCGATATTCACAAGTCGCAGCATTTTAATGTAGTGAGATTTACACACTAAAAGGACATAGATCCGGTAATCAAAGACATAATCGGTGGAATCCTTGCATGAGTCGTTCGAGATTCTGTGTTCCAAGAAACTGATGAACTCGCAATTGGAGAATCCGAAATTTCCTTGTAGGCCGTTGCCTCCACAGACAAGCAATTTTAAGCTTTATGTTTTTATTTTTGTTTTTTTAAAGAACGTAGTGTCTTGTCTTGGTGCCTTTTCCGCTCCATTCGATCTACTTGGTCACGCTCACCGATCGAAGTTTACTACCGAATTCCTGTATAGAATTCAGCTTTGAGCCACTATTTCATGTTTGAACACACAGACAACTTGCAACTTGCAATTATTTGTACTCAAAAGCTTTATATTTCGATAATGTGCCATTGATCATGACGTCTAAACATGGAATCGTGACAAATACCAACTAGCTCGCCGCCTAGCTGCTAATTACTGTCGACGAGCTGTTATAAGTACTCACAACCTCGATATTCTTGGAAGATCAGGGCTTACGTGCATACAAAAACTGGTTTGGCAACCTTATCGTATACATGCTGGACCCTTCCTATTTATTATTGGTGCAGTCAGTTTTGTTTGTGTGCGCATTTTAAGCCCAAATGCCTTTTAGGTTGTTGCCTTTTTTCAGGGCAAAGCACATGGAAATTTGTGATCATTAATTTGGACCACATCACAATTTCACCTAGTTACCAATTTGGGGATCAGATGATAATTGAGAGGTGAAACCATATATATAACTCCTCGATCTCTTTCATAATTACTTGGTCTTATTAATTTTTTCAACTTTGGTTCGACCTTGAGATCAAGTGCTCATCAAGCTCATGATTAATTTATATATGCTTGTAAAACCAAAAATAGAAAAAAAAAATCTAATTGTAAGCGATTATGTGTACTAATACGCACACTCATTCAATATGATTGGTCAAAAAATAGATTTTATTGAAAATAGTATTAATTTAAATTTAGAATATAAAAGCAATAATATTAGTACGCAGATTGGTACGCAAACTTGTTTGTATATAACAAAACTCAAAAAAAAAATATAATACTTCTCGTACAAAAATCTCCTATCTTTTACGATATGTCAAACTTTAACTCTTGTCATGAATTCAATGAATTCATTATGAATTTAAAGATTAGAACAAGATATAATGTTTTCATGCTAATTCCCATTCAGTATCAGCATACGTCAATCTCACTTTCTTCACCTGATCTTAAGCAGTTCCAACAATTAATATTGACTTTTTGGTTGGTTTGTCTACTATATATAGCCTTTGAGTAATTAATTAAAGCGAAAAAATGGGTTAAATTCGTAAACATCACTCAAGTACGTACCTTATTTACTTATCTTCTAGCTAGTATGTGTCCGTGTGTGTCTATATATATATATATATATATATATCAAACTTTCTCGATTGAGATGAGTACTACTGTTCTATTTACACTATGATCATCAGATTAATTAATTCATTAATCAAACAAAAAACAAAGCCTGAGAAGAAAAAGGGAAGTGGCAATCCCACTTCAATAAAGTAATAAATCTATTCATTATCATCATGCTGCAAGATCTAGCTAATTCCATCCATCTATCGATACATAGTTTGAATTTTTCTGCATACTTTCTTAGATAATTATATATTCTTCTGGCAATATTTTTTAACATGTTTGGATAACATCCAAATGATTCTAATAAGTTGTTTCAGAACAAATGGGATTCCCGGTACTGCATGCATTAATTATCTTATCAATACCAGCTAGCTAGGCAAATAAGGAGTACTAGCTGCTTATCTTTATGCTAACATAAGCAAACTAAGAGAAACCTCAGTACTAAAGCAGATGGGATGGGAAAAAGTTGTTAATATATATATATATATATATATATATATATATACACACACGCATATGCTTGCCTAGTCATTTCGCTTGCAAATTGCACATTCTTTCAACTTTTGATGCTCAAGTTGCAAGCATATATGGCCACCGTGATCATGTTAGGGTTGCCGTTATAAACTAAATGGATATAGTACCCTTTAAACCCATACATGTTGGGTTTAGCCTCTCGTACGTGTTGCATCTTCGCAACTGATCTATGATCAAGGCCTAATTTTCTATATATACTTAATTAATTAGCATCATGCATCATGTTCTAGATTATCTATGCATGAAATGAACTAAATTGTATAATATATATATTGTATATAGTATATACAGACCCAAAGATTGATGGGTTCGTTGGATCCATATATGATTACCTTTTCACCAAAAGCCTACAGAAAGAGAAGATGAGAGGAAATTAGAAGGGTAGTTTTGGTTTCTATAGGCCACTCATGAAGACAAGTACTTCACATTACTTATTATGAGTACTTACAGAGACCTTATAACTTCAACAATAATGTCAAATGTGCCATAAATTACCATAGAATTACAATAATTGAGCAAAGTAAAAGAAGTTGTAACCTATGAAGAGGAAGGGAGATACGTTTAACTAACTAATTAATCAAGAGAGTGGAATTTGGTTTTCAATAATTAACTTTTTGATCACGATTATTATCTTTGTTCATTTTTTTTACTCCACCTAATTAATTGGATAAAATTAAGCAAAAGGATTTACACAATATTTTTTACAACTATGTTTTAAATTAGGAGAATTTTTATAAAATACTTTATAAAAATAATATTATTTTATAAAAATATCTTCATTTTATAATATCATTATGTAATATATTATATTGTATATATACCATTATTCTAAAATTAAACACACTGCATCTTCCTCCTCTTCTACTATTACTGTTAGTTCAGTACTTGAGGTGGATGGAGTGGGTGGAGGTTTGGAAGTGTCGTATGGGAAGGGATCTCCAAAATGTACGTCTGGCCAGTTTGACGTGTACGTGGGGCCAGGGCCGTACTGGTGGAAGCTGACGAGGAATGCGCCTTCCTAGCTGAATGGGACCCCTCCGGCACTACTAATCAATCAATTTGGGAAGAAGCAGAGAGAGAGAGAGAGAGAGAGAGGGGGGTTGAGAATGATGCAGCTTGCAGCTTGCATGGGACCCTCTCCCCACCTCCATTACCTGTACTGGTTAATACTAATTCACAAGGATGAATTTGCAGTAAGGGATACATACGGCTATTGTTGCTGTACTCATGTGTTTGTCGATTGGCCGGCTTCCATGCTCATGATTTCCTCGTCACCTTTGCAACATTATTAATATTGCGGGGAGCAATTTGCATGCCCCAGTTGCCAATGCACAGATCAAGTAGTACTAGTCTACTTGGATGCACGTAAAGGCCGGTGGCAGGCAAATTAAAGCATATTATACAAGTGATGGGTCCATTTTTTTAATATGTCCTGCTAATACACTACTGGGTCCCACAGTCCACCATTTTTTGTTAATTTACAATTGTGAAGTACACTACCACTTTTAATTCCAATTAATCTTACTCTTTCATGTTTGAACACCCATCAATATCTAATTCCTAGCTAGCTAGCTAGGTAATAATTTATAATAGAAATTAGTCTCCATGATCGGTTTAGTGCATGGTTTATGTTTTTTCTATTGGTCTCTGAATATTGTAATATGGATTAGTTATAAATGAAGACATGATCCCCATGAGTAACCAGTGCATGCATGTTGTGAGTTGTGTGCGCTCGCCATCTTGCCCAAGAAAAAAGAGCAGACTATCGGTATATATAAGTTGTTATATATCTAAAATTAATATTTTTTATCCACTTAATTTACATGTCTCTTGTTCTAAATATTAAAATTTAAACAAAAATTATAAATGGTAATTGAGGTCCTTATAAGATGTGCAAACTCTGTACGCTTTTTTTAAAAAAATAAATAAATTTAGAACATGCATAAAAAATTATTTTTTTTAATGATAAATCCACATTTTAAAAAAAATGTAAAGATTATACATTCTAAAATTATATCTAACGTTACCATACTAGAAATTCTAAACACACAATCTATAAGATTGCTGGCGTTTGAATGCAATATTGAATCTGGTTTATCCAAACACAAAAATTTATAGGGAACTACCTGCCTTGTCATTATTATTGATGAAATCATGTTGATGGAACATTCGTAATTACACATATAGTCGTCATATAGCATATCCCAATTAATTTAGATCATTTCACAAAGTAATGATGGAATGAGAGAAAGCATGCATTATATTAACCCTGTGGCTGAGACGACCTTTATTCTACTAATCTCAATAACTCTATTATGAATAGTAATTAGTTGAGATGGTAGAGTGAGTTTTATAGAGTTAATATAAAATGAGTGTTTAGATGTTAAAATGAATTTAAATGTACTTATGGGAAGTTAAAAAAGATTATAAATCTCACGTATAAAAAGATATTAAGTTAAAAAAAAAAATTGTGAATTTTATATATAAAAAAATTTTAAATTGAGATGAATTTAATAATTTAAAAATTAAATATTTAGATATTAATCTTGACTTAAAATTAGATTGAGATGAGATCATCTCAATTGAATCCAAATTCTAAGCTAGACCTAAAATGACTTCATGTAGGAGTGGGCCGCAGGTTTGAAGCAGTGATGATTCCCCAGATGGCTATCACATTTCTATTTGTATGGTAGGAAAATGTCAGATGTACGTCCTAGCACTCGGAATCAGATGTTCCTAAAACATAGTTCTTTTTCTTCTTTAATTTTAATCTTTTTTCTCCTATTCTTTTTCTATATGCCATTACCAACCTGCTCCTGAGTGCCTTTTGCTGTTCATTTAGATGTCCCATTTAGCTAGCGGGTCCCCCGCGGCCCACACCGGCCCCACTTCATGCAAAATGACGACATTAATCACCAAAAACAAATCCACCCCTCAAACCAAACAAAAACCATTCTGTTTCATCTCTTTCCCTTCCCTTCTTCATCTCTATAAATACCTTTCCCCCAATCTCCCAGTTCTTACCCCATCACCGTCTCCTCCTCCTCCCCTCCACCGCGTACGTATTTGCCAACCACTCACCCGTCAATCTTCAATGGCATCCAACCAGATTTTTAACGTAACCGCCAAGTCTCCCTCGGCTGCGCAGCCGCACTCGCCGTGGCATTCCCCGGTTCCCTACCTGTTTGGTGGGTTGGCAGCCATGTTGGGTCTCATTGCTTTTGCTCTGCTAATCCTTGCATGCTCCTATTGGAGACTTTCCGGGTACCTCGAGGGAGACGGCGCCGCAGAGAGAGACCTCGAGGCGGGCGAGGGGAAGAGTGATGATGATACCCAGAAAACCCCACCTGTGTTTGAAGAGAAAATATTGGTGATTATGGCTGGTGAAGTGAAGCCAACGTTCTTGGCTACGCCCATGTCCAGTCGGTCGTCTTCTTTCGGGGATAGTAGTTGTAGCAGTTGTGGTAGCGAAAAGAGCGAGAAGGCGGTGGAAATGTCCGAGAAGGCGAAACAGCAAGATGGTGGCGGTCATGATGTTCAAGAACCACAGAGTGAGAACAGCGAGGTCCATCACGAGACTTCAGCTGTCCAGACCCATTGATTTCTTTCTTTTTGCATCCTGTATTGGGTTTGGAAAATAGATGTGTTTAGTACTTGTGGGAGCTCATGAGGTTGCAAGTTTTTGTTCGGGGTCATTGTCGGAGTACTACTGTCTGTGTAAGAGCTTGCATGTTAGATCGGTGTGGGTTATTCTTGGACATGTACTTCCTTTTTCTACCCCTTCTTTTCTCTTCGGGAAATGTAAATTTATTTGAGATTAGAATGGAAGCAGCACCTCTTCTTCACAAATTTAATATCTCTGAATTTTGTAGTCTCGAGGGTTTTATTCTTGATCTGAAGTCTGGTTTTGAGAAAAATTCAGAAACCAGGCCATAAAGAAATCATTAAGGTGCCTGAAATTTGACCCTAACCAGAGTCTGGCAGCCGGAAAAGCTCAGAAGGAACAGCTAAGGCACGTGGGGGGCTGGGATTATGTATCGAAAAAGGAAGAATCACGTGTAACGGTGCAGCAAAGGCAGCACTGTAGCTGAGCCTGATGCGGCGAGGCGAAGCTGCACAGGATGATCACAGCTGTTGACAAGCCTTTAATAATTTGCTGATCAAATTTTCATGTTATCGGTGGCTATATATTCATTTAATTTTAATGTTTCGGATTGCTCTGTCGTGAGACTCTTGTGAGTTAATGCCATTCTCTGTTTGTACAGTAGCATTTTTGGGTTGGGACTCAGCTTTGTGTAGTACACAGAATAATCAAATTACAACGTCGTCACTCTTTTGCTTTGTTTCTCCTAGTTTGTTGCCATGTCAAAGGAATCATTTCCTTCGGTTTTTGCCTTCTTGGCCTCTTTTTGTTGTCATATCTTTCTCTCTCTTTGTTTTTTTTTTTTTTTTAATAGAAAGTAAATGCTGCTTCTATCTGTTTTGGGAGTGGTACACCGCAATGCGCATTTCTATATACTTTCAGTTGCATATATAGATGATAGCACACACATCGTGATGATACATACAGCCACCACAAAATGTCTGATCTGCATGATCGGATAGGAAATATTATATATATATATATATATATATATATAGTTGGACCTCAAATATGTTCATTCATTTATTTTGAAAACGATGTTATACATTAACAATGATTGGAAACAGCGTCGACTCGTTATGCTTCAAATAGTAAGCCGCCACCCAAGAAGTACTTAGTTATTTGATGAATTAGTCCTTATTTATGGCTCTATATATACATATACCGATCTTCAACAGTTAATGCTAGCTTAAGGAGATATCATGGCAGAAATTATTGTGATAGATAGAGCACGATTACCAATAGTATATAATTTACACGTAGGATTATTTGTAGTAGTACTTCAAGTTG
Source organism: Juglans microcarpa x Juglans regia (assembly GCF_004785595.1). Taxonomy (NCBI): domain Eukaryota; kingdom Viridiplantae; phylum Streptophyta; class Magnoliopsida; order Fagales; family Juglandaceae; genus Juglans; species Juglans microcarpa x Juglans regia. The sequence continues at coordinate 3,846,954 of NC_054601.1, read as the reverse complement.
ACTTGTTTTTGCATGACTAGTCAACATAATTATATGGTGATTGAGTAATATTTATGCTCAGCCTTACAAAATCAAAAAGAACAAATCAGAACGGAGGCCGAAGAACTTACTGCACTAATACTTGGGCAATATGAACGATCAGCTACTGCATACATGATATATATTCATGATGTCCCAACAAAAGGGGAAAAAATGAGAAAGAAAAAATACGGATTAAAATAAAATAAAAACCAGAATGCAATCATGAGATCATGTATGCTCTAAAAGTCATTCAAGCGTTTAGGAGCAGTAGAGAATCTCTTGAAAGTAAGAATCAATCCCTTCAAAGAATAACAAAAAATAGCCGAGAGAGAGAGAGAGAGACGCGGCAGGCAGAGATTGCTATTTGCTTTTCTTTATATTATCTCCAGAGAAATTATTTAAAATTTGTATATATATATTTTATAGCAATGCTAGGTACACTCCCATTTGGAGACTGCAATACAAGCTTAGGTTATTTTAGCTTTAAAATTTTTTAAAATTATAAAATTTTCACTCCTAAAATGATATTTTCTCTCATTTAATAATGTGCCTGTACATGCAGTCCCCACTTGGAGATTGCAAATAGAATTTCTCTATATATTATATGAGAAATATATCTACACAATATATTTTACGATATATATTATAAAATATCAATATTTTTGTAAAATAATGTTACTTTTATAAGATAAATTATAAAATATTCTTTTTAAGATATTGTTGTGTAAAGTAGTGTGAAAAGTGAAGTATTTATCATTTATATATATATATATAGAAAATGATAAACATACATCATTTTTCACAACACATTACACAATCATGTTTTAAAATAAATGATAGTTTAGTAAAATACTTTATAAAATAACACTACTTTACAAAAATACCCTCACTTTAAAATATGTGTTGTGAAATATATTGTAAAATATATTGTGTGAGTATTGTTGTTTATATATATACACTAGGGAACGGCTTAGGTGCGTTAGTCCCACCTGACATAATGATTTAAATATAAAAAAAATGAAAAAGTTAGTAACTTATTTGTATAGGAAAAGAAAATACAAGGTTAAATAAAGATAAAAAAAACTAAACTTCAGCAAAGTATAAGCATTGGTCTGCATCATTATCTATTTACTCTTTATATAATAATAAAATATTATTAATTTAATAAATTTTTTAATTTTTAATTTTATTAAATTTTATAGTTCTACTAATTTATTAATAATAATTATATTCTAATTAAATTAATAATTAATATTATATATTGAGTGTTTTAAGTATTTTATTAGTTAAATTTACTTAAAGTTAAATTTTACAATGAGAATGTTCTAAAACATTTCTGTTTTAAAGAGTAAAGTCATTTTAATTTTTTTATTTAAAAAATTTGAAATAAAAAGAAAGTAAAATGAGTACACTGTCAAAATAAAAAGAACATAAAAAAGAGACAGTCAATTCATGTGTATCGCAGGGTTATTAAGGGTCTTTTGATAAGACATGATACTTCATTAAATTCTATAATGAAGTTACACGTCAAATAGTTAAGCGTGTTAAGGATCTTTTAATAAAATAAGAAATTTTATTAAATTCGTTATATATCAAATAGTTAAGAATTTTAAAGATTTTATTTTATAAAACATGATTTAAAGGATTTAACAGAAAAATAATAAAAAATAAATAAAAATTAATACTGACAGTTAGATATCCAGTGATATATTATATTATATATATATATATATGCGAAGACATGAAGAACCAATTTTGTACTTTCTCTGGAACTACGAGCCCATGCATTAGTTTCTTCACCTTTTTATGACCAATTATGGAATGGCAAGTGTACTGATCTGTGATTTCCTTCCTTGCATATGCGGCCCCAAATCCATCCGCTTCTCGACATTCGAGGTTTTCGTACCAAAGGATGAAGATAAAGAGATGCTCTTTCTTTCTTTTGCTCTTTCTTTATTATGATTTTTTTTTAAATGACTCTTTCTTTAATTGCTTTAGGTTTTTTTTTTTCTTTTTTGGTAACTTTAATTGGTTTAGGTTTATGTCTACTTTTTTCGTCGATTCGTCCCTCCAAGTTCTTTTGTTTTAGTGAGGACTCATAAGCTATAGTATGAGTAAAATTTTTCTTACAAAGTGCTAGTTGAGCTGAGACAGATTAAAGTCCAATATTTCAAGATGCATGGTCAAAAATTTACCAACTTTTGTCAGCTTCCATATAATAAACTGTAGCCGATTGAATCGCATTCTGCCATTCTCTTTATTCGATAGAAAGTTTTGAAGGCTACAACGTGTACAATATTTCAATAAATAAGTCTTGTGCATATTTTCCTTTTAAATGTGGGTCCCATTCAAGAGGAAGAAGTTTTTTTTTGCACTTTTTCATGTTGGGATCCATATCTTTATAAAAGGCCTATGAGTTTCCTCATCTCATTTCCTATATTACTGTTATCTCTAAATTATAGGAAAAAATTTAGGAAAAAGCTCAAAAATCCCCTCTCATTCCATTCTCTATTTTAGGATTTTAGTTTAGAGGATGAACAGTGGTTCCCTGAATATAGAGAACTACTATTCATCCCCTAAATTATCTTTTATTAATATTTTATTCTAATAAATAAAATACATTCTTCTTCTAATCAATTACATTTTCTCTTATACTCATATTTATTATAGTTTTAAATAATAATTTTAAAAATAATTTAAATAATTACGAAAATATAAAAATAATAATTTTAAAAATATTATCAAACCCGTAAAAAAATAATTTAAATTTTTGTTTAAAATATTCACTATAGTAATAGTTCAAAACATAAGAAAAAATATTAAATAGTTAAGTTTGTAAATGGAAGTGAGAGAAAATAATAATAAAAAAAGAATAGAAGAATATTATTTTAATAGAATAGAGAAATGATATGAAATGGGATGTAGAAGGTTTTTTAAAAATGAGTAAAATTTAGGATAAAATTATAGGAAGTGTCCTTTTTAACTAAAATTTAGGAAAAAATTTAGGGAATCGGATGTGAATGCTCTAAGCTAGATTTTTTTTTTTTTTTAGAAATGATATTATCTCAATTTTATTAATAGCCCTCACTTGTGACGGAGGAAAATAATGGTTACAAAATTTAGATGCATGGGATGTACAAATAAAAATAAAAAACCAAATCTCAGAAACCAAAAACACCAAATAACAATACTACAAACCTAAACATTCAGAGAGAGAATAAGATCAATACAAAACCAAAACAAAACCAAACCTTAACCAAAACCTGCAAGGAGAAAAAACCACACATGCAAATAATGTTAGAAAAAATCAAATGGACTAAAACCAAAAACCGTACTTGGAGAAGAATCTATGAAATGCGCAGATAAGGAAGACCAATTCTATCTATTTTGAGAAGACTCTTTAACTGACTAGGCAGATGATCACTATCATTATACCAATCTATATCAGAAACTCCTGCAACTAGACTTGTCTATTAGGACTTGAATAAATCATTTAATGGCTAATCCAATAGACTTGTCTATTGGGATTCATTGATAGGATTACTACTCTCTTATAACTCATTTTCTACTTATAGTGTATTTGAAGTTTTTTATTTTTTTATCATTTTCTTTTAAGTATTTTTTTAACATCCTTAATCATTAAGAAAAAATTAAAAATATATATATAATTTTACTAATAGTCACTTTCTGAACCATTAAGTAAAATAAAAAATTAAAAAAATTAAATATAAAAAGAGTAGTAAATGAATAGTAACCATATCATTATCCATTCATACATACATACATACATACATACATATATATATATATGTATGTATGTATGTATGGTTTTTTATTTTTTGATTCCTGAAATGGACCTCGTGTATCACTAAGATCAATTAGTTTGGGTTGCCAACAGAAAGTTGTACTTCATCCACTGAGCTCAGCACCAACGTTATATACTCTCAACACCGATGCATGCTTGGTTTCGAGATCATCCGCGCCAAAGATTGGGCTCTGTGGAGAAAGCACTAAGTGGGCCGATAACCTCACATCTTGGACCTTGGTCTGTCAGAAAGATTGGGCTGTAGACTTTTTGTTGATTGGTTCATTGGATCCGTGGCTTTCTCGGCGTCTAACATATATTTTCCTTGTGGGCTACGAGCCCGCATCCATTACGCTGTTAGTGTTTCACAATTTCCTGGCTAGGAACACCAGACGGTTGAATCTGGTGGCGTTCTTATTTTTTTGGGGACAAAATCCTTCACAAGTTGTACGTTATTCTAATTTGAAGATTTCAAGTGCGAGAGATAGATAAATTAAATGAATCCTAAACTATTTAATACTTATTTAATGCTACTTGAAATATTTAAATTGGCAGAAATAAATATTGTAGAACTCACTTGATATATATTCTTTTAGAAATTCTACTATGTTGTTTGAGTTATACAGCTCACTTTGCCTCATTGGCTAAAAGAATAGAGGGAACTAACATCATTTTTTAAAATATTTTTTTTAATAAACCACGCCGCGTATCACATGGTGATGCCATATTAATAGAACAAATTGAACGACATACTAGGGTTACAATCAATGTTTTGAATACCGTATCGGACACCGTACCGGTCAAGGTATTGGAACGAAATATTTCGATACCGGTACTGTTTCGAGATAGCGTTTCGGAATAACGTTTCGGGATAGTCGATCTATAAATAAATTATATATATAAATATATATATAAATTATATTCTAAAATAATAGTCTATATATAAATAAATTATATACAAATACATATATATATATATAAATTATAAATAGTCTAGTTTAAATTGAAGGTTAAAAAATAAGCTTGTAGTTTGAAAAAACGAAGAAAAAAAAAAAAAACATAGGCCGAAATATAGGCCGGTACAGGCCGAAATTGAGGCCGGTACGACCGGTACCGGCCGATATTTTGGCCGATACGGAACAGGTATAGTACCTGTACCGGCCGAACGGCCGAAACGAAAAATTTCGACCGTACCGACCTGTACGGTACGAAATTTAAAACTTTGGTTACAATAGTAATAGTCTTTTTTTTTTCTCACTTACAACCTTCTTGGAGGTCACAATGGTAATACTCTTTTTTTTTTCTCACTTACAACCTTCTTTTTCTCCAAGAGTACTGGTATTGAACTAGCCAAATGTCAATCAAATCTAAGTTTTGACTATTTTTTCAAAATCAATTGCATTAGACTAACCAAATCACTTCAAGTCAAGTATATTTGATGAGTTACTACTATTCACCAACCAAAAGAATATTTTATTAAAAAGTATTCATTTTCTCTTCTTTTCTTTTTCATGTTAAATAATTTGTTTGGACAGTAAAAATTAAATTATTAATTAATATATAGAATGTATTTGTAAAATATAAAAAAATAAAAATAAAAATAAAAATATATTATTATTTTGACTTTAGAATGACTAATCAAATGTAGATTAACTTCTTCAGAGCATTCTCATTGACTTGACCGAATGAGAAGGTTGGCTAAAATTTACATAATTGATATAAAAAACATCGCATATTGAATTAGGCAAATCTAAAATAATTTAAATTCTTACTACAATGGTTTATCAAAGATGAAAAACTACAATTGATTCACTAAACATTAAAATACTAATTTCTCACTCAAAGTAAACATTAAAATATTCGTTTCTCACTCCAAGCAAAAATACTATTTGGTTTGTAATTAAGAAATTTAGATGAGTTTAATCAAATATTTTTTGTTATTAGCATTAAATGACTTTTGAAAATATGATTTTTTAATATTAATTTAATTAGAATATAATTATCATTATCATTTAATTGGTAGAGCTACAAAATGTGATAAAAATAAATTAAATAAAAAATTATTAAATTAATAATATTTTATTATTATATAGAGAGTGAATTAATAATTCAATATGAGGATTAAATTTAAATAGATTAGGTAAATATAAAAAAGTGTGATATTGACTAAATTTAAAAAAATGAATTTGACCAAACTATTGAGAATGCTCTCATTAGCCAAAACCATAAATTTTAGTCAA